>NC_135535.1:139517104-139855198 GCF_045843805.1 Urocitellus parryii | reverse complement strand
CAGCAAGGCTCGGTGTTCTTGTTTCCTGAGGTCCATTTTACCTGTCATGGGAAGAAGTCAAAGTGAAACATACATGAAACTCTGTGTAATTAATTGTAAGTCAATTAATAGCACATTTGGCAGTCTTCAAAGACATTACCATGCTTCCTGGATTGGCGGAAAAATTCACATACTTCCTCTTTTTCCTCAGGGGCATTCTGGCAAGGAAAAACACAGGATGCCAGGAATTAGCAAGCAATATAAAGACACTTTCTTCTCGGAAGCACAGAGATAGTTTTCTGAAACACACCACATCTCATGCCACAAAGCAAGGATCAGTTCATAGGAAACAATTAGGGAGAATGCCTGGCGTTCCATCAGACTTTTATGCAATGAAATCAGAAATCAACAGTACAAAAAAACACAGGAGCCCCTCAAGCGCCCTAGGACTGAGTGATCAACTACTGGAGAGCAGAAGACACGAGAGATGAGATAAGCAATACTTCAAGGTTACTGAGAAGAGCCACACAACCTATCCTCAACCCAGGGATGCTCGGAAGGTGGTTCAGAGAAGAAGGTTCACAACCCTGATCTTAGTCCTTAAGAGAACAGAAAACCTCCCAAACACAAACCTCCCATTACATTTCAAGGCCATGGAAAAAGAAGAAATCAACACTGAAAGCAGCCCTTGATGGCAAATAACTGAAATCAGAACCAAACTTTAAGAACTGAAAACAACAAGGTTCCAACAAAATCAACAATATGCAAACTTGGTTCTTTGAAACCAAACGTAAATTTGATCAAACATTATGCACACTATCCAAAGACACGAAGATGAGACTCAATTTCCTGACCTTTGGAATGAAAAGGATCGATCACCTTGGAGCACAATGAAATAGAGAGGATAATCAGAAACTTTTTGGGAAACTTATACCAGCATTGCCGGCCCAAATGCACATCAGAAATTTAAACAGAAACAAATCAAAATGAAATTGAAGATACGCTGAACCCTGCCAACAAAGGAAAGCCCAGGACCTGATGGAAGCTGAGCCCAGTTCAACCAGTCCTTTGATAAAGAGTTAATGGGAAACCCCCTGAAACCATTCCATGAAAAAGAAAGGGAGGGAACCCGGACAGACTCATTCTATGAAGGCCGCATCACCCCGATTCCAAAACCAGACAAAGACCCATCAGGAAACAAAACTTGAGGCCAATCATTCTCATGAAAATAAATGCAGAAGAGCTTAGTAAAACATCAGTAATTCACTTTCCAAAGACAGGGAAAAGATAGGAAACCACTAGGACCCCTTGGGATTCATCTCGGGATGCAATTTGGGCTCCAGAGATGCAAAACAACACACATGAGGGCAACCACACATTAGAGCAACCACTGTGGGAAGCACTATGCAGATTCCTCCAAAAACAAGCAATGGAACCACCCCAGGATCTTGATATCCACGCGTCTTTTGTGTTCAGCTGACCAGCAGGGACACAAGTGTATCAATGTCTCTAGCCGCATAACCCTAACCAGCAGCCACATATTGAATGGATGATACAAGGAGGGAGGCGTATACACACGAACAAGTTTCAGTATATGTTGAAGAATGAACTCATACCATTTTCCATGAGTGGAAGGAAGTGGAGAATCCCATGCTCAATTCAATAAGTCATAGGAGAATATGGAGCATTGAAAGGATTCCAATTCAAGGCTGAGGGTAAAGCAACCTACTAGGAACAAGGTAGGCATGGATATCCTGAAGTGAAAGCAAAGGCTAGTAGAGCAGAAAAGGATCTTTGGGAGGACACAAGAGTTAGGGTGGAGGAGGGAATCTTGATGAAAATTCTCTACAAGCATGAAATTATATCATGGTGAATTGCAATTCAATGTATATCTATAAAAAAAAACACTAAATATATGAATGAATGGTAGTTAGACCAGTAGATTAGAGCCAGTTGAGGGTGCAGGGAAATAAGAGAGAGGAACCAGGGTCTGAATGGTGTAAAAGAAACTACGGGTATGAATATGTCCATAGGAACCCAACCATCATGTACATGTTTAATGCAATGCAAAAGGAAAACAACGGATGGAATTGGGCAAACTGGATATCCATACCAAGCAGAGTGAAACTAGGTCTCTGTTTCTCCTTATGCACAACACAACACAAGAGGGATAACGAAGCTAGATATAACAAATGAGAAACATGGCAGCCATTGGAAGGAATACAGGGGAAACACCTCCGAACAGAGGCATGAAATAAGCCTTTAGGAACAGGAATACTGCACGTGAGGACGTGCTCTCAAGAAGTGCTAAACATGAGCGCATCCAAATTCAATCTGCAGAACAGCAAAGAAAACCATTCACAGGATGAGGAGAAAGCATATAGCCTAGGAGATGAGTTTTTGCCAGTTTCTCTTGGACAGTGGATTCCCATACTAAATATATAAACAGCTAGAGGTACTGAGCTCTGGGAAGACAAACAACCCATTTACCCAATGGCACATGATCACGAAGTACACAAAGGAACATGGATAATCGCTCAGCTCATCAAGGTCCTAACAATCCCGGTCTTCACACATGAGGGACATGCAAATCAGATTTCAACAGCGAGTGCATCTTACCCCATTCGGGAAGGTAATGTTGAGAACACAAATAATACACACTGATGATCATGTGGAAATAGGAAGGCTTCAACATTGTTGGGGAGGATGCTTATTACTACATCCACTATGGGAATCAGAATGGAGCTGGCTCCTGAAACTCAAAAGGGCCCAGCTGTACCAATGTCCACTCTTGACGGAAAAACTCTAGTCAGCACTCAAACAATGGTTCATTTGGGGGCAAGAAAATCTCTCTTCCAGCTTCCAGTAGCTATTTATTGGCTTTGCTTTCTAGTTCTTTATTCCACATTCGCAGGCCTGACAGTTCTTGACTCCCACAAAGCACAATCCTGTCCTTATGCCCCTCCTGGTGAGACACTTATTTTCTTTTGTGACCCTGAGTTAGGGGCCCTCTGTGTAGGATCATTGTCACCATTATGAGGATATAAGAGATGATATGCTAAAAACAAACCAACAAAAAACAGGAGAAGAAATCAAAGATGTGGCCAGGGGACGGGAAACAAGTATTAAAACATGCCTTACTTTGGGGTCAGGTGATGAAGGGGTAGCATGACGCAAGCCCTTCTTGGTGGTATGTCCTAAACGGGAGGTGGAAACCACATGTTCACTTTCACTCTCAGAATGATTGCTGTCCAGCAAGGCTCGGTGTTCTTGTTTCCTGAGGTCCATTTTACCTGTCATGGGAAGAAGTCAAAGTGAAACATACATGAAACTCTGTGTAATTGTAAGTCAATTAATAGCACATTTGGCAGTCTTCAAAGACATTACCATGCTTCCTGGATTGGCGGAAAAATTCACATACTTCCTCTTTTTCCTCAGGGGCATTCTGGCAAGGAAAAACACAGGATGCCAGGAATTAGCAAGCAATATAAAGACACTTTCTTCTCGGAAGCACAGAGATAGTTTTCTGAAACACACCACATCTCATGCCACAAAGCAAGGATCAGTTCATAGGAAACAATTAGGGAGAATGCCTGGCGTTCCATCAGACTTTTATGCAATGAAATCAGAAATCAACAGTACAATAAAAACACAGGAGCCCCTCAAGCGCCCTAGGACTGAGTGATCAACTACTGGAGAGCAGAAGACACGAGAGATGAGATAAGCAATACTTCAAGGTTACTGAGAAGAGCCACACAACCTATCCTCAACCCAGGGATGCTCGGAAGGTGGTTCAGAGAAGAAGGTTCACAACCCTGATCTTAGTCCTTAAGAGAACAGAAAACCTCCCAAACACAAACCTCCCACCATTACATTTCAAGGCCATGGAAAAAGAAGAAATCAACACTGAAAGCAGCCCTTGATGGCAAATAACTGAAATCAGAACCAAACTTTAAGAACTGAAAACAACAAGGTTCCAACAAAATCAACAATATGCAAACTTGGTTCTTTGAAACCAAACGTAAATTTGATCAAACATTATGCACACTATCCAAAGACACGAAGATGAGACTCAATTTCCTGACCTTTGGAATGAAAAGGATCGATCACCTTGGAGCACAATGAAATAGAGAGGATAATCAGAAACTTTTTGGGAAACTTATACCAGCATTGCCGGCCCAAATGCACATCAGAAATTTAAACAGACCCAAATCAAAATGAAATTGAAGATACGCTGAACCCTGCCAACAAAGGAAAGCCCAGGACCTGATGGAAGCTGAGCCCAGTTCAACCAGTCCTTTGATAAAGAGTTAATGGGAAACCCCCTGAAACCATTCCATGAAAAAGAAAGGGAGGGAACCCGGACAGACTCATTCTATGAAGGCCGCATCACCCCGATTCCAAAACCAGACAAAGACCCATCAGGAAACAAAACTTGAGGCCAATCATTCTCATGAAAATAAATGCAGAAGAGCTTAGTAAAACATCAGTAATTCACTTTCCAAAGACAGGGAAAAGATAGGAAACCACTAGGACCCCTTGGGATTCATCTCGGGATGCAATTTGGGCTCCAGAGATGCAAAACAACACACATGAGGGCAACCACACATTAGAGCAACCACTGTGGGAAGCACTATGCAGATTCCTCCAAAAACAAGCAATGGAACCACCCCAGGATCTTGATATCCACGCGTCTTTTGTGTTCAGCTGACCAGCAGGGACACAAGTGTATCAATGTCTCTAGCCGCATAACCCTAACCAGCAGCCACATATTGAATGGATGATACAAGGAGGGAGGCGTATACACACGAACAAGTTTCAGTATATGTTGAAGAATGAACTCATACCATTTTCCATGAGTGGAAGGAAGTGGAGAATCCCATGCTCAATTCAATAAGTCATAGGAGAATATGGAGCATTGAAAGGATTCCAATTCAAGGCTGAGGGTAAAGCAACCTACTAGGAACAAGGTAGGCATGGATATCCTGAAGTGAAAGCAAAGGCTAGTAGAGCAGAAAAGGATCTTTGGGAGGACACAAGAGTTAGGGTGGAGGAGGGAATCTTGATGAAAATTCTCTACAAGCATGAAATTATATCATGGTGAATTGCAATTCAATGTATATCTATAAAAAAAACACTAAATATATGAATGAATGGTAGTTAGACCAGTAGATTAGAGCCAGTTGAGGGTGCAGGGAAATAAGAGAGAGGAACCAGGGTCTGAATGGTGTAAAAGAAACTACGGGTATGAATATGTCCATAGGAACCCAACCATCATGTACATGTTTAATGCAATGCAAAAGGAAAACAACGGATGGAATTGGGCAAACTGGATATCCATACCAAGCAGAGTGAAACTAGGTCTCTGTTTCTCCTTATGCACAACACAACACAAGAGGGATAACGAAGCTAGATATAACAAATGAGAAACATGGCAGCCATTGGAAGGAATACAGGGGAAACACCTCCGAACAGAGGCATGAAATAAGCCTTTAGGAACAGGAATACTGCACGTGAGGACGTGCTCTCAAGAAGTGCTAAACATGAGCGCATCCAAATTCAATCTGCAGAACAGCAAAGAAAACCATTCACAGGATGAGGAGAAAGCATATAGCCTAGGAGATGAGTTTTTGCCAGTTTCTCTTGGACAGTGGATTCCCATACTAAATATATAAACAGCTAGAGGTACTGAGCTCTGGGAAGACAAACAACCCATTTACCCAATGGCACATGATCACGAAGTACACAAAGGAACATGGATAATCGCTCAGCTCATCAAGGTCCTAACAATCCCGGTCTTCACACATGAGGGACATGCAAATCAGATTTCAACAGCGAGTGCATCTTACCCCATTCGGGAAGGTAATGTTGAGAACACAAATAATACACACTGATGATCATGTGGAAATAGGAAGGCTTCAACATTGTTGGGGAGGATGCTTATTACTACATCCACTATGGGAATCAGAATGGAGCTGGCTCCTGAAACTCAAAAGGGCCCAGCTGTACCAATGTCCACTCTTGACGGAAAAACTCTAGTCAGCACTCAAACAATGGTTCATTTGGGGGCAAGAAAATCTCTCTTCCAGCTTCCAGTAGCTATTTATTGGCTTTGCTTTCTAGTTCTTTATTCCACATTCGCAGGCCTGACAGTTCTTGACTCCCACAAAGCACAATCCTGTCCTTATGCCCCTCCTGGTGAGACACTTATTTTCTTTTGTGACCCTGAGTTAGGGGCCCTCTGTGTAGGATCATTGTCACCATTATGAGGATATAAGAGATGATATGCTAAAAACAAACCAACAAAAAACAGGAGAAGAAATCAAAGATGTGGCCAGGGGACGGGAAACAAGTATTAAAACATGCCTTACTTTGGGGTCAGGTGATGAAGGGGTAGCATGACGCAAGCCCTTCTTGGTGGTATGTCCTAAACGGGAGGTGGAAACCACATGTTCACTTTCACTCTCAGAATGATTGCTGTCCAGCAAGGCTCGGTGTTCTTGTTTCCTGAGGTCCATTTTACCTGTCATGGGAAGAAGTCAAAGTGAAACATACATGAAACTCTGTGTAATTAATTGTAAGTCAATTAATAGCACATTTGGCAGTCTTCAAAGACATTACCATGCTTCCTGGATTGGCGGAAAAATTCACATACTTCCTCTTTTTCCTCAGGGGCATTCTGGCAAGGAAAAACACAGGATGCCAGGAATTAGCAAGCAATATAAAGACACTTTCTTCTCGGAAGCACAGAGATAGTTTTCTGAAACACACCACATCTCATGCCACAAAGCAAGGATCAGTTCATAGGAAACAATTAGGGAGAATGCCTGGCGTTCCATCAGACTTTTATGCAATGAAATCAGAAATCAACAGTACAATAAAAACACAGGAGCCCCTCAAGCGCCCTAGGACTGAGTGATCAACTACTGGAGAGCAGAAGACACGAGAGATGAGATAAGCAATACTTCAAGGTTACTGAGAAGAGCCACACAACCTATCCTCAACCCAGGGATGCTCGGAAGGTGGTTCAGAGAAGAAGGTTCACAACCCTGATCTTAGTCCTTAAGAGAACAGAAAACCTCCCAAACACAAACCTCCCACCATTACATTTCAAGGCCATGGAAAAAGAAGAAATCAACACTGAAAGCAGCCCTTGATGGCAAATAACTGAAATCAGAACCAAACTTTAAGAACTGAAAACAACAAGGTTCCAACAAAATCAACAATATGCAAACTTGGTTCTTTGAAACCAAACGTAAATTTGATCAAACATTATGCACACTATCCAAAGACACGAAGATGAGACTCAATTTCCTGACCTTTGGAATGAAAAGGATCGATCACCTTGGAGCACAATGAAATAGAGAGGATAATCAGAAACTTTTTGGGAAACTTATACCAGCATTGCCGGCCCAAATGCACATCAGAAATTTAAACAGACCCAAATCAAAATGAAATTGAAGATACGCTGAACCCTGCCAACAAAGGAAAGCCCAGGACCTGATGGAAGCTGAGCCCAGTTCAACCAGTCCTTTGATAAAGAGTTAATGGGAAACCCCCTGAAACCATTCCATGAAAAAGAAAGGGAGGGAACCCGGACAGACTCATTCTATGAAGGCCGCATCACCCCGATTCCAAAACCAGACAAAGACCCATCAGGAAACAAAACTTGAGGCCAATCATTCTCATGAAAATAAATGCAGAAGAGCTTAGTAAAACATCAGTAATTCACTTTCCAAAGACAGGGAAAAGATAGGAAACCACTAGGACCCCTTGGGATTCATCTCGGGATGCAATTTGGGCTCCAGAGATGCAAAACAACACACATGAGGGCAACCACACATTAGAGCAACCACTGTGGGAAGCACTATGCAGATTCCTCCAAAAACAAGCAATGGAACCACCCCAGGATCTTGATATCCACGCGTCTTTTGTGTTCAGCTGACCAGCAGGGACACAAGTGTATCAATGTCTCTAGCCGCATAACCCTAACCAGCAGCCACATATTGAATGGATGATACAAGGAGGGAGGCGTATACACACGAACAAGTTTCAGTATATGTTGAAGAATGAACTCATACCATTTTCCATGAGTGGAAGGAAGTGGAGAATCCCATGCTCAATTCAATAAGTCATAGGAGAATATGGAGCATTGAAAGGATTCCAATTCAAGGCTGAGGGTAAAGCAACCTACTAGGAACAAGGTAGGCATGGATATCCTGAAGTGAAAGCAAAGGCTAGTAGAGCAGAAAAGGATCTTTGGGAGGACACAAGAGTTAGGGTGGAGGAGGGAATCTTGATGAAAATTCTCTACAAGCATGAAATTATATCATGGTGAATTGCAATTCAATGTATATCTATAAAAAAAACACTAAATATATGAATGAATGGTAGTTAGACCAGTAGATTAGAGCCAGTTGAGGGTGCAGGGAAATAAGAGAGAGGAACCAGGGTCTGAATGGTGTAAAAGAAACTACGGGTATGAATATGTCCATAGGAACCCAACCATCATGTACATGTTTAATGCAATGCAAAAGGAAAACAACGGATGGAATTGGGCAAACTGGATATCCATACCAAGCAGAGTGAAACTAGGTCTCTGTTTCTCCTTATGCACAACACAACACAAGAGGGATAACGAAGCTAGATATAACAAATGAGAAACATGGCAGCCATTGGAAGGAATACAGGGGAAACACCTCCGAACAGAGGCATGAAATAAGCCTTTAGGAACAGGAATACTGCACGTGAGGACGTGCTCTCAAGAAGTGCTAAACATGAGCGCATCCAAATTCAATCTGCAGAACAGCAAAGAAAACCATTCACAGGATGAGGAGAAAGCATATAGCCTAGGAGATGAGTTTTTGCCAGTTTCTCTTGGACAGTGGATTCCCATACTAAATATATAAACAGCTAGAGGTACTGAGCTCTGGGAAGACAAACAACCCATTTACCCAATGGCACATGATCACGAAGTACACAAAGGAACATGGATAATCGCTCAGCTCATCAAGGTCCTAACAATCCCGGTCTTCACACATGAGGGACATGCAAATCAGATTTCAACAGCGAGTGCATCTTACCCCATTCGGGAAGGTAATGTTGAGAACACAAATAATACACACTGATGATCATGTGGAAATAGGAAGGCTTCAACATTGTTGGGGAGGATGCTTATTACTACATCCACTATGGGAATCAGAATGGAGCTGGCTCCTGAAACTCAAAAGGGCCCAGCTGTACCAATGTCCACTCTTGACGGAAAAACTCTAGTCAGCACTCAAACAATGGTTCATTTGGGGGCAAGAAAATCTCTCTTCCAGCTTCCAGTAGCTATTTATTGGCTTTGCTTTCTAGTTCTTTATTCCACATTCGCAGGCCTGACAGTTCTTGACTCCCACAAAGCACAATCCTGTCCTTATGCCCCTCCTGGTGAGACACTTATTTTCTTTTGTGACCCTGAGTTAGGGGCCCTCTGTGTAGGATCATTGTCACCATTATGAGGATATAAGAGATGATATGCTAAAAACAAACCAACAAAAAACAGGAGAAGAAATCAAAGATGTGGCCAGGGGACGGGAAACAAGTATTAAAACATGCCTTACTTTGGGGTCAGGTGATGAAGGGGTAGCATGACGCAAGCCCTTCTTGGTGGTATGTCCTAAACGGGAGGTGGAAACCACATGTTCACTTTCACTCTCAGAATGATTGCTGTCCAGCAAGGCTCGGTGTTCTTGTTTCCTGAGGTCCATTTTACCTGTCATGGGAAGAAGTCAAAGTGAAACATACATGAAACTCTGTGTAATTGTAAGTCAATTAATAGCACATTTGGCAGTCTTCAAAGACATTACCATGCTTCCTGGATTGGCGGAAAAATTCACATACTTCCTCTTTTTCCTCAGGGGCATTCTGGCAAGGAAAAACACAGGATGCCAGGAATTAGCAAGCAATATAAAGACACTTTCTTCTCGGAAGCACAGAGATAGTTTTCTGAAACACACCACATCTCATGCCACAAAGCAAGGATCAGTTCATAGGAAACAATTAGGGAGAATGCCTGGCGTTCCATCAGACTTTTATGCAATGAAATCAGAAATCAACAGTACAATAAAAACACAGGAGCCCCTCAAGCGCCCTAGGACTGAGTGATCAACTACTGGAGAGCAGAAGACACGAGAGATGAGATAAGCAATACTTCAAGGTTACTGAGAAGAGCCACACAACCTATCCTCAACCCAGGGATGCTCGGAAGGTGGTTCAGAGAAGAAGGTTCACAACCCTGATCTTAGTCCTTAAGAGAACAGAAAACCTCCCAAACACAAACCTCCCACCATTACATTTCAAGGCCATGGAAAAAGAAGAAATCAACACTGAAAGCAGCCCTTGATGGCAAATAACTGAAATCAGAACCAAACTTTAAGAACTGAAAACAACAAGGTTCCAACAAAATCAACAATATGCAAACTTGGTTCTTTGAAACCAAACGTAAATTTGATCAAACATTATGCACACTATCCAAAGACACGAAGATGAGACTCAATTTCCTGACCTTTGGAATGAAAAGGATCGATCACCTTGGAGCACAATGAAATAGAGAGGATAATCAGAAACTTTTTGGGAAACTTATACCAGCATTGCCGGCCCAAATGCACATCAGAAATTTAAACAGACCCAAATCAAAATGAAATTGAAGATACGCTGAACCCTGCCAACAAAGGAAAGCCCAGGACCTGATGGAAGCTGAGCCCAGTTCAACCAGTCCTTTGATAAAGAGTTAATGGGAAACCCCCTGAAACCATTCCATGAAAAAGAAAGGGAGGGAACCCGGACAGACTCATTCTATGAAGGCCGCATCACCCCGATTCCAAAACCAGACAAAGACCCATCAGGAAACAAAACTTGAGGCCAATCATTCTCATGAAAATAAATGCAGAAGAGCTTAGTAAAACATCAGTAATTCACTTTCCAAAGACAGGGAAAAGATAGGAAACCACTAGGACCCCTTGGGATTCATCTCGGGATGCAATTTGGGCTCCAGAGATGCAAAACAACACACATGAGGGCAACCACACATTAGAGCAACCACTGTGGGAAGCACTATGCAGATTCCTCCAAAAACAAGCAATGGAACCACCCCAGGATCTTGATATCCACGCGTCTTTTGTGTTCAGCTGACCAGCAGGGACACAAGTGTATCAATGTCTCTAGCTGCATAACCCTAACCAGCAGCCACATATTGAATGGATGATACAACGAGGGAGGCGTATACACACGAACAAGTTTCAGTATATGTTGAAGAATGAACTCATACCATTTTCCATGAGTGGAAGGAAGTGGAGAATCCCATGCTCAATTCAATAAGTCATAGGAGAATATGGAGCATTGAAAGGATTCCAATTCAAGGCTGAGGGTAAAGCAACCTACTAGGAACAAGGTAGGCATGGATATCCTGAAGTGAAAGCAAAGGCTAGTAGAGCACAAAAGGATCTTTGGGAGGACACAAGAGTTAGGGTGGAGGAGGGAATCTTGATGAAAATTCTCTACAAGCATGAAATTATATCATGGTGAATTGCAATTCAATGTATATCTATAAAAAAAACACTAAATATATGAATGAATGGTAGTTAGACCAGTAGATTAGAGCCAGTTGAGGGTGCAGGGAAATAAGAGAGAGGAACCAGGGTCTGAATGGTGTAAAAGAAACTACGGGTATGAATATGTCCATAGGAACCCAACCATCATGTACATGTTTAATGCAATGCAAAAGGAAAACAACGGATGGAATTGGGCAAACTGGATATCCATACCAAGCAGAGTGAAACTAGGTCTCTGTTTCTCCTTATGCACAACACAACACAAGAGGGATAACGAAGCTAGATATAACAAATGAGAAACATGGCAGCCATTGGAAGGAATACAGGGGAAACACCTCCGAACAGAGGCATGAAATAAGCCTTTAGGAACAGGAATACTGCACGTGAGGACGTGCTCTCAAGAAGTGCTAAACATGAGCGCATCCAAATTCAATCTGCAGAACAGCAAAGAAAACCATTCACAGGATGAGGAGAAAGCATATAGCCTAGGAGATGAGTTTTTGCCAGTTTCTCTTGGACAGTGGATTCCCATACTAAATATATAAACAGCTAGAGGTACTGAGCTCTGGGAAGACAAACAACCCATTTACCCAATGGCACATGATCACGAAGTACACAAAGGAACATGGATAATCGCTCAGCTCATCAAGGTCCTAACAATCCCGGTCTTCACACATGAGGGACATGCAAATCAGATTTCAACAGCGAGTGCATCTTACCCCATTCGGGAAGGTAATGTTGAGAACACAAATAATACACACTGATGATCATGTGGAAATAGGAAGGCTTCAACATTGTTGGGGAGGATGCTTATTACTACATCCACTATGGGAATCAGAATGGAGCTGGCTCCTGAAACTCAAAAGGGCCCAGCTGTACCAATGTCCACTCTTGACGGAAAAACTCTAGTCAGCACTCAAACAATGGTTCATTTGGGGGCAAGAAAATCTCTCTTCCAGCTTCCAGTAGCTATTTATTGGCTTTGCTTTCTAGTTCTTTATTCCACATTCGCAGGCCTGACAGTTCTTGACTCCCACAAAGCACAATCCTGTCCTTATGCCCCTCCTGGTGAGACACTTATTTTCTTTTGTGACCCTGAGTTAGGGGCCCTCTGTGTAGGATCATTGTCACCATTATGAGGATATAAGAGATGATATGCTAAAAACAAACCAACAAAAAACAGGAGAAGAAATCAAAGATGTGGCCAGGGGACGGGAAACAAGTATTAAAACATGCCTTACTTTGGGGTCAGGTGATGAAGGGGTAGCATGACGCAAGCCCTTCTTGGTGGTATGTCCTAAACGGGAGGTGGAAACCACATGTTCACTTTCACTCTCAGAATGATTGCTGTCCAGCAAGGCTCGGTGTTCTTGTTTCCTGAGGTCCATTTTACCTGTCATGGGAAGAAGTCAAAGTGAAACATACATGAAACTCTGTGTAATTGTAAGTCAATTAATAGCACATTTGGCAGTCTTCAAAGACATTACCATGCTTCCTGGATTGGCGGAAAAATTCACATACTTCCTCTTTTTCCTCAGGGGCATTCTGGCAAGGAAAAACACAGGATGCCAGGAATTAGCAAGCAATATAAAGACACTTTCTTCTCGGAAGCACAGAGATAGTTTTCTGAAACACACCACATCTCATGCCACAAAGCAAGGATCAGTTCATAGGAAACAATTAGGGAGAATGCCTGGCGTTCCATCAGACTTTTATGCAATGAAATCAGAAATCAACAGTACAATAAAAACACAGGAGCCCCTCAAGCGCCCTAGGACTGAGTGATCAACTACTGGAGAGCAGAAGACACGAGAGATGAGATAAGCAATACTTCAAGGTTACTGAGAAGAGCCACACAACCTATCCTCAACCCAGGGATGCTCGGAAGGTGGTTCAGAGAAGAAGGTTCACAACCCTGATCTTAGTCCTTAAGAGAACAGAAAACCTCCCAAACACAAACCTCCCACCATTACATTTCAAGGCCATGGAAAAAGAAGAAATCAACACTGAAAGCAGCCTTTGATGGCAAATAACTGAAATCAGAACCAAACTTTAAGAACTGAAAACAACAAGGTTCCAACAAAATCAACAATATGCAAACTTGGTTCTTTGAAACCAAACGTAAATTTGATCAAACATTATGCACACTATCCAAAGACACGAAGATGAGACTCAATTTCCTGACCTTTGGAATGAAAAGGATCGATCACCTTGGAGCACAATGAAATAGAGAGGATAATCAGAAACTTTTTGGGAAACTTATACCAGCATTGCCGGCCCAAATGCACATCAGAAATTTAAACAGACCCAAATCAAAATGAAATTGAAGATACGCTGAACCCTGCCAACAAAGGAAAGCCCAGGACCTGATGGAAGCTGAGCCCAGTTCAACCAGTCCTTTGACAAAGAGTTAATGGGAAACCCCCTGAAACCATTCCATGAAAAAGAAAGGGAGGGAACCCGGACAGACTCATTCTATGAAGGCCGCATCACCCCGATTCCAAAACCAGACAAAGACCCATCAGGAAACAAAACTTGAGGCCAATCATTCTCATGAAAATAAATGCAGAAGAGCTTAGTAAAACATCAGTAATTCACTTTCCAAAGACAGGGAAAAGATAGGAAACCACTAGGACCCCTTGGGATTCATCTCGGGATGCAATTTGGGCTCCAGAGATGCAAAACAACACACATGAGGGCAACCACACATTAGAGCAACCACTGTGGGAAGCACTATGGAGATTCCTCCAAAAACAAGCAATGGAACCACCCCAGGATCTTGATATCCACGCGTCTTTTGTGTTCAGCTGACCAGCAGGGACACAAGTGTATCAATGTCTCTAGCCGCATAACCCTAACCAGCAGCCACATATTGAATGGATGATACAAGGAGGGAGGCGTATACACACGAACAAGTTTCAGTATATGTTGAAGAATGAACTCATACCATTTTCCATGAGTGGAAGGAAGTGGAGAATCCCATGCTCAATTCAATAAGTCATAGGAGAATATGGAGCATTGAAAGGATTCCAATTCAAGGCTGAGGGTAAAGCAACCTACTAGGAACAAGGTAGGCATGGATATCCTGAAGTGAAAGCAAAGGCTAGTAGAGCAGAAAAGGATCTTTGGGAGGACACAAGAGTTAGGGTGGAGGAGGGAATCTTGATGAAAATTCTCTACAAGCATGAAATTATATCATGGTGAATTGCAATTCAATGTATATCTATAAAAAAAACACTAAATATATGAATGAATGGTAGTTAGACCAGTAGATTAGAGCCAGTTGAGGGTGCAGGGAAATAAGAGAGAGGAACCAGGGTCTGAATGGTGTAAAAGAAACTACGGGTATGAATATGTCCATAGGAACCCAACCATCATGTACATGTTTAATGCAATGCAAAAGGAAAACAACGGATGGAATTGGGCAAACTGGATATCCATACCAAGCAGAGTGAAACTAGGTCTCTGTTTCTCCTTATGCACAACACAACACAAGAGGGATAACGAAGCTAGATATAACAAATGAGAAACATGGCAGCCATTGGAAGGAATACAGGGGAAACACCTCCGAACAGAGGCATGAAATAAGCCTTTAGGAACAGGAATACTGCACGTGAGGACGTGCTCTCAAGAAGTGCTAAACATGAGCGCATCCAAATTCAATCTGCAGAACAGCAAAGAAAACCATTCACAGGATGAGGAGAAAGCATATAGCCTAGGAGATGAGTTTTTGCCAGTTTCTCTTGGACAGTGGATTCCCATACTAAATATATAAACAGCTAGAGGTACTGAGCTCTGGGAAGACAAACAACCCATTTACCCAATGGCACATGATCACGAAGTACACAAAGGAACATGGATAATCGCTCAGCTCATCAAGGTCCTAACAATCCCGGTCTTCACACATGAGGGACATGCAAATCAGATTTCAACAGCGAGTGCATCTTACCCCATTCGGGAAGGTAATGTTGAGAACACAAATAATACACACTGATGATCATGTGGAAATAGGAAGGCTTCAACATTGTTGGGGAGGATGCTTATTACTACATCCACTATGGGAATCAGAATGGAGCTGGCTCCTGAAACTCAAAAGGGCCCAGCTGTACCAATGTCCACTCTTGACGGAAAAACTCTAGTCAGCACTCAAACAATGGTTCATTTGGGGGCAAGAAAATCTCTCTTCCAGCTTCCAGTAGCTATTTATTGGCTTTGTTTTCTGGTTCTTTATTCCACATTCGCAGGCCTGACAGTTGTTGACTCCCACAAAGCACAATCCTGTCCTTATGCCCCTCCTGGTGAGACACTTATTTTCTTTTGTGACCCTGAGTTAGGGGCCCTCTGTGTAGGATCATTGTCACCATTATGAGGATATAAGAGATGATATGCTAAAAACAAACCAACAAAAAACAGGAGAAGAAATCAAAGATGTGGCCAGGGGACGGGAAACAAGTATTAAAACATGCCTTACTTTGGGGTCAGGTGATGAAGGGGTAGCATGACGCAAGCCCTTCTTGGTGGTATGTCCTAAACGGGAGGTGGAAACCACATGTTCACTTTCACTCTCAGAATGATTGCTGTCCAGCAAGGCTCGGTGTTCTTGTTTCCTGAGGTCCATTTTACCTGTCATGGGAAGAAGTCAAAGTGAAACATACATGAAACTCTGTGTAATTGTAAGTCAATTAATAGCACATTTGGCAGTCTTCAAAGACATTACCATGCTTCCTGGATTGGCGGAAAAATTCACATACTTCCTCTTTTTCCTCAGGGGCATTCTGGCAAGGAAAAACACAGGATGCCAGGAATTAGCAAGCAATATAAAGACACTTTCTTCTCGGAAGCACAGAGATAGTTTTCTGAAACACACCACATCTCATGCCACAAAGCAAGGATCAGTTCATAGGAAACAATTAGGGAGAATGCCTGGCGTTCCATCAGACTTTTATGCAATGAAATCAGAAATCAACAGTACAATAAAAACACAGGAGCCCCTCAAGCGCCCTAGGACTGAGTGATCAACTACTGGAGAGCAGAAGACACGAGAGATGAGATAAGCAATACTTCAAGGTTACTGAGAAGAGCCACACAACCTATCCTCAACCCAGGGATGCTCGGAAGGTGGTTCAGAGAAGAAGGTTCACAACCCTGATCTTAGTCCTTAAGAGAACAGAAAACCTCCCAAACACAAACCTCCCACCATTACATTTCAAGGCCATGGAAAAAGAAGAAATCAACACTGAAAGCAGCCCTTGATGGCAAATAACTGAAATCAGAACCAAACTTTAAGAACTGAAAACAACAAGGTTCCAACAAAATCAACAATATGCAAACTTGGTTCTTTGAAACCAAACGTAAATTTGATCAAACATTATGCACACTATCCAAAGACACGAAGATGAGACTCAATTTCCTGACCTTTGGAATGAAAAGGATCGATCACCTTGGAGCACAATGAAATAGAGAGGATAATCAGAAACTTTTTGGGAAACTTATACCAGCATTGCCGGCCCAAATGCACATCAGAAATTTAAACAGACCCAAATCAAAATGAAATTGAAGATACGCTGAACCCTGCCAACAAAGGAAAGCCCAGGACCTGATGGAAGCTGAGCCCAGTTCAACCAGTCCTTTGACAAAGAGTTAATGGGAAACCCCCTGAAACCATTCCATGAAAAAGAAAGGGAGGGAACCCGGACAGACTCATTCTATGAAGGCCGCATCACCCCGATTCCAAAACCAGACAAAGACCCATCAGGAAACAAAACTTGAGGCCAATCATTCTCATGAAAATAAATGCAGAAGATCTTAGTAAAACATCAGTAATTCACTTTCCAAAGACAGGGAAAAGATAGGAAACCACTAGGACCCCTTGGGATTCATCTCGGGATGCAATTTGGGCTCCAGAGATGCAAAACAACACACATGAGGGCAACCACACATTAGAGCAACCACTGTGGGAAGCACTATGCAGATTCCTCCAAAAACAAGCAATGGAACCACCCCAGGATCTTGATATCCACGCGTCTTTTGTGTTCAGCTGACCAGCAGGGACACAAGTGTATCAATGTCTCTAGCCGCATAACCCTAACCAGCAGCCACATATTGAATGGATGATACAAGGAGGGAGGCGTATACACACGAACAAGTTTCAGTATATGTTGAAGAATGAACTCATACCATTTTCCATGAGTGGAAGGAAGTGGAGAATCCCATGCTCAATTCAATAAGTCATAGGAGAATATGGAGCATTGAAAGGATTCCAATTCAAGGCTGAGGGTAAAGCAACCTACTAGGAACAAGGTAGGCATGGATATCCTGAAGTGAAAGCAAAGGCTAGTAGAGCAGAAAAGGATCTTTGGGAGGACACAAGAGTTAGGGTGGAGGAGGGAATCTTGATGAAAATTCTCTACAAGCATGAAATTATATCATGGTGAATTGCAATTCAATGTATATCTATAAAAAAAACACTAAATATATGAATGAATGGTAGTTAGACCAGTAGATTAGAGCCAGTTGAGGGTGCAGGGAAATAAGAGAGAGGAACCAGGGTCTGAATGGTGTAAAAGAAACTACGGGTATGAATATGTCCATAGGAACCCAACCATCATGTACATGTTTAATGCAATGCAAAAGGAAAACAACGGATGGAATTGGGCAAACTGGATATCCATACCAAGCAGAGTGAAACTAGGTCTCTGTTTCTCCTTATGCACAACACAACACAAGAGGGATAACGAAGCTAGATATAACAAATGAGAAACATGGCAGCCATTGGAAGGAATACAGGGGAAACACCTCCGAACAGAGGCATGAAATAAGCCTTTAGGAACAGGAATACTGCACGTGAGGACGTGCTCTCAAGAAGTGCTAAACATGAGCGCATCCAAATTCAATCTGCAGAACAGCAAAGAAAACCATTCACAGGATGAGGAGAAAGCATATAGCCTAGGAGATGAGTTTTTGCCAGTTTCTCTTGGACAGTGGATTCCCATACTAAATATATAAACAGCTAGAGGTACTGAGCTCTGGGAAGACAAACAACCCATTTACCCAATGGCACATGATCACGAAGTACACAAAGGAACATGGATAATCGCTCAGCTCATCAAGGTCCTAACAATCCCGGTCTTCACACATGAGGGACATGCAAATCAGATTTCAACAGCGAGTGCATCTTACCCCATTCGGGAAGGTAATGTTGAGAACACAAATAATACACACTGATGATCATGTGGAAATAGGAAGGCTTCAACATTGTTGGGGAGGATGCTTATTACTACATCCAGTATGGGAATCAGAATGGAGCTGGCTCCTGAAACTCAAAAGGGCCCAGCTGTACCAATGTCCACTCTTGACGGAAAAACTCTAGTCAGCACTCAAACAATGGTTCATTTGGGGGCAAGAAAATCTCTCTTCCAGCTTCCAGTAGCTATTTATTGGCTTTGCTTTCTAGTTCTTTATTCCACATTCGCAGGCCTGACAGTTCTTGACTCCCACAAAGCACAATCCTGTCCTTATGCCCCTCCTGGTGAGACACTTATTTTCTTTTGTGACCCTGAGTTAGGGGCCCTCTGTGTAGGATCATTGTCACCATTATGAGGATATAAGAGATGATATGCTAAAAACAAACCAACAAAAAACAGGAGAAGAAATCAAAGATGTGGCCAGGGGACGGGAAACAAGTATTAAAACATGCCTTACTTTGGGGTCAGGTGATGAAGGGGTAGCATGACGCAAGCCCTTCTTGGTGGTATGTCCTAAACGGGAGGTGGAAACCACATGTTCACTTTCACTCTCAGAATGATTGCTGTCCAGCAAGGCTCGGTGTTCTTGTTTCCTGAGGTCCATTTTACCTGTCATGGGAAGAAGTCAAAGTGAAACATACATGAAACTCTGTGTAATTGTAAGTCAATTAATAGCACATTTGGCAGTCTTCAAAGACATTACCATGCTTCCTGGATTGGCGGAAAAATTCACATACTTCCTCTTTTTCCTCAGGGGCATTCTGGCAAGGAAAAACACAGGATGCCAGGAATTAGCAAGCAATATAAAGACACTTTCTTCTCGGAAGCACAGAGATAGTTTTCTGAAACACACCACATCTCATGCCACAAAGCAAGGATCAGTTCATAGGAAACAATTAGGGAGAATGCCTGGCGTTCCATCAGACTTTTATGCAATGAAATCAGAAATCAACAGTACAATAAAAACACAGGAGCCCCTCAAGCGCCCTAGGACTGAGTGATCAACTACTGGAGAGCAGAAGACACGAGAGATGAGATAAGCAATACTTCAAGGTTACTGAGAAGAGCCACACAACCTATCCTCAACCCAGGGATGCTCGGAAGGTGGTTCAGAGAAGAAGGTTCACAACCCTGATCTTAGTCCTTAAGAGAACAGAAAACCTCCCAAACACAAACCTCCCACCATTACATTTCAAGGCCATGGAAAAAGAAGAAATCAACACTGAAAGCAGCCCTTGATGGCAAATAACTGAAATCAGAACCAAACTTTAAGAACTGAAAACAACAAGGTTCCAACAAAATCAACAATATGCAAACTTGGTTCTTTGAAACCAAACGTAAATTTGATCAAACATTATGCACACTATCCAAAGACACGAAGATGAGACTCAATTTCCTGACCTTTGGAATGAAAAGGATCGATCACCTTGGAGCACAATGAAATAGAGAGGATAATCAGAAACTTTTTGGGAAACTTATACCAGCATTGCCGGCCCAAATGCACATCAGAAATTTAAACAGACCCAAATCAAAATGAAATTGAAGATACGCTGAACCCTGCCAACAAAGGAAAGCCCAGGACCTGATGGAAGCTGAGCCCAGTTCAACCAGTCCTTTGACAAAGAGTTAATGGGAAACCCCCTGAAACCATTCCATGAAAAAGAAAGGGAGGGAACCCGGACAGACTCATTCTATGAAGGCCGCATCACCCCGATTCCAAAACCAGACAAAGACCCATCAGGAAACAAAACTTGAGGCCAATCATTCTCATGAAAATAAATGCAGAAGATCTTAGTAAAACATCAGTAATTCACTTTCCAAAGACAGGGAAAAGATAGGAAACCACTAGGACCCCTTGGGATTCATCTCGGGATGCAATTTGGGCTCCAGAGATGCAAAACAACACACATGAGGGCAACCACACATTAGAGCAACCACTGTGGGAAGCACTATGCAGATTCCTCCAAAAACAAGCAATGGAACCACCCCAGGATCTTGATATCCACGCGTCTTTTGTGTTCAGCTGACCAGCAGGGACACAAGTGTATCAATGTCTCTAGCCGCATAACCCTAACCAGCAGCCACATATTGAATGGATGATACAAGGAGGGAGGCGTATACACACGAACAAGTTTCAGTATATGTTGAAGAATGAACTCATACCATTTTCCATGAGTGGAAGGAAGTGGAGAATCCCATGCTCAATTCAATAAGTCATAGGAGAATATGGAGCATTGAAAGGATTCCAATTCAAGGCTGAGGGTAAAGCAACCTACTAGGAACAAGGTAGGCATGGATATCCTGAAGTGAAAGCAAAGGCTAGTAGAGCAGAAAAGGATCTTTGGGAGGACACAAGAGTTAGGGTGGAGGAGGGAATCTTGATGAAAATTCTCTACAAGCATGAAATTATATCATGGTGAATTGCAATTCAATGTATATCTATAAAAAAAACACTAAATATATGAATGAATGGTAGTTAGACCAGTAGATTAGAGCCAGTTGAGGGTGCAGGGAAATAAGAGAGAGGAACCAGGGTCTGAATGGTGTAAAAGAAACTACGGGTATGAATATGTCCATAGGAACCCAACCATCATGTACATGTTTAATGCAATGCAAAAGGAAAACAACGGATGGAATTGGGCAAACTGGATATCCATACCAAGCAGAGTGAAACTAGGTCTCTGTTTCTCCTTATGCACAACACAACACAAGAGGGATAACGAAGCTAGATATAACAAATGAGAAACATGGCAGCCATTGGAAGGAATACAGGGGAAACACCTCCGAACAGAGGCATGAAATAAGCCTTTAGGAACAGGAATACTGCACGTGAGGACGTGCTCTCAAGAAGTGCTAAACATGAGCGCATCCAAATTCAATCTGCAGAACAGCAAAGAAAACCATTCACAGGATGAGGAGAAAGCATATAGCCTAGGAGATGAGTTTTTGCCAGTTTCTCTTGGACAGTGGATTCCCATACTAAATATATAAACAGCTAGAGGTACTGAGCTCTGGGAAGACAAACAACCCATTTACCCAATGGCACATGATCACGAAGTACACAAAGGAACATGGATAATCGCTCAGCTCATCAAGGTCCTAACAATCCCGGTCTTCACACATGAGGGACATGCAAATCAGATTTCAACAGCGAGTGCATCTTACCCCATTCGGGAAGGTAATGTTGAGAACACAAATAATACACACTGATGATCATGTGGAAATAGGAAGGCTTCAACATTGTTGGGGAGGATGCTTATTACTACATCCAGTATGGGAATCAGAATGGAGCTGGCTCCTGAAACTCAAAAGGGCCCAGCTGTACCAATGTCCACTCTTGACGGAAAAACTCTAGTCAGCACTCAAACAATGGTTCATTTGGGGGCAAGAAAATCTCTCTTCCAGCTTCCAGTAGCTATTTATTGGCTTTGCTTTCTAGTTCTTTATTCCACATTCGCAGGCCTGACAGTTCTTGACTCCCACAAAGCACAATCCTGTCCTTATGCCCCTCCTGGTGAGACACTTATTTTCTTTTGTGACCCTGAGTTAGGGGCCCTCTGTGTAGGATCATTGTCACCATTATGAGGATATAAGAGATGATATGCTAAAAACAAACCAACAAAAAACAGGAGAAGAAATCAAAGATGTGGCCAGGGGACGGGAAACAAGTATTAAAACATGCCTTACTTTGGGGTCAGGTGATGAAGGGGTAGCATGACGCAAGCCCTTCTTGGTGGTATGTCCTAAACGGGAGGTGGAAACCACATGTTCACTTTCACTCTCAGAATGATTGCTGTCCAGCAAGGCTCGGTGTTCTTGTTTCCTGAGGTCCATTTTACCTGTCATGGGAAGAAGTCAAAGTGAAACATACATGAAACTCTGTGTAATTGTAAGTCAATTAATAGCACATTTGGCAGTCTTCAAAGACATTACCATGCTTCCTGGATTGGCGGAAAAATTCACATACTTCCTCTTTTTCCTCAGGGGCATTCTGGCAAGGAAAAACACAGGATGCCAGGAATTAGCAAGCAATATAAAGACACTTTCTTCTCGGAAGCACAGAGATAGTTTTCTGAAACACACCACATCTCATGCCACAAAGCAAGGATCAGTTCATAGGAAACAATTAGGGAGAATGCCTGGCGTTCCATCAGACTTTTATGCAATGAAATCAGAAATCAACAGTACAATAAAAACACAGGAGCCCCTCAAGCACCCTAGGACTGAGTGATCAACTACTGGAGAGCAGAAGACACGAGAGATGAGATAAGCAATACTTCAAGGTTACTGAGAAGAGCCACACAACCTATCCTCAACCCAGGGATGCTCGGAAGGTGGTTCAGAGAAGAAGGTTCACAACCCTGATCTTAGTCCTTAAGAGAACAGAAAACCTCCCAAACACAAACCTCCCACCATTACATTTCAAGGCCATGGAAAAAGAAGAAATCAACACTGAAAGCAGCCCTTGATGGCAAATAACTGAAATCAGAACCAAACTTTAAGAACTGAAAACAACAAGGTTCCAACAAAATCAACAATATGCAAACTTGGTTCTTTGAAACCAAACGTAAATTTGATCAAACATTATGCACACTATCCAAAGACACGAAGATGAGACTCAATTTCCTGACCTTTGGAATGAAAAGGATCGATCACCTTGGAGCACAATGAAATAGAGAGGATAATCAGAAACTTTTTGGGAAACTTATACCAGCATTGCCGGCCCAAATGCACATCAGAAATTTAAACAGACCCAAATCAAAATGAAATTGAAGATACGCTGAACCCTGCCAACAAAGGAAAGCCCAGGACCTGATGGAAGCTGAGCCCAGTTCAACCAGTCCTTTGACAAAGAGTTAATGGGAAACCCCCTGAAACCATTCCATGAAAAAGAAAGGGAGGGAACCCGGACAGACTCATTCTATGAAGGCCGCATCACCCCGATTCCAAAACCAGACAAAGACCCATCAGGAAACAAAACTTGAGGCCAATCATTCTCATGAAAATAAATGCAGAAGATCTTAGTAAAACATCAGTAATTCACTTTCCAAAGACAGGGAAAAGATAGGAAACCACTAGGACCCCTTGGGATTCATCTCGGGATGCAATTTGGGCTCCAGAGATGCAAAACAACACACATGAGGGCAACCACACATTAGAGCAACCACTGTGGGAAGCACTATGCAGATTCCTCCAAAAACAAGCAATGGAACCACCCCAGGATCTTGATATCCACGCGTCTTTTGTGTTCAGCTGACCAGCAGGGACACAAGTGTATCAATGTCTCTAGCCGCATAACCCTAACCAGCAGCCACATATTGAATGGATGATACAAGGAGGGAGGCGTATACACACGAACAAGTTTCAGTATATGTTGAAGAATGAACTCATACCATTTTCCATGAGTGGAAGGAAGTGGAGAATCCCATGCTCAATTCAATAAGTCATAGGAGAATATGGAGCATTGAAAGGATTCCAATTCAAGGCTGAGGGTAAAGCAACCTACTAGGAACAAGGTAGGCATGGATATCCTGAAGTGAAAGCAAAGGCTAGTAGAGCAGAAAAGGATCTTTGGGAGGACACAAGAGTTAGGGTGGAGGAGGGAATCTTGATGAAAATTCTCTACAAGCATGAAATTATATCATGGTGAATTGCAATTCAATGTATATCTATAAAAAAAACACTAAATATATGAATGAATGGTAGTTAGACCAGTAGATTAGAGCCAGTTGAGGGTGCAGGGAAATAAGAGAGAGGAACCAGGGTCTGAATGGTGTAAAAGAAACTACGGGTATGAATATGTCCATAGGAACCCAACCATCATGTACATGTTTAATGCAATGCAAAAGGAAAACAACGGATGGAATTGGGCAAACTGGATATCCATACCAAGCAGAGTGAAACTAGGTCTCTGTTTCTCCTTATGCACAACACAACACAAGAGGGATAACGAAGCTAGATATAACAAATGAGAAACATGGCAGCCATTGGAAGGAATACAGGGGAAACACCTCCGAACAGAGGCATGAAATAAGCCTTTAGGAACAGGAATACTGCACGTGAGGACGTGCTCTCAAGAAGTGCTAAACATGAGCGCATCCAAATTCAATCTGCAGAACAGCAAAGAAAACCATTCACAGGATGAGGAGAAAGCATATAGCCTAGGAGATGAGTTTTTGCCAGTTTCTCTTGGACAGTGGATTCCCATACTAAATATATAAACAGCTAGAGGTACTGAGCTCTGGGAAGACAAACAACCCATTTACCCAATGGCACATGATCACGAAGTACACAAAGGAACATGGATAATCGCTCAGCTCATCAAGGTCCTAACAATCCCGGTCTTCACACATGAGGGACATGCAAATCAGATTTCAACAGCGAGTGCATCTTACCCCATTCGGGAAGGTAATGTTGAGAACACAAATAATACACACTGATGATCATGTGGAAATAGGAAGGCTTCAACATTGTTGGGGAGGATGCTTATTACTACATCCAGTATGGGAATCAGAATGGAGCTGGCTCCTGAAACTCAAAAGGGCCCAGCTGTACCAATGTCCACTCTTGACGGAAAAACTCTAGTCAGCACTCAAACAATGGTTCATTTGGGGGCAAGAAAATCTCTCTTCCAGCTTCCAGTAGCTATTTATTGGCTTTGCTTTCTAGTTCTTTATTCCACATTCGCAGGCCTGACAGTTCTTGACTCCCACAAAGCACAATCCTGTCCTTATGCCCCTCCTGGTGAGACACTTATTTTCTTTTGTGACCCTGAGTTAGGGGCCCTCTGTGTAGGATCATTGTCACCATTATGAGGATATAAGAGATGATATGCTAAAAACAAACCAACAAAAAACAGGAGAAGAAATCAAAGATGTGGCCAGGGGACGGGAAACAAGTATTAAAACATGCCTTACTTTGGGGTCAGGTGATGAAGGGGTAGCATGACGCAAGCCCTTCTTGGTGGTATGTCCTAAACGGGAGGTGGAAACCACATGTTCACTTTCACTCTCAGAATGATTGCTGTCCAGCAAGGCTCGGTGTTCTTGTTTCCTGAGGTCCATTTTACCTGTCATGGGAAGAAGTCAAAGTGAAACATACATGAAACTCTGTGTAATTGTAAGTCAATTAATAGCACATTTGGCAGTCTTCAAAGACATTACCATGCTTCCTGGATTGGCGGAAAAATTCACATACTTCCTCTTTTTCCTCAGGGGCATTCTGGCAAGGAAAAACACAGGATGCCAGGAATTAGCAAGCAATATAAAGACACTTTCTTCTCGGAAGCACAGAGATAGTTTTCTGAAACACACCACATCTCATGCCACAAAGCAAGGATCAGTTCATAGGAAACAATTAGGGAGAATGCCTGGCGTTCCATCAGACTTTTATGCAATGAAATCAGAAATCAACAGTACAATAAAAACACAGGAGCCCCTCAAGCGCCCTAGGACTGAGTGATCAACTACTGGAGAGCAGAAGACACGAGAGATGAGATAAGCAATACTTCAAGGTTACTGAGAAGAGCCACACAACCTATCCTCAACCCAGGGATGCTCGGAAGGTGGTTCAGAGAAGAAGGTTCACAACCCTGATCTTAGTCCTTAAGAGAACAGAAAACCTCCCAAACACAAACCTCCCACCATTACATTTCAAGGCCATGGAAAAAGAAGAAATCAACACTGAAAGCAGCCCTTGATGGCAAATAACTGAAATCAGAACCAAACTTTAAGAACTGAAAACAACAAGGTTCCAACAAAATCAACAATATGCAAACTTGGTTCTTTGAAACCAAACGTAAATTTGATCAAACATTATGCACACTATCCAAAGACACGAAGATGAGACTCAATTTCCTGACCTTTGGAATGAAAAGGATCGATCACCTTGGAGCACAATGAAATAGAGAGGATAATCAGAAACTTTTTGGGAAACTTATACCAGCATTGCCGGCCCAAATGCACATCAGAAATTTAAACAGACCCAAATCAAAATGAAATTGAAGATACGCTGAACCCTGCCAACAAAGGAAAGCCCAGGACCTGATGGAAGCTGAGCCCAGTTCAACCAGTCCTTTGACAAAGAGTTAATGGGAAACCCCCTGAAACCATTCCATGAAAAAGAAAGGGAGGGAACCCGGACAGACTCATTCTATGAAGGCCGCATCACCCCGATTCCAAAACCAGACAAAGACCCATCAGGAAACAAAACTTGAGGCCAATCATTCTCATGAAAATAAATGCAGAAGATCTTAGTAAAACATCAGTAATTCACTTTCCAAAGACAGGGAAAAGATAGGAAACCACTAGGACCCCTTGGGATTCATCTCGGGATGCAATTTGGGCTCCAGAGATGCAAAACAACACACATGAGGGCAACCACACATTAGAGCAACCACTGTGGGAAGCACTATGCAGATTCCTCCAAAAACAAGCAATGGAACCACCCCAGGATCTTGATATCCACGCGTCTTTTGTGTTCAGCTGACCAGCAGGGACACAAGTGTATCAATGTCTCTAGCCGCATAACCCTAACCAGCAGCCACATATTGAATGGATGATACAAGGAGGGAGGCGTATACACACGAACAAGTTTCAGTATATGTTGAAGAATGAACTCATACCATTTTCCATGAGTGGAAGGAAGTGGAGAATCCCATGCTCAATTCAATAAGTCATAGGAGAATATGGAGCATTGAAAGGATTCCAATTCAAGGCTGAGGGTAAAGCAACCTACTAGGAACAAGGTAGGCATGGATATCCTGAAGTGAAAGCAAAGGCTAGTAGAGCAGAAAAGGATCTTTGGGAGGACACAAGAGTTAGGGTGGAGGAGGGAATCTTGATGAAAATTCTCTACAAGCATGAAATTATATCATGGTGAATTGCAATTCAATGTATATCTATAAAAAAAACACTAAATATATGAATGAATGGTAGTTAGACCAGTAGATTAGAGCCAGTTGAGGGTGCAGGGAAATAAGAGAGAGGAACCAGGGTCTGAATGGTGTAAAAGAAACTACGGGTATGAATATGTCCATAGGAACCCAACCATCATGTACATGTTTAATGCAATGCAAAAGGAAAACAACGGATGGAATTGGGCAAACTGGATATCCATACCAAGCAGAGTGAAACTAGGTCTCTGTTTCTCCTTATGCACAACACAACACAAGAGGGATAACGAAGCTAGATATAACAAATGAGAAACATGGCAGCCATTGGAAGGAATACAGGGGAAACACCTCCGAACAGAGGCATGAAATAAGCCTTTAGGAACAGGAATACTGCACGTGAGGACGTGCTCTCAAGAAGTGCTAAACATGAGCGCATCCAAATTCAATCTGCAGAACAGCAAAGAAAACCATTCACAGGATGAGGAGAAAGCATATAGCCTAGGAGATGAGTTTTTGCCAGTTTCTCTTGGACAGTGGATTCCCATACTAAATATATAAACAGCTAGAGGTACTGAGCTCTGGGAAGACAAACAACCCATTTACCCAATGGCACATGATCACGAAGTACACAAAGGAACATGGATAATCGCTCAGCTCATCAAGGTCCTAACAATCCCGGTCTTCACACATGAGGGACATGCAAATCAGATTTCAACAGCGAGTGCATCTTACCCCATTCGGGAAGGTAATGTTGAGAACACAAATAATACACACTGATGATCATGTGGAAATAGGAAGGCTTCAACATTGTTGGGGAGGATGCTTATTACTACATCCAGTATGGGAATCAGAATGGAGCTGGCTCCTGAAACTCAAAAGGGCCCAGCTGTACCAATGTCCACTCTTGACGGAAAAACTCTAGTCAGCACTCAAACAATGGTTCATTTGGGGGCAAGAAAATCTCTCTTCCAGCTTCCAGTAGCTATTTATTGGCTTTGCTTTCTAGTTCTTTATTCCACATTCGCAGGCCTGACAGTTGTTGACTCCCACAAAGCACAATCCTGTCCTTATGCCCCTCCTGGTGAGACACTTATTTTCTTTTGTGACCCTGAGTTAGGGGCCCTCTGTGTAGGATCATTGTCACCATTATGAGGATATAAGAGATGATATGCTAAAAACAAACCAACAAAAAACAGGAGAAGAAATCAAAGATGTGGCCAGGGGACGGGAAACAAGTATTAAAACATGCCTTACTTTGGGGTCAGGTGATGAAGGGGTAGCATGACGCAAGCCCTTCTTGGTGGTATGTCCTAAACGGGAGGTGGAAACCACATGTTCACTTTCACTCTCAGAATGATTGCTGTCCAGCAAGGCTCGGTGTTCTTGTTTCCTGAGGTCCATTTTACCTGTCATGGGAAGAAGTCAAAGTGAAACATACATGAAACTCTGTGTAATTGTAAGTCAATTAATAGCACATTTGGCAGTCTTCAAAGACATTACCATGCTTCCTGGATTGGCGGAAAAATTCACATACTTCCTCTTTTTCCTCAGGGGCATTCTGGCAAGGAAAAACACAGGATGCCAGGAATTAGCAAGCAATATAAAGACACTTTCTTCTCGGAAGCACAGAGATAGTTTTCTGAAACACACCACATCTCATGCCACAAAGCAAGGATCAGTTCATAGGAAACAATTAGGGAGAATGCCTGGCGTTCCATCAGACTTTTATGCAATGAAATCAGAAATCAACAGTACAATAAAAACACAGGAGCCCCTCAAGCGCCCTAGGACTGAGTGATCAACTACTGGAGAGCAGAAGACACGAGAGATGAGATAAGCAATACTTCAAGGTTACTGAGAAGAGCCACACAACCTATCCTCAACCCAGGGATGCTCGGAAGGTGGTTCAGAGAAGAAGGTTCACAACCCTGATCTTAGTCCTTAAGAGAACAGAAAACCTCCCAAACACAAACCTCCCACCATTACATTTCAAGGCCATGGAAAAAGAAGAAATCAACACTGAAAGCAGCCCTTGATGGCAAATAACTGAAATCAGAACCAAACTTTAAGAACTGAAAACAACAAGGTTCCAACAAAATCAACAATATGCAAACTTGGTTCTTTGAAACCAAACGTAAATTTGATCAAACATTATGCACACTATCCAAAGACACGAAGATGAGACTCAATTTCCTGACCTTTGGAATGAAAAGGATCGATCACCTTGGAGCACAATGAAATAGAGAGGATAATCAGAAACTTTTTGGGAAACTTATACCAGCATTGCCGGCCCAAATGCACATCAGAAATTTAAACAGACCCAAATCAAAATGAAATTGAAGATACGCTGAACCCTGCCAACAAAGGAAAGCCCAGGACCTGATGGAAGCTGAGCCCAGTTCAACCAGTCCTTTGACAAAGAGTTAATGGGAAACCCCCTGAAACCATTCCATGAAAAAGAAAGGGAGGGAACCCGGACAGACTCATTCTATGAAGGCCGCATCACCCCGATTCCAAAACCAGACAAAGACCCATCAGGAAACAAAACTTGAGGCCAATCATTCTCATGAAAATAAATGCAGAAGAGCTTAGTAAAACATCAGTAATTCACTTTCCAAAGACAGGGAAAAGATAGGAAACCACTAGGACCCCTTGGGATTCATCTCGGGATGCAATTTGGGCTCCAGAGATGCAAAACAACACACATGAGGGCAACCACACATTAGAGCAACCACTGTGGGAAGCACTATGGAGATTCCTCCAAAAACAAGCAATGGAACCACCCCAGGATCTTGATATCCACGCATCTTTTGTGTTCAGCTGACCAGCAGGGACACAAGTGTATCAATGTCTCTAGCCGCATAACCCTAACCAGCAGCCACATATTGAATGGATGATACAAGGAGGGAGGCGTATACACACGAACAAGTTTCAGTATATGTTGAAGAATGAACTCATACCATTTTCCATGAGTGGAAGGAAGTGGAGAATCCCATGCTCAATTCAATAAGTCATAGGAGAATATGGAGCATTGAAAGGATTCCAATTCAAGGCTGAGGGTAAAGCAACCTACTAGGAACAAGGTAGGCATGGATATCCTGAAGTGAAAGCAAAGGCTAGTAGAGCAGAAAAGGATCTTTGGGAGGACACAAGAGTTAGGGTGGAGGAGGGAATCTTGATGAAAATTCTCTACAAGCATGAAATTATATCATGGTGAATTGCAATTCAATGTATATCTATAAAAAAAACACTAAATATATGAATGAATGGTAGTTAGACCAGTAGATTAGAGCCAGTTGAGGGTGCAGGGAAATAAGAGAGAGGAACCAGGGTCTGAATGGTGTAAAAGAAACTACGGGTATGAATATGTCCATAGGAACCCAACCATCATGTACATGTTTAATGCAATGCAAAAGGAAAACAACGGATGGAATTGGGCAAACTGGATATCCATACCAAGCAGAGTGAAACTAGGTCTCTGTTTCTCCTTATGCACAACACAACACAAGAGGGATAACGAAGCTAGATATAACAAATGAGAAACATGGCAGCCATTGGAAGGAATACAGGGGAAACACCTCCGAACAGAGGCATGAAATAAGCCTTTAGGAACAGGAATACTGCACGTGAGGACGTGCTCTCAAGAAGTGCTAAACATGAGCGCATCCAAATTCAATCTGCAGAACAGCAAAGAAAACCATTCACAGGATGAGGAGAAAGCATATAGCCTAGGAGATGAGTTTTTGCCAGTTTCTCTTGGACAGTGGATTCCCATACTAAATATATAAACAGCTAGAGGTACTGAGCTCTGGGAAGACAAACAACCCATTTACCCAATGGCACATGATCACGAAGTACACAAAGGAACATGGATAATCGCTCAGCTCATCAAGGTCCTAACAATCCCGGTCTTCACACATGAGGGACATGCAAATCAGATTTCAACAGCGAGTGCATCTTACCCCATTCGGGAAGGTAATGTTGAGAACTCAAATAATACACACTGATGATCATGTGGAAATAGGAAGGCTTCAACATTGTTGGGGAGGATGCTTATTACTACATCCAGTATGGGAATCAGAATGGAGCTGGCTCCTGAAACTCAAAAGGGCCCAGCTGTACCAATGTCCACTCTTGACGGAAAAACTCTAGTCAGCACTCAAACAATGGTTCATTTGGGGGCAAGAAAATCTCTCTTCCAGCTTCCAGTAGCTATTTATTGGCTTTGCTTTCTAGTTCTTTATTCCACATTCGCAGGCCTGACAGTTCTTGACTCCCACAAAGCACAATCCTGTCCTTATGCCCCTCCTGGTGAGACACTTATTTTCTTTTGTGACCCTGAGTTAGGGGCCCTCTGTGTAGGATCATTGTCACCATTATGAGGATATAAGAGATGATATGCTAAAAACAAACCAACAAAAAACAGGAGAAGAAATCAAAGATGTGGCCAGGGGACGGGAAACAAGTATTAAAACATGCCTTACTTTGGGGTCAGGTGATGAAGGGGTAGCATGACGCAAGCCCTTCTTGGTGGTATGTCCTAAACGGGAGGTGGAAACCACATGTTCACTTTCACTCTCAGAATGATTGCTGTCCAGCAAGGCTCGGTGTTCTTGTTTCCTGAGGTCCATTTTACCTGTCATGGGAAGAAGTCAAAGTGAAACATACATGAAACTCTGTGTAATTGTAAGTCAATTAATAGCACATTTGGCAGTCTTCAAAGACATTACCATGCTTCCTGGATTGGCGGAAAAATTCACATACTTCCTCTTTTTCCTCAGGGGCATTCTGGCAAGGAAAAACACAGGATGCCAGGAATTAGCAAGCAATATAAAGACACTTTCTTCTCGGAAGCACAGAGATAGTTTTCTGAAACACACCACATCTCATGCCACAAAGCAAGGATCAGTTCATAGGAAACAATTAGGGAGAATGCCTGGCGTTCCATCAGACTTTTATGCAATGAAATCAGAAATCAACAGTACAATAAAAACACAGGAGCCCCTCAAGCGCCCTAGGACTGAGTGATCAACTACTGGAGAGCAGAAGACACGAGAGATGAGATAAGCAATACTTCAAGGTTACTGAGAAGAGCCACACAACCTATCCTCAACCCAGGGATGCTCGGAAGGTGGTTCAGAGAAGAAGGTTCACAACCCTGATCTTAGTCCTTAAGAGAACAGAAAACCTCCCAAACACAAACCTCCCACCATTACATTTCAAGGCCATGGAAAAAGAAGAAATCAACACTGAAAGCAGCCCTTGATGGCAAATAACTGAAATCAGAACCAAACTTTAAGAACTGAAAACAACAAGGTTCCAACAAAATCAACAATATGCAAACTTGGTTCTTTGAAACCAAACGTAAATTTGATCAAACATTATGCACACTATCCAAAGACACGAAGATGAGACTCAATTTCCTGACCTTTGGAATGAAAAGGATCGATCACCTTGGAGCACAATGAAATAGAGAGGATAATCAGAAACTTTTTGGGAAACTTATACCAGCATTGCCGGCCCAAATGCACATCAGAAATTTAAACAGACCCAAATCAAAATGAAATTGAAGATACGCTGAACCCTGCCAACAAAGGAAAGCCCAGGACCTGATGGAAGCTGAGCCCAGTTCAACCAGTCCTTTGACAAAGAGTTAATGGGAAACCCCCTGAAACCATTCCATGAAAAAGAAAGGGAGGGAACCCGGACAGACTCATTCTATGAAGGCCGCATCACCCCGATTCCAAAACCAGACAAAGACCCATCAGGAAACAAAACTTGAGGCCAATCATTCTCATGAAAATAAATGCAGAAGAGCTTAGTAAAACATCAGTAATTCACTTTCCAAAGACAGGGAAAAGATAGGAAACCACTAGGACCCCTTGGGATTCATCTCGGGATGCAATTTGGGCTCCAGAGATGCAAAACAACACACATGAGGGCAACCACACATTAGAGCAACCACTGTGGGAAGCACTATGGAGATTCCTCCAAAAACAAGCAATGGAACCACCCCAGGATCTTGATATCCACGCATCTTTTGTGTTCAGCTGACCAGCAGGGACACAAGTGTATCAATGTCTCTAGCCGCATAACCCTAACCAGCAGCCACATATTGAATGGATGATACAAGGAGGGAGGCGTATACACACGAACAAGTTTCAGTATATGTTGAAGAATGAACTCATACCATTTTCCATGAGTGGAAGGAAGTGGAGAATCCCATGCTCAATTCAATAAGTCATAGGAGAATATGGAGCATTGAAAGGATTCCAATTCAAGGCTGAGGGTAAAGCAACCTACTAGGAACAAGGTAGGCATGGATATCCTGAAGTGAAAGCAAAGGCTAGTAGAGCAGAAAAGGATCTTTGGGAGGACACAAGAGTTAGGGTGGAGGAGGGAATCTTGATGAAAATTCTCTACAAGCATGAAATTATATCATGGTGAATTGCAATTCAATGTATATCTATAAAAAAAACACTAAATATATGAATGAATGGTAGTTAGACCAGTAGATTAGAGCCAGTTGAGGGTGCAGGGAAATAAGAGAGAGGAACCAGGGTCTGAATGGTGTAAAAGAAACTACGGGTATGAATATGTCCATAGGAACCCAACCATCATGTACATGTTTAATGCAATGCAAAAGGAAAACAACGGATGGAATTGGGCAAACTGGATATCCATACCAAGCAGAGTGAAACTAGGTCTCTGTTTCTCCTTATGCACAACACAACACAAGAGGGATAACGAAGCTAGATATAACAAATGAGAAACATGGCAGCCATTGGAAGGAATACAGGGGAAACACCTCCGAACAGAGGCATGAAATAAGCCTTTAGGAACAGGAATACTGCACGTGAGGACGTGCTCTCAAGAAGTGCTAAACATGAGCGCATCCAAATTCAATCTGCAGAACAGCAAAGAAAACCATTCACAGGATGAGGAGAAAGCATATAGCCTAGGAGATGAGTTTTTGCCAGTTTCTCTTGGACAGTGGATTCCCATACTAAATATATAAACAGCTAGAGGTACTGAGCTCTGGGAAGACAAACAACCCATTTACCCAATGGCACATGATCACGAAGTACACAAAGGAACATGGATAATCGCTCAGCTCATCAAGGTCCTAACAATCCCGGTCTTCACACATGAGGGACATGCAAATCAGATTTCAACAGCGAGTGCATCTTACCCCATTCGGGAAGGTAATGTTGAGAACACAAATAATACACACTGATGATCATGTGGAAATAGGAAGGCTTCAACATTGTTGGGGAGGATGCTTATTACTACATCCACTATGGGAATCAGAATGGAGCTGACTCCTGAAACTCAAAAGGGCCCAGCTGTACCAATGTCCACTCTTGACGGAAAAACTCTAGTCAGCACTCAAACAATGGTTTATTTGGGGGCAAGAAAATCTCTCTTCCAGCTTCCAGTAGCTATTTATTGGCTTTGCTTTCTAGTTCTTTATTCCACATTCGCAGGCCTGACAGTTGTTGACTCCCACAAAGCACAATCCTGTCCTTATGCCCCTCCTGGTGAGACACTTATTTTCTTTTGTGACCCTGAGTTAGGGGCCCTCTGTGTAGGATCATTGTCACCATTATGAGGATATAAGAGATGATATGCTAAAAACAAACCAACAAAAAACAGGAGAAGAAATCAAAGATGTGGCCAGGGGACGGGAAACAAGTATTAAAACATGCCTTACTTTGGGGTCAGGTGATGAAGGGGTAGCATGACGCAAGCCCTTCTTGGTGGTATGTCCTAAACGGGAGGTGGAAACCACATGTTCACTTTCACTCTCAGAATGATTGCTGTCCAGCAAGGCTCGGTGTTCTTGTTTCCTGAGGTCCATTTTACCTGTCATGGGAAGAAGTCAAAGTGAAACATACATGAAACTCTGTGTAATTGTAAGTCAATTAATAGCACATTTGGCAGTCTTCAAAGACATTACCATGCTTCCTGGATTGGCGGAAAAATTCACATACTTCCTCTTTTTCCTCAGGGGCATTCTGGCAAGGAAAAACACAGGATGCCAGGAATTAGCAAGCAATATAAAGACACTTTCTTCTCGGAAGCACAGAGATAGTTTTCTGAAACACACCACATCTCATGCCACAAAGCAAGGATCAGTTCATAGGAAACAATTAGGGAGAATGCCTGGCGTTCCATCAGACTTTTATGCAATGAAATCAGAAATCAACAGTACAATAAAAACACAGGAGCCCCTCAAGCGCCCTAGGACTGAGTGATCAACTACTGGAGAGCAGAAGACACGAGAGATGAGATAAGCAATACTTCAAGGTTACTGAGAAGAGCCACACAACCTATCCTCAACCCAGGGATGCTCGGAAGGTGGTTCAGAGAAGAAGGTTCACAACCCTGATCTTAGTCCTTAAGAGAACAGAAAACCTCCCAAACACAAACCTCCCACCATTACATTTCAAGGCCATGGAAAAAGAAGAAATCAACACTGAAAGCAGCCCTTGATGGCAAATAACTGAAATCAGAACCAAACTTTAAGAACTGAAAACAACAAGGTTCCAACAAAATCAACAATATGCAAACTTGGTTCTTTGAAACCAAACGTAAATTTGATCAAACATTATGCACACTATCCAAAGACACGAAGATGAGACTCAATTTCCTGACCTTTGGAATGAAAAGGATCGATCACCTTGGAGCACAATGAAATAGAGAGGATAATCAGAAACTTTTTGGGAAACTTATACCAGCATTGCCGGCCCAAATGCACATCAGAAATTTAAACAGACCCAAATCAAAATGAAATTGAAGATACGCTGAACCCTGCCAACAAAGGAAAGCCCAGGACCTGATGGAAGCTGAGCCCAGTTCAACCAGTCCTTTGACAAAGAGTTAATCGGAAACCCCCTGAAACCATTCCATGAAAAAGAAAGGGAGGGAACCCGGACAGACTCATTCTATGAAGGCCGCATCACCCCGATTCCAAAACCAGACAAAGACCCATCAGGAAACAAAACTTGAGGCCAATCATTCTCATGAAAATAAATGCAGAAGAGCTTAGTAAAACATCAGTAATTCACTTTCCAAAGACAGGGAAAAGATAGGAAACCACTAGGACCCCTTGGGATTCATCTCGGGATGCAATTTGGGCTCCAGAGATGCAAAACAACACACATGAGGGCAACCACACATTAGAGCAACCACTGTGGGAAGCACTATGGAGATTCCTCCAAAAACAAGCAATGGAACCACCCCAGGATCTTGATATCCACGCATCTTTTGTGTTCAGCTGACCAGCAGGGACACAAGTGTATCAATGTCTCTAGCCGCATAACCCTAACCAGCAGCCACATATTGAATGGATGATACAAGGAGGGAGGCGTATACACACGAACAAGTTTCAGTATATGTTGAAGAATGAACTCATACCATTTTCCATGAGTGGAAGGAAGTGGAGAATCCCATGCTCAATTCAATAAGTCATAGGAGAATATGGAGCATTGAAAGGATTCCAATTCAAGGCTGAGGGTAAAGCAACCTACTAGGAACAAGGTAGGCATGGATATCCTGAAGTGAAAGCAAAGGCTAGTAGAGCAGAAAAGGATCTTTGGGAGGACACAAGAGTTAGGGTGGAGGAGGGAATCTTGATGAAAATTCTCTACAAGCATGAAATTATATCATGGTGAATTGCAATTCAATGTATATCTATAAAAAAAACACTAAATATATGAATGAATGGTAGTTAGACCAGTAGATTAGAGCCAGTTGAGGGTGCAGGGAAATAAGAGAGAGGAACCAGGGTCTGAATGGTGTAAAAGAAACTACGGGTATGAATATGTCCATAGGAACCCAACCATCATGTACATGTTTAATGCAATGCAAAAGGAAAACAACGGATGGAATTGGGCAAACTGGATATCCATACCAAGCAGAGTGAAACTAGGTCTCTGTTTCTCCTTATGCACAACACAACACAAGAGGGATAACGAAGCTAGATATAACAAATGAGAAACATGGCAGCCATTGGAAGGAATACAGGGGAAACACCTCCGAACAGAGGCATGAAATAAGCCTTTAGGAACAGGAATACTGCACGTGAGGACGTGCTCTCAAGAAGTGCTAAACATGAGCGCATCCAAATTCAATCTGCAGAACAGCAAAGAAAACCATTCACAGGATGAGGAGAAAGCATATAGCCTAGGAGATGAGTTTTTGCCAGTTTCTCTTGGACAGTGGATTCCCATACTAAATATATAAACAGCTAGAGGTACTGAGCTCTGGGAAGACAAACAACCCATTTACCCAATGGCACATGATCACGAAGTACACAAAGGAACATGGATAATCGCTCAGCTCATCAAGGTCCTAACAATCCCGGTCTTCACACATGAGGGACATGCAAATCAGATTTCAACAGCGAGTGCATCTTACCCCATTCGGGAAGGTAATGTTGAGAACACAAATAATACACACTGATGATCATGTGGAAATAGGAAGGCTTCAACATTGTTGGGGAGGATGCTTATTACTACATCCACTATGGGAATCAGAATGGAGCTGGCTCCTGAAACTCAAAAGGGCCCAGCTGTACCAATGTCCACTCTTGACGGAAAAACTCTAGTCAGCACTCAAACAATGGTTCATTTGGGGGCAAGAAAATCTCTCTTCCAGCTTCCAGTAGCTATTTATTGGCTTTGCTTTCTAGTTCTTTATTCCACATTCGCAGGCCTGACAGTTGTTGACTCCCACAAAGCACAATCCTGTCCTTATGCCCCTCCTGGTGAGACACTTATTTTCTTTTGTGACCCTGAGTTAGGGGCCCTCTGTGTAGGATCATTGTCACCATTATGAGGATATAAGAGATGATATGCTAAAAACAAACCAACAAAAAACAGGAGAAGAAATCAAAGATGTGGCCAGGGGACGGGAAACAAGTATTAAAACATGCCTTACTTTGGGGTCAGGTGATGAAGGGGTAGCATGACGCAAGCCCTTCTTGGTGGTATGTCCTAAACGGGAGGTGGAAACCACATGTTCACTTTCACTCTCAGAATGATTGCTGTCCAGCAAGGCTCGGTGTTCTTGTTTCCTGAGGTCCATTTTACCTGTCATGGGAAGAAGTCAAAGTGAAACATACATGAAACTCTGTGTAATTGTAAGTCAATTAATAGCACATTTGGCAGTCTTCAAAGACATTACCATGCTTCCTGGATTGGCGGAAAAATTCACATACTTCCTCTTTTTCCTCAGGGGCATTCTGGCAAGGAAAAACACAGGATGCCAGGAATTAGCAAGCAATATAAAGACACTTTCTTCTCGGAAGCACAGAGATAGTTTTCTGAAACACACCACATCTCATGCCACAAAGCAAGGATCAGTTCATAGGAAACAATTAGGGAGAATGCCTGGCGTTCCATCAGACTTTTATGCAATGAAATCAGAAATCAACAGTACAATAAAAACACAGGAGCCCCTCAAGCGCCCTAGGACTGAGTGATCAACTACTGGAGAGCAGAAGACACGAGAGATGAGATAAGCAATACTTCAAGGTTACTGAGAAGAGCCACACAACCTATCCTCAACCCAGGGATGCTCGGAAGGTGGTTCAGAGAAGAAGGTTCACAACCCTGATCTTAGTCCTTAAGAGAACAGAAAACCTCCCAAACACAAACCTCCCATTACATTTCAAGGCCATGGAAAAAGAAGAAATCAACACTGAAAGCAGCCCTTGATGGCAAATAACTGAAATCAGAACCAAACTTTAAGAACTGAAAACAACAAGGTTCCAACAAAATCAACAATATGCAAACTTGGTTCTTTGAAACCAAACGTAAATTTGATCAAACATTATGCACACTATCCAAAGACACGAAGATGAGACTCAATTTCCTGACCTTTGGAATGAAAAGGATCGATCACCTTGGAGCACAATGAAATAGAGAGGATAATCAGAAACTTTTTGGGAAACTTATACCAGCATTGCCGGCCCAAATGCACATCAGAAATTTAAACAGACCCAAATCAAAATGAAATTGAAGATACGCTGAACCCTGCCAACAAAGGAAAGCCCAGGACCTGATGGAAGCTGAGCCCAGTTCAACCAGTCCTTTGACAAAGAGTTAATGGGAAACCCCCTGAAACCATTCCATGAAAAAGAAAGGGAGGGAACCCGGACAGACTCATTCTATGAAGGCCGCATCACCCCGATTCCAAAACCAGACAAAGACCCATCAGGAAACAAAACTTGAGGCCAATCATTCTCATGAAAATAAATGCAGAAGAGCTTAGTAAAACATCAGTAATTCACTTTCCAAAGACAGGGAAAAGATAGGAAACCACTAGGACCCCTTGGGATTCATCTCGGGATGCAATTTGGGCTCCAGAGATGCAAAACAACACACATGAGGGCAACCACACATTAGAGCATCCACTGTGGGAAGCACTATGCAGATTCCTCCAAAAACAAGCAATGGAACCACCCCAGGATCTTGATATCCACGCGTCTTTTGTGTTCAGCTGACCAGCAGGGACACAAGTGTATCAATGTCTCTAGCCGCATAACCCTAACCAGCAGCCACATATTGAATGGATGATACAAGGAGGGAGGCGTATACACACGAACAAGTTTCAGTATATGTTGAAGAATGAACTCATACCATTTTCCATGAGTGGAAGGAAGTGGAGAATCCCATGCTCAATTCAATAAGTCATAGGAGAATATGGAGCATTGAAAGGATTCCAATTCAAGGCTGAGGGTAAAGCAACCTACTAGGAACAAGGTAGGCATGGATATCCTGAAGTGAAAGCAAAGGCTAGTAGAGCAGAAAAGGATCTTTGGGAGGACACAAGAGTTAGGGTGGAGGAGGGAATCTTGATGAAAATTCTCTACAAGCATGAAATTATATCATGGTGAATTGCAATTCAATGTATATCTATAAAAAAAACACTAAATATATGAATGAATGGTAGTTAGACCAGTAGATTAGAGCCAGTTGAGGGTGCAGGGAAATAAGAGAGAGGAACCAGGGTCTGAATGGTGTAAAAGAAACTACGGGTATGAATATGTCCATAGGAACCCAACCATCATGTACATGTTTAATGCAATGCAAAAGGAAAACAACGGATGGAATTGGGCAAACTGGATATCCATACCAAGCAGAGTGAAACTAGGTCTCTGTTTCTCCTTATGCACAACACAACACAAGAGGGATAACGAAGCTAGATATAACAAATGAGAAACATGGCAGCCATTGGAAGGAATACAGGGGAAACACCTCCGAACAGAGGCATGAAATAAGCCTTTAGGAACAGGAATACTGCACGTGAGGACGTGCTCTCAAGAAGTGCTAAACATGAGCGCATCCAAATTCAATCTGCAGAACAGCAAAGAAAACCATTCACAGGATGAGGAGAAAGCATATAGCCTAGGAGATGAGTTTTTGCCAGTTTCTCTTGGACAGTGGATTCCCATACTAAATATATAAACAGCTAGAGGTACTGAGCTCTGGGAAGACAAACAACCCATTTACCCAATGGCACATGATCACGAAGTACACAAAGGAACATGGATAATCGCTCAGCTCATCAAGGTCCTAACAATCCCGGTCTTCACACATGAGGGACATGCAAATCAGATTTCAACAGCGAGTGCATCTTACCCCATTCGGGAAGGTAATGTTGAGAACACAAATAATACACACTGATGATCATGTGGAAATAGGAAGGCTTCAACATTGTTGGGGAGGATGCTTATTACTACATCCACTATGGGAATCAGAATGGAGCTGGCTCCTGAAACTCAAAAGGGCCCAGCTGTACCAATGTCCACTCTTGACGGAAAAACTCTAGTCAGCACTCAAACAATGGTTCATTTGGGGGCAAGAAAATCTCTCTTCCAGCTTCCAGTAGCTATTTATTGGCTTTGCTTTCTAGTTCTTTATTCCACATTCACAGGCCTGACAGTTGTTGACTCCCACAAAGCACAATCCTGTCCTTATGCCCCTCCTGGTGAGACACTTATTTTCTTTTGTGACCCTGAGTTAGGGGCCCTCTGTGTAGGATCATTGTCACCATTATGAGGATATAAGAGATGATATGCTAAAAACAAACCAACAAAAAACAGGAGAAGAAATCAAAGATGTGGCCAGGGGACGGGAAACAAGTATTAAAACATGCCTTACTTTGGGGTCAGGTGATGAAGGGGTAGCATGACGCAAGCCCTTCTTGGTGGTATGTCCTAAACGGGAGGTGGAAACCACATGTTCACTTTCACTCTCAGAATGATTGCTGTCCAGCAAGGCTCGGTGTTCTTGTTTCCTGAGGTCCATTTTACCTGTCATGGGAAGAAGTCAAAGTGAAACATACATGAAACTCTGTGTAATTGTAAGTCAATTAATAGCACATTTGGCAGTCTTCAAAGACATTACCATGCTTCCTGGATTGGCGGAAAAATTCACATACTTCCTCTTTTTCCTCAGGGGCATTCTGGCAAGGAAAAACACAGGATGCCAGGAATTAGCAAGCAATATAAAGACACTTTCTTCTCGGAAGCACAGAGATAGTTTTCTGAAACACACCACATCTCATGCCACAAAGCAAGGATCAGTTCATAGGAAACAATTAGGGAGAATGCCTGGCGTTCCATCAGACTTTTATGCAATGAAATCAGAAATCAACAGTACAATAAAAACACAGGAGCCCCTCAAGCGCCCTAGGACTGAGTGATCAACTACTGGAGAGCAGAAGACACGAGAGATGAGATAAGCAATACTTCAAGGTTACTGAGAAGAGCCACACAACCTATCCTCAACCCAGGGATGCTCGGAAGGTGGTTCAGAGAAGAAGGTTCACAACCCTGATCTTAGTCCTTAAGAGAACAGAAAACCTCCCAAACACAAACCTCCCACCATTACATTTCAAGGCCATGGAAAAAGAAGAAATCAACACTGAAAGCAGCCCTTGATGGCAAATAACTGAAATCAGAACCAAACTTTAAGAACTGAAAACAACAAGGTTCCAACAAAATCAACAATATGCAAACTTGGTTCTTTGAAACCAAACGTAAATTTGATCAAACATTATGCACACTATCCAAAGACACGAAGATGAGACTCAATTTCCTGACCTTTGGAATGAAAAGGATCGATCACCTTGGAGCACAATGAAATAGAGAGGATAATCAGAAACTTTTTGGGAAACTTATACCAGCATTGCCGGCCCAAATGCACATCAGAAATTTAAACAGACCCAAATCAAAATGAAATTGAAGATACGCTGAACCCTGCCAACAAAGGAAAGCCCAGGACCTGATGGAAGCTGAGCCCAGTTCAACCAGTCCTTTGACAAAGAGTTAATGGGAAACCCCCTGAAACCATTCCATGAAAAAGAAAGGGAGGGAACCCGGACAGACTCATTCTATGAAGGCCGCATCACCCCGATTCCAAAACCAGACAAAGACCCATCAGGAAACAAAACTTGAGGCCAATCATTCTCATGAAAATAAATGCAGAAGAGCTTAGTAAAACATCAGTAATTCACTTTCCAAAGACAGGGAAAAGATAGGAAACCACTAGGACCCCTTGGGATTCATCTCGGGATGCAATTTGGGCTCCAGAGATGCAAAACAACACACATGAGGGCAACCACACATTAGAGCATCCACTGTGGGAAGCACTATGCAGATTCCTCCAAAAACAAGCAATGGAACCACCCCAGGATCTTGATATCCACGCGTCTTTTGTGTTCAGCTGACCAGCAGGGACACAAGTGTATCAATGTCTCTAGCCGCATAACCCTAACCAGCAGCCACATATTGAATGGATGATACAAGGAGGGAGGCGTATACACACGAACAAGTTTCAGTATATGTTGAAGAATGAACTCATACCATTTTCCATGAGTGGAAGGAAGTGGAGAATCCCATGCTCAATTCAATAAGTCATAGGAGAATATGGAGCATTGAAAGGATTCCAATTCAAGGCTGAGGGTAAAGCAACCTACTAGGAACAAGGTAGGCATGGATATCCTGAAGTGAAAGCAAAGGCTAGTAGAGCAGAAAAGGATCTTTGGGAGGACACAAGAGTTAGGGTGGAGGAGGGAATCTTGATGAAAATTCTCTACAAGCATGAAATTATATCATGGTGAATTGCAATTCAATGTATATCTATAAAAAAAACACTAAATATATGAATGAATGGTAGTTAGACCAGTAGATTAGAGCCAGTTGAGGGTGCAGGGAAATAAGAGAGAGGAACCAGGGTCTGAATGGTGTAAAAGAAACTACGGGTATGAATATGTCCATAGGAACCCAACCATCATGTACATGTTTAATGCAATGCAAAAGGAAAACAACGGATGGAATTGGGCAAACTGGATATCCATACCAAGCAGAGTGAAACTAGGTCTCTGTTTCTCCTTATGCACAACACAACACAAGAGGGATAACGAAGCTAGATATAACAAATGAGAAACATGGCAGCCATTGGAAGGAATACAGGGGAAACACCTCCGAACAGAGGCATGAAATAAGCCTTTAGGAACAGGAATACTGCACGTGAGGACGTGCTCTCAAGAAGTGCTAAACATGAGCGCATCCAAATTCAATCTGCAGAACAGCAAAGAAAACCATTCACAGGATGAGGAGAAAGCATATAGCCTAGGAGATGAGTTTTTGCCAGTTTCTCTTGGACAGTGGATTCCCATACTAAATATATAAACAGCTAGAGGTACTGAGCTCTGGGAAGACAAACAACCCATTTACCCAATGGCACATGATCACGAAGTACACAAAGGAACATGGATAATCGCTCAGCTCATCAAGGTCCTAACAATCCCGGTCTTCACACATGAGGGACATGCAAATCAGATTTCAACAGCGAGTGCATCTTACCCCATTCGGGAAGGTAATGTTGAGAACACAAATAATACACACTGATGATCATGTGGAAATAGGAAGGCTTCAACATTGTTGGGGAGGATGCTTATTACTACATCCACTATGGGAATCAGAATGGAGCTGGCTCCTGAAACTCAAAAGGGCCCAGCTGTACCAATGTCCACTCTTGACGGAAAAACTCTAGTCAGCACTCAAACAATGGTTCATTTGGGGGCAAGAAAATCTCTCTTCCAGCTTCCAGTAGCTATTTATTGGCTTTGCTTTCTAGTTCTTTATTCCACATTCGCAGGCCTGACAGTTGTTGACTCCCACAAAGCACAATCCTGTCCTTATGCCCCTCCTGGTGAGACACTTATTTTCTTTTGTGACCCTGAGTTAGGGGCCCTCTGTGTAGGATCATTGTCACCATTATGAGGATATAAGAGATGATATGCTAAAAACAAACCAACAAAAAACAGGAGAAGAAATCAAAGATGTGGCCAGGGGACGGGAAACAAGTATTAAAACATGCCTTACTTTGGGGTCAGGTGATGAAGGGGTAGCATGACGCAAGCCCTTCTTGGTGGTATGTCCTAAACGGGAGGTGGAAACCACATGTTCACTTTCACTCTCAGAATGATTGCTGTCCAGCAAGGCTCGGTGTTCTTGTTTCCTGAGGTCCATTTTACCTGTCATGGGAAGAAGTCAAAGTGAAACATACATGAAACTCTGTGTAATTGTAAGTCAATTAATAGCACATTTGGCAGTCTTCAAAGACATTACCATGCTTCCTGGATTGGCGGAAAAATTCACATACTTCCTCTTTTTCCTCAGGGGCATTCTGGCAAGGAAAAACACAGGATGCCAGGAATTAGCAAGCAATATAAAGACACTTTCTTCTCGGAAGCACAGAGATAGTTTTCTGAAACACACCACATCTCATGCCACAAAGCAAGGATCAGTTCATAGGAAACAATTAGGGAGAATGCCTGGCGTTCCATCAGACTTTTATGCAATGAAATCAGAAATCAACAGTACAATAAAAACACAGGAGCCCCTCAAGCGCCCTAGGACTGAGTGATCAACTACTGGAGAGCAGAAGACACGAGAGATGAGATAAGCAATACTTCAAGGTTACTGAGAAGAGCCACACAACCTATCCTCAACCCAGGGATGCTCGGAAGGTGGTTCAGAGAAGAAGGTTCACAACCCTGATCTTAGTCCTTAAGAGAACAGAAAACCTCCCAAACACAAACCTCCCATTACATTTCAAGGCCATGGAAAAAGAAGAAATCAACACTGAAAGCAGCCCTTGATGGCAAATAACTGAAATCAGAACCAAACTTTAAGAACTGAAAACAACAAGGTTCCAACAAAATCAACAATATGCAAACTTGGTTCTTTGAAACCAAACGTAAATTTGATCAAACATTATGCACACTATCCAAAGACACGAAGATGAGACTCAATTTCCTGACCTTTGGAATGAAAAGGATCGATCACCTTGGAGCACAATGAAATAGAGAGGATAATCAGAAACTTTTTGGGAAACTTATACCAGCATTGCCGGCCCAAATGCACATCAGAAATTTAAACAGACCCAAATCAAAATGAAATTGAAGATACGCTGAACCCTGCCAACAAAGGAAAGCCCAGGACCTGATGGAAGCTGAGCCCAGTTCAACCAGTCCTTTGACAAAGAGTTAATGGGAAACCCCCTGAAACCATTCCATGAAAAAGAAAGGGAGGGAACCCGGACAGACTCATTCTATGAAGGCCGCATCACCCCGATTCCAAAACCAGACAAAGACCCATCAGGAAACAAAACTTGAGGCCAATCATTCTCATGAAAATAAATGCAGAAGAGCTTAGTAAAACATCAGTAATTCACTTTCCAAAGACAGGGAAAAGATAGGAAACCACTAGGACCCCTTGGGATTCATCTCGGGATGCAATTTGGGCTCCAGAGATGCAAAACAACACACATGAGGGCAACCACACATTAGAGCATCCACTGTGGGAAGCACTATGCAGATTCCTCCAAAAACAAGCAATGGAACCACCCCAGGATCTTGATATCCACGCGTCTTTTGTGTTCAGCTGACCAGCAGGGACACAAGTGTATCAATGTCTCTAGCCGCATAACCCTAACCAGCAGCCACATATTGAATGGATGATACAAGGAGGGAGGCGTATACACACGAACAAGTTTCAGTATATGTTGAAGAATGAACTCATACCATTTTCCATGAGTGGAAGGAAGTGGAGAATCCCATGCTCAATTCAATAAGTCATAGGAGAATATGGAGCATTGAAAGGATTCCAATTCAAGGCTGAGGGTAAAGCAACCTACTAGGAACAAGGTAGGCATGGATATCCTGAAGTGAAAGCAAAGGCTAGTAGAGCAGAAAAGGATCTTTGGGAGGACACAAGAGTTAGGGTGGAGGAGGGAATCTTGATGAAAATTCTCTACAAGCATGAAATTATATCATGGTGAATTGCAATTCAATGTATATCTATAAAAAAAACACTAAATATATGAATGAATGGTAGTTAGACCAGTAGATTAGAGCCAGTTGAGGGTGCAGGGAAATAAGAGAGAGGAACCAGGGTCTGAATGGTGTAAAAGAAACTACGGGTATGAATATGTCCATAGGAACCCAACCATCATGTACATGTTTAATGCAATGCAAAAGGAAAACAACGGATGGAATTGGGCAAACTGGATATCCATACCAAGCAGAGTGAAACTAGGTCTCTGTTTCTCCTTATGCACAACACAACACAAGAGGGATAACGAAGCTAGATATAACAAATGAGAAACATGGCAGCCATTGGAAGGAATACAGGGGAAACACCTCCGAACAGAGGCATGAAATAAGCCTTTAGGAACAGGAATACTGCACGTGAGGACGTGCTCTCAAGAAGTGCTAAACATGAGCGCATCCAAATTCAATCTGCAGAACAGCAAAGAAAACCATTCACAGGATGAGGAGAAAGCATATAGCCTAGGAGATGAGTTTTTGCCAGTTTCTCTTGGACAGTGGATTCCCATACTAAATATATAAACAGCTAGAGGTACTGAGCTCTGGGAAGACAAACAACCCATTTACCCAATGGCACATGATCACGAAGTACACAAAGGAACATGGATAATCGCTCAGCTCATCAAGGTCCTAACAATCCCGGTCTTCACACATGAGGGACATGCAAATCAGATTTCAACAGCGAGTGCATCTTACCCCATTCGGGAAGGTAATGTTGAGAACACAAATAATACACACTGATGATCATGTGGAAATAGGAAGGCTTCAACATTGTTGGGGAGGATGCTTATTACTACATCCACTATGGGAATCAGAATGGAGCTGGCTCCTGAAACTCAAAAGGGCCCAGCTGTACCAATGTCCACTCTTGACGGAAAAACTCTAGTCAGCACTCAAACAATGGTTCATTTGGGGGCAAGAAAATCTCTCTTCCAGCTTCCAGTAGCTATTTATTGGCTTTGCTTTCTAGTTCTTTATTCCACATTCGCAGGCCTGACAGTTGTTGACTCCCACAAAGCACAATCCTGTCCTTATGCCCCTCCTGGTGAGACACTTATTTTCTTTTGTGACCCTGAGTTAGGGGCCCTCTGTGTAGGATCATTGTCACCATTATGAGGATATAAGAGATGATATGCTAAAAACAAACCAACAAAAAACAGGAGAAGAAATCAAAGATGTGGCCAGGGGACGGGAAACAAGTATTAAAACATGCCTTACTTTGGGGTCAGGTGATGAAGGGGTAGCATGACGCAAGCCCTTCTTGGTGGTATGTCCTAAACGGGAGGTGGAAACCACATGTTCACTTTCACTCTCAGAATGATTGCTGTCCAGCAAGGCTCGGTGTTCTTGTTTCCTGAGGTCCATTTTACCTGTCATGGGAAGAAGTCAAAGTGAAACATACATGAAACTCTGTGTAATTGTAAGTCAATTAATAGCACATTTGGCAGTCTTCAAAGACATTACCATGCTTCCTGGATTGGCGGAAAAATTCACATACTTCCTCTTTTTCCTCAGGGGCATTCTGGCAAGGAAAAACACAGGATGCCAGGAATTAGCAAGCAATATAAAGACACTTTCTTCTCGGAAGCACAGAGATAGTTTTCTGAAACACACCACATCTCATGCCACAAAGCAAGGATCAGTTCATAGGAAACAATTAGGGAGAATGCCTGGCGTTCCATCAGACTTTTATGCAATGAAATCAGAAATCAACAGTACAATAAAAACACAGGAGCCCCTCAAGCGCCCTAGGACTGAGTGATCAACTACTGGAGAGCAGAAGACACGAGAGATGAGATAAGCAATACTTCAAGGTTACTGAGAAGAGCCACACAACCTATCCTCAACCCAGGGATGCTCGGAAGGTGGTTCAGAGAAGAAGGTTCACAACCCTGATCTTAGTCCTTAAGAGAACAGAAAACCTCCCAAACACAAACCTCCCACCATTACATTTCAAGGCCATGGAAAAAGAAGAAATCAACACTGAAAGCAGCCCTTGATGGCAAATAACTGAAATCAGAACCAAACTTTAAGAACTGAAAACAACAAGGTTCCAACAAAATCAACAATATGCAAACTTGGTTCTTTGAAACCAAACGTAAATTTGATCAAACATTATGCACACTATCCAAAGACACGAAGATGAGACTCAATTTCCTGACCTTTGGAATGAAAAGGATCGATCACCTTGGAGCACAATGAAATAGAGAGGATAATCAGAAACTTTTTGGGAAACTTATACCAGCATTGCCGGCCCAAATGCACATCAGAAATTTAAACAGACCCAAATCAAAATGAAATTGAAGATACGCTGAACCCTGCCAACAAAGGAAAGCCCAGGACCTGATGGAAGCTGAGCCCAGTTCAACCAGTCCTTTGACAAAGAGTTAATGGGAAACCCCCTGAAACCATTCCATGAAAAAGAAAGGGAGGGAACCCGGACAGACTCATTCTATGAAGGCCGCATCACCCCGATTCCAAAACCAGACAAAGACCCATCAGGAAACAAAACTTGAGGCCAATCATTCTCATGAAAATAAATGCAGAAGAGCTTAGTAAAACATCAGTAATTCACTTTCCAAAGACAGGGAAAAGATAGGAAACCACTAGGACCCCTTGGGATTCATCTCGGGATGCAATTTGGGCTCCAGAGATGCAAAACAACACACATGAGGGCAACCACACATTAGAGCATCCACTGTGGGAAGCACTATGCAGATTCCTCCAAAAACAAGCAATGGAACCACCCCAGGATCTTGATATCCACGCGTCTTTTGTGTTCAGCTGACCAGCAGGGACACAAGTGTATCAATGTCTCTAGCCGCATAACCCTAACCAGCAGCCACATATTGAATGGATGATACAAGGAGGGAGGCGTATACACACGAACAAGTTTCAGTATATGTTGAAGAATGAACTCATACCATTTTCCATGAGTGGAAGGAAGTGGAGAATCCCATGCTCAATTCAATAAGTCATAGGAGAATATGGAGCATTGAAAGGATTCCAATTCAAGGCTGAGGGTAAAGCAACCTACTAGGAACAAGGTAGGCATGGATATCCTGAAGTGAAAGCAAAGGCTAGTAGAGCAGAAAAGGATCTTTGGGAGGACACAAGAGTTAGGGTGGAGGAGGGAATCTTGATGAAAATTCTCTACAAGCATGAAATTATATCATGGTGAATTGCAATTCAATGTATATCTATAAAAAAAACACTAAATATATGAATGAATGGTAGTTAGACCAGTAGATTAGAGCCAGTTGAGGGTGCAGGGAAATAAGAGAGAGGAACCAGGGTCTGAATGGTGTAAAAGAAACTACGGGTATGAATATGTCCATAGGAACCCAACCATCATGTACATGTTTAATGCAATGCAAAAGGAAAACAACGGATGGAATTGGGCAAACTGGATATCCATACCAAGCAGAGTGAAACTAGGTCTCTGTTTCTCCTTATGCACAACACAACACAAGAGGGATAACGAAGCTAGATATAACAAATGAGAAACATGGCAGCCATTGGAAGGAATACAGGGGAAACACCTCCGAACAGAGGCATGAAATAAGCCTTTAGGAACAGGAATACTGCACGTGAGGACGTGCTCTCAAGAAGTGCTAAACATGAGCGCATCCAAATTCAATCTGCAGAACAGCAAAGAAAACCATTCACAGGATGAGGAGAAAGCATATAGCCTAGGAGATGAGTTTTTGCCAGTTTCTCTTGGACAGTGGATTCCCATACTAAATATATAAACAGCTAGAGGTACTGAGCTCTGGGAAGACAAACAACCCATTTACCCAATGGCACATGATCACGAAGTACACAAAGGAACATGGATAATCGCTCAGCTCATCAAGGTCCTAACAATCCCGGTCTTCACACATGAGGGACATGCAAATCAGATTTCAACAGCGAGTGCATCTTACCCCATTCGGGAAGGTAATGTTGAGAACACAAATAATACACACTGATGATCATGTGGAAATAGGAAGGCTTCAACATTGTTGGGGAGGATGCTTATTACTACATCCACTATGGGAATCAGAATGGAGCTGACTCCTGAAACTCAAAAGGGCCCAGCTGTACCAATGTCCACTCTTGACGGAAAAACTCTAGTCAGCACTCAAACAATGGTTCATTTGGGGGCAAGAAAATCTCTCTTCCAGCTTCCAGTAGCTATTTATTGGCTTTGCTTTCTAGTTCTTTATTCCACATTCGCAGGCCTGACAGTTGTTGACTCCCACAAAGCACAATCCTGTCCTTATGCCCCTCCTGGTGAGACACTTATTTTCTTTTGTGACCCTGAGTTAGGGGCCCTCTGTGTAGGATCATTGTCACCATTATGAGGATATAAGAGATGATATGCTAAAAACAAACCAACAAAAAACAGGAGAAGAAATCAAAGATGTGGCCAGGGGACGGGAAACAAGTATTAAAACATGCCTTACTTTGGGGTCAGGTGATGAAGGGGTAGCATGACGCAAGCCCTTCTTGGTGGTATGTCCTAAACGGGAGGTGGAAACCACATGTTCACTTTCACTCTCAGAATGATTGCTGTCCAGCAAGGCTCGGTGTTCTTGTTTCCTGAGGTCCATTTTACCTGTCATGGGAAGAAGTCAAAGTGAAACATACATGAAACTCTGTGTAATTGTAAGTCAATTAATAGCACATTTGGCAGTCTTCAAAGACATTACCATGCTTCCTGGATTGGCGGAAAAATTCACATACTTCCTCTTTTTCCTCAGGGGCATTCTGGCAAGGAAAAACACAGGATGCCAGGAATTAGCAAGCAATATAAAGACACTTTCTTCTCGGAAGCACAGAGATAGTTTTCTGAAACACACCACATCTCATGCCACAAAGCAAGGATCAGTTCATAGGAAACAATTAGGGAGAATGCCTGGCGTTCCATCAGACTTTTATGCAATGAAATCAGAAATCAACAGTACAATAAAAACACAGGAGCCCCTCAAGCGCCCTAGGACTGAGTGATCAACTACTGGAGAGCAGAAGACACGAGAGATGAGATAAGCAATACTTCAAGGTTACTGAGAAGAGCCACACAACCTATCCTCAACCCAGGGATGCTCGGAAGGTGGTTCAGAGAAGAAGGTTCACAACCCTGATCTTAGTCCTTAAGAGAACAGAAAACCTCCCAAACACAAACCTCCCACCATTACATTTCAAGGCCATGGAAAAAGAAGAAATCAACACTGAAAGCAGCCCTTGATGGCAAATAACTGAAATCAGAACCAAACTTTAAGAACTGAAAACAACAAGGTTCCAACAAAATCAACAATATGCAAACTTGGTTCTTTGAAACCAAACGTAAATTTGATCAAACATTATGCACACTATCCAAAGACACGAAGATGAGACTCAATTTCCTGACCTTTGGAATGAAAAGGATCGATCACCTTGGAGCACAATGAAATAGAGAGGATAATCAGAAACTTTTTGGGAAACTTATACCAGCATTGCCGGCCCAAATGCACATCAGAAATTTAAACAGACCCAAATCAAAATGAAATTGAAGATACGCTGAACCCTGCCAACAAAGGAAAGCCCAGGACCTGATGGAAGCTGAGCCCAGTTCAACCAGTCCTTTGACAAAGAGTTAATGGGAAACCCCCTGAAACCATTCCATGAAAAAGAAAGGGAGGGAACCCGGACAGACTCATTCTATGAAGGCCGCATCACCCCGATTCCAAAACCAGACAAAGACCCATCAGGAAACAAAACTTGAGGCCAATCATTCTCATGAAAATAAATGCAGAAGAGCTTAGTAAAACATCAGTAATTCACTTTCCAAAGACAGGGAAAAGATAGGAAACCACTAGGACCCCTTGGGATTCATCTCGGGATGCAATTTGGGCTCCAGAGATGCAAAACAACACACATGAGGGCAACCACACATTAGAGCATCCACTGTGGGAAGCACTATGCAGATTCCTCCAAAAACAAGCAATGGAACCACCCCAGGATCTTGATATCCACGCGTCTTTTGTGTTCAGCTGACCAGCAGGGACACAAGTGTATCAATGTCTCTAGCCGCATAACCCTAACCAGCAGCCACATATTGAATGGATGATACAAGGAGGGAGGCGTATACACACGAACAAGTTTCAGTATATGTTGAAGAATGAACTCATACCATTTTCCATGAGTGGAAGGAAGTGGAGAATCCCATGCTCAATTCAATAAGTCATAGGAGAATATGGAGCATTGAAAGGATTCCAATTCAAGGCTGAGGGTAAAGCAACCTACTAGGAACAAGGTAGGCATGGATATCCTGAAGTGAAAGCAAAGGCTAGTAGAGCAGAAAAGGATCTTTGGGAGGACACAAGAGTTAGGGTGGAGGAGGGAATCTTGATGAAAATTCTCTACAAGCATGAAATTATATCATGGTGAATTGCAATTCAATGTATATCTATAAAAAAAACACTAAATATATGAATGAATGGTAGTTAGACCAGTAGATTAGAGCCAGTTGAGGGTGCAGGGAAATAAGAGAGAGGAACCAGGGTCTGAATGGTGTAAAAGAAACTACGGGTATGAATATGTCCATAGGAACCCAACCATCATGTACATGTTTAATGCAATGCAAAAGGAAAACAACGGATGGAATTGGGCAAACTGGATATCCATACCAAGCAGAGTGAAACTAGGTCTCTGTTTCTCCTTATGCACAACACAACACAAGAGGGATAACGAAGCTAGATATAACAAATGAGAAACATGGCAGCCATTGGAAGGAATACAGGGGAAACACCTCCGAACAGAGGCATGAAATAAGCCTTTAGGAACAGGAATACTGCACGTGAGGACGTGCTCTCAAGAAGTGCTAAACATGAGCGCATCCAAATTCAATCTGCAGAACAGCAAAGAAAACCATTCACAGGATGAGGAGAAAGCATATAGCCTAGGAGATGAGTTTTTGCCAGTTTCTCTTGGACAGTGGATTCCCATACTAAATATATAAACAGCTAGAGGTACTGAGCTCTGGGAAGACAAACAACCCATTTACCCAATGGCACATGATCACGAAGTACACAAAGGAACATGGATAATCGCTCAGCTCATCAAGGTCCTAACAATCCCGGTCTTCACACATGAGGGACATGCAAATCAGATTTCAACAGCGAGTGCATCTTACCCCATTCGGGAAGGTAATGTTGAGAACACAAATAATACACACTGATGATCATGTGGAAATAGGAAGGCTTCAACATTGTTGGGGAGGATGCTTATTACTACATCCACTATGGGAATCAGAATGGAGCTGGCTCCTGAAACTCAAAAGGGCCCAGCTGTACCAATGTCCACTCTTGACGGAAAAACTCTAGTCAGCACTCAAACAATGGTTCATTTGGGGGCAAGAAAATCTCTCTTCCAGCTTCCAGTAGCTATTTATTGGCTTTGCTTTCTAGTTCTTTATTCCACATTCGCAGGCCTGACAGTTCTTGACTCCCACAAAGCACAATCCTGTCCTTATGCCCCTCCTGGTGAGACACTTATTTTCTTTTGTGACCCTGAGTTAGGGGCCCTCTGTGTAGGATCATTGTCACCATTATGAGGATATAAGAGATGATATGCTAAAAACAAACCAACAAAAAACAGGAGAAGAAATCAAAGATGTGGCCAGGGGACGGGAAACAAGTATTAAAACATGCCTTACTTTGGGGTCAGGTGATGAAGGGGTAGCATGACGCAAGCCCTTCTTGGTGGTATGTCCTAAACGGGAGGTGGAAACCACATGTTCACTTTCACTCTCAGAATGATTGCTGTCCAGCAAGGCTCGGTGTTCTTGTTTCCTGAGGTCCATTTTACCTGTCATGGGAAGAAGTCAAAGTGAAACATACATGAAACTCTGTGTAATTGTAAGTCAATTAATAGCACATTTGGCAGTCTTCAAAGACATTACCATGCTTCCTGGATTGGCGGAAAAATTCACATACTTCCTCTTTTTCCTCAGGGGCATTCTGGCAAGGAAAAACACAGGATGCCAGGAATTAGCAAGCAATATAAAGACACTTTCTTCTCGGAAGCACAGAGATAGTTTTCTGAAACACACCACATCTCATGCCACAAAGCAAGGATCAGTTCATAGGAAACAATTAGGGAGAATGCCTGGCGTTCCATCAGATTTTTATGCAATGAAATCAGAAATCAACAGTACAATAAAAACACAGGAGCCCCTCAAGCGCCCTAGGACTGAGTGATCAACTACTGGAGAGCAGAAGACACGAGAGATGAGATAAGCAATACTTCAAGGTTACTGAGAAGAGCCACACAACCTATCCTCAACCCAGGGATGCTCGGAAGGTGGTTCAGAGAAGAAGGTTCACAACCCTGATCTTAGTCCTTAAGAGAACAGAAAACCTCCCAAACACAAACCTCCCACCATTACATTTCAAGGCCATGGAAAAAGAAGAAATCAACACTGAAAGCAGCCCTTGATGGCAAATAACTGAAATCAGAACCAAACTTTAAGAACTGAAAACAACAAGGTTCCAACAAAATCAACAATATGCAAACTTGGTTCTTTGAAACCAAACGTAAATTTGATCAAACATTATGCACACTATCCAAAGACACGAAGATGAGACTCAATTTCCTGACCTTTGGAATGAAAAGGATCGATCACCTTGGAGCACAATGAAATAGAGAGGATAATCAGAAACTTTTTGGGAAACTTATACCAGCATTGCCGGCCCAAATGCACATCAGAAATTTAAACAGAAACAAATCAAAATGAAATTGAAGATACGCTGAACCCTGCCAACAAAGGAAAGCCCAGGACCTGATGGAAGCTGAGCCCAGTTCAACCAGTCCTTTGATAAAGAGTTAATGGGAAACCCCCTGAAACCATTCCATGAAAAAGAAAGGGAGGGAACCCGGACAGACTCATTCTATGAAGGCCGCATCACCCCGATTCCAAAACCAGACAAAGACCCATCAGGAAACAAAACTTGAGGCCAATCATTCTCATGAAAATAAATGCAGAAGAGCTTAGTAAAACATCAGTAATTCACTTTCCAAAGACAGGGAAAAGATAGGAAACCACTAGGACCCCTTGGGATTCATCTCGGGATGCAATTTGGGCTCCAGAGATGCAAAACAACACACATGAGGGCAACCACACATTAGAGCAACCACTGTGGGAAGCACTATGCAGATTCCTCCAAAAACAAGCAATGGAACCACCCCAGGATCTTGATATCCACGCGTCTTTTGTGTTCAGCTGACCAGCAGGGACACAAGTGTATCAATGTCTCTAGCCGCATAACCCTAACCAGCAGCCACATATTGAATGGATGATACAAGGAGGGAGGCGTATACACACGAACAAGTTTCAGTATATGTTGAAGAATGAACTCATACCATTTTCCATGAGTGGAAGGAAGTGGAGAATCCCATGCTCAATTCAATAAGTCATAGGAGAATATGGAGCATTGAAAGGATTCCAATTCAAGGCTGAGGGTAAAGCAACCTACTAGGAACAAGGTAGGCATGGATATCCTGAAGTGAAAGCAAAGGCTAGTAGAGCAGAAAAGGATCTTTGGGAGGACACAAGAGTTAGGGTGGAGGAGGGAATCTTGATGAAAATTCTCTACAAGCATGAAATTATATCATGGTGAATTGCAATTCAATGTATATCTATAAAAAAAAACACTAAATATATGAATGAATGGTAGTTAGACCAGTAGATTAGAGCCAGTTGAGGGTGCAGGGAAATAAGAGAGAGGAACCAGGGTCTGAATGGTGTAAAAGAAACTACGGGTATGAATATGTCCATAGGAACCCAACCATCATGTACATGTTTAATGCAATGCAAAAGGAAAACAACGGATGGAATTGGGCAAACTGGATATCCATACCAAGCAGAGTGAAACTAGGTCTCTGTTTCTCCTTATGCACAACACAACACAAGAGGGATAACGAAGCTAGATATAACAAATGAGAAACATGGCAGCCATTGGAAGGAATACAGGGGAAACACCTCCGAACAGAGGCATGAAATAAGCCTTTAGGAACAGGAATACTGCACGTGAGGACGTGCTCTCAAGAAGTGCTAAACATGAGCGCATCCAAATTCAATCTGCAGAACAGCAAAGAAAACCATTCACAGGATGAGGAGAAAGCATATAGCCTAGGAGATGAGTTTTTGCCAGTTTCTCTTGGACAGTGGATTCCCATACTAAATATATAAACAGCTAAAGGTACTGAGCTCTGGGAAGACAAACAACCCATTTACCCAATGGCACATGATCACGAAGTACACAAAGGAACATGGATAATCGCTCAGCTCATCAAGGTCCTAACAATCCCGGTCTTCACACATGAGGGACATGCAAATCAGATTTCAACAGCGAGTGCATCTTACCCCATTCGGGAAGGTAATGTTGAGAACACAAATAATACACACTGATGATCATGTGGAAATAGGAAGGCTTCAACATTGTTGGGGAGGATGCTTATTACTACATCCAGTATGGGAATCAGAATGGAGCTGACTCCTGAAACTCAAAAGGGCCCAGCTGTACCAATGTCCACTCTTGACGGAAAAACTCTAGTCAGCACTCAAACAATGGTTCATTTGGGGGCAAGAAAATCTCTCTTCCAGCTTCCAGTAGCTATTTATTGGCTTTGCTTTCTAGTTCTTTATTCCACATTCGCAGGCCTGACAGTTCTTGACTCCCACAAAGCACAATCCTGTCCTTATGCCCCTCCTGGTGAGACACTTATTTTCTTTTGTGACCCTGAGTTAGGGGCCCTCTGTGTAGGATCATTGTCACCATTATGAGGATATAAGAGATGATATGCTAAAAACAAACCAACAAAAAACAGGAGAAGAAATCAAAGATGTGGCCAGGGGACGGGAAACAAGTATTAAAACATGCCTTACTTTGGGGTCAGGTGATGAAGGGGTAGCATGACGCAAGCCCTTCTTGGTGGTATGTCCTAAACGGGAGGTGGAAACCACATGTTCACTTTCACTCTCAGAATGATTGCTGTCCAGCAAGGCTCGGTGTTCTTGTTTCCTGAGGTCCATTTTACCTGTCATGGGAAGAAGTCAAAGTGAAACATACATGAAACTCTGTGTAATTGTAAGTCAATTAATAGCACATTTGGCAGTCTTCAAAGACATTACCATGCTTCCTGGATTGGCGGAAAAATTCACATACTTCCTCTTTTTCCTCAGGGGCATTCTGGCAAGGAAAAACACAGGATGCCAGGAATTAGCAAGCAATATAAAGACACTTTCTTCTCGGAAGCACAGAGATAGTTTTCTGAAACACACCACATCTCATGCCACAAAGCAAGGATCAGTTCATAGGAAACAATTAGGGAGAATGCCTGGCGTTCCATCAGACTTTTATGCAATGAAATCAGAAATCAACAGTACAATAAAAACACAGGAGCCCCTCAAGCGCCCTAGGACTGAGTGATCAACTACTGGAGAGCAGAAGACACAAGAGATGAGATAAGCAATACTTCAAGGTTACTGAGAAGAGCCACACAACCTATCCTCAACCCAGGGATGCTCGGAAGGTGGTTCAGAGAAGAAGGTTCACAACCCTGATCTTAGTCCTTAAGAGAACAGAAAACCTCCCAAACACAAACCTCCCATTACATTTCAAGGCCATGGAAAAAGAAGAAATCAACACTGAAAGCAGCCCTTGATGGCAAATAACTGAAATCAGAACCAAACTTTAAGAACTGAAAACAACAAGGTTCCAACAAAATCAACAATATGCAAACTTGGTTCTTTGAAACCAAACGTAAATTTGATCAAACATTATGCACACTATCCAAAGACACGAAGATGAGACTCAATTTCCTGACCTTTGGAATGAAAAGGATCGATCACCTTGGAGCACAATGAAATAGAGAGGATAATCAGAAACTTTTTGGGAAACTTATACCAGCATTGCCGGCCCAAATACACATCAGAAATTTAAACAGACCCAAATCAAAATGAAATTGAAGATACGCTGAACCCTGCCAACAAAGGAAAGCCCAGGACCTGATGGAAGCTGAGCCCAGTTCAACCAGTCCTTTGATAAAGAGTTAATGGGAAACACCCTGAAACCATTCCATGAAAAAGAAAGGGAGGGAACCCGGACAGACTCATTCTATGAAGGCCTCATCACCCCGATTCCAAAACCATACAAAGACCCATCAGGAAACAAAACTTGAGGCCAATCATTCTCATGAAAATAAATGCAGAAGAGCTTAGTAAAACATCAGTAATTCACTTTCCAAAGACAGGGAAAAGATAGGAAACCACTAGGACCCCTTGGGATTCATTTCGGGATGCAATTTGGGCTCCAGAGATGCAAAACAACACACATGAGGGCAACCACACATTAGAGCAACCACTGTGGGAAGCACTATGCAGATTCCTCCAAAAACAAGCAATGGAACCACCCCAGGATCTTGATATCCACGCGTCTTTTGTGTTCAGCTGACCAGCAGGGACACAAGTGTATCAATGTCTCTAGCCGCATAACCCTAACCAGCAGCCACATATTGAATGGATGATACAAGGAGGGAGGCGTATACACACGAACAAGTTTCAGTATATGTTGAAGAATGAACTCATACCATTTTCCATGAGTGGAAGGAAGTGGAGTATCCCATGCTCAATTCAATAAGTCATAGGAGAATATGGAGCATTGAAAGGATTCCAATTCAAGGCTGAGGGTAAAGCAACCTACTAGGAACAAGGTAGGCATGGATATCCTGAAGTGAAAGCAAAGGCTAGTAGAGCAGAAAAGGATCTTTGGGAGGACACAAGAGTTAGGGTGGAGGAGGGAATCTTGATGAAAATTCTCTACAAGCATGAAATTATATCATGGTGAATTGCAATTCAATGTATATCTATAAAAAAAACACTAAATATATGAATGAATGGTAGTTAGACCAGTAGATTAGAGCCAGTTGAGGGTGCAGGGAAATAAGAGAGAGGAACCAGGGTCTGAATGGTGTAAAAGAAACTACGTGTATGAATATGTCCATAGGAACCCAACCATCATGTACATGTTTAATGCAATGCAAAAGGAAAACAACGGATGGAATTGGGCAAACTGGATATCCATACCAAGCAGAGTGAAACTAGGTCTCTGTTTCTCCTTATGCACAACACAACACAAGAGGGATAACGAAGCTAGATATAACAAATGAGAAACATGGCAGCCATTGGAAGGAATACAGGGGAAACACCTCCGAACAGAGGCATGAAATAAGCCTTTAGGAACAGGAATACTGCACGTGAGGACGTGCTCTCAAGAAGTGCTAAACATGAGCGCATCCAAATTCAATCTGCAGAACAGCAAAGAAAACCATTCACAGGATGAGGAGAAAGCATATAGCCTAGGAGATGAGTTTTTGCCAGTTTCTCTTGGACAGTGGATTCCCATACTAAATATATAAACAGCTAAAGGTACTGAGCTCTGGGAAGACAAACAACCCATTTACCCAATGGCACATGATCACGAAGTACACAAAGGAACATGGATAATCGCTCAGCTCATCAAGGTCCTAACAATCCCGGTCTTCACACATGAGGGACATGCAAATCAGATTTCAACAGCGAGTGCATCTTACCCCATTCGGGAAGGTAATGTTGAGAACACAAATAATACACAATGATGATCATGTGGAAATAGGAAGGCTTCAACATTGTTGGGGAGGATGCTTATTACTACATCCAGTATGGGAATCAGAATGGAGCTGACTCCTGAAACTCAAAAGGGCCCAGCTGTACCAATGTCCACTCTTGACGGAAAAACTCTAGTCAGCACTCAAACAATGGTTTATTTGGGGGCAAGAAAATCTCTCTTCCAGCTTCCAGTAGCTATTTATTGGCTTTGCTTTCTAGTTCTTTATTCCACATTCGCAGGCCTGACAGTTCTTGACTCCCACAAAGCACAATCCTGTCCTTATGCCCCTCCTGGTGAGACACTTATTTTCTTTTGTGACCCTGAGTTAGGGGCCCTCTGTGTAGGATCATTGTCACCATTATGAGGATATAAGAGATGATATGCTAAAAACAAACCAACAAAAAACAGGAGAAGAAATCAAAGATGTGGCCAGGGGACGGGAAACAAGTATTAAAACATGCCTTACTTTGGGGTCAGGTGATGAAGGGGTAGCATGACGCAAGCCCTTCTTGGTGGTATGTCCTAAACGGGAGGTGGAAACCACATGTTCACTTTCACTCTCAGAATGATTGCTGTCCAGCAAGGCTCGGTGTTCTTGTTTCCTGAGGTCCATTTTACCTGTCATGGGAAGAAGTCAAAGTGAAACATACATGAAACTCTGTGTAATTGTAAGTCAATTAATAGCACATTTGGCAGTCTTCAAAGACATTACCATGCTTCCTGGATTGGCGGAAAAATTCACATACTTCCTCTTTTTCCTCAGGGGCATTCTGGCAAGGAAAAACACAGGATGCCAGGAATTAGCAAGCAATATAAAGACACTTTCTTCTCGGAAGCACAGAGATAGTTTTCTGAAACACACCACATCTCATGCCACAAAGCAAGGATCAGTTCATAGGAAACAATTAGGGAGAATGCCTGGCGTTCCATCAGACTTTTATGCAATGAAATCAGAAATCAACAGTACAATAAAAACACAGGAGCCCCTCAAGCGCCCTAGGACTGAGTGATCAACTACTGGAGAGCAGAAGACACGAGAGATGAGATAAGCAATACTTCAAGGTTACTGAGAAGAGCCACACAACCTATCCTCAACCCAGGGATGCTCGGAAGGTGGTTCAGAGAAGAAGGTTCACAACCCTGATCTTAGTCCTTAAGAGAACAGAAAACCTCCCAAACACAAACCTCCCATTACATTTCAAGGCCATGGAAAAAGAAGAAATCAACACTGAAAGCAGCCCTTGATGGCAAATAACTGAAATCAGAACCAAACTTTAAGAACTGAAAACAACAAGGTTCCAACAAAATCAACAATATGCAAACTTGGTTCTTTGAAACCAAATGTAAATTTGATCAAACATTATGCACACTATCCAAAGACACGAAGATGAGACTCAATTTCCTGACCTTTGGAATGAAAAGGATCGATCACCTTGGAGCACAATGAAATAGAGAGGATAATCAGAAACTTTTTGGGAAACTTATACCAGCATTGCCGGCCCAAATGCACATCAGAAATTTAAACAGACCCAAATCAAAATGAAATTGAAGATACGCTGAACCCTGCCAACAAAGGAAAGCCCAGGACCTGATGGAAGCTGAGCCCAGTTCAACCAGTCCTTTGATAAAGAGTTAATGGGAAACACCCTGAAACCATTCCATGAAAAAGAAAGGGAGGGAACCCGGACAGACTCATTCTATGAAGGCCGCATCACCCCGATTCCAAAACCAGACAAAGACCCATCAGGAAACAAAACTTGAGGCCAATCATTCTCATGAAAATAAATGCAGAAGAGCTTAGTAAAACATCAGTAATTCACTTTCCAAAGACAGGGAAAAGATAGGAAACCACTAGGACCCCTTGGGATTCATCTCGGGATGCAATTTGGGCTCCAGAGATGCAAAACAACACACATGAGGGCAACCACACATTAGAGCAACCACTGTGGGAAGCACTATGCAGATTCCTCCAAAAACAAGCAATGGAACCACCCCAGGATCTTGATATCCACGCGTCTTTTGTGTTCAGCTGACCAGCAGGGACACAAGTGTATCAATGTCTCTAGCCGCATAACCCTAACCAGCAGCCACATATTGAATGGATGATACAACGAGGGAGGCGTATACACACGAACAAGTTTCAGTATATGTTGAAGAATGAACTCATACCATTTTCCATGAGTGGAAGGAAGTGGAGTATCCCATGCTCAATTCAATAAGTCATAGGAGAATATGGAGCATTGAAAGGATTCCAATTCAAGGCTGAGGGTAAAGCAACCTACTAGGAACAAGGTAGGCATGGATATCCTGAAGTGAAAGCAAAGGCTAGTAGAGCAGAAAAGGATCTTTGGGAGGACACAAGAGTTAGGGTGGAGGAGGGAATCTTGATGAAAATTCTCTACAAGCATGAAATTATATCATGGTGAATTGCAATTCAATGTATATCTATAAAAAAACACTAAATATATGAATGAATGGTAGTTAGACCAGTAGATTAGAGCCAGTTGAGGGTGCAGGGAAATAAGAGAGAGGAACCAGGGTCTGAATGGTGTAAAAGAAACTACGTGTATGAATATGTCCATAGGAACCCAACCATCATGTACATGTTTAATGCAATGCAAAAGGAAAACAACGGATGGAATTGGGCAAACTGGATATCCATACCAAGCAGAGTGAAACTAGGTCTCTGTTTCTCCTTATGCACAACACAACACAAGAGGGATAACGAAGCTAGATATAACAAATGAGAAACATGGCAGCCATTGGAAGGAATACAGGGGAAACACCTCCGAACAGAGGCATGAAATAAGCCTTTAGGAACAGGAATACTGCACGTGAGGACGTGCTCTCAAGAAGTGCTAAACATGAGCGCATCCAAATTCAATCTGCAGAACAGCAAAGAAAGCCATTCACAGGATGAGGAGAAAGCATATAGCCTAGGAGATGAGTTTTTGCCAGTTTCTCTTGGACAGTGGATTCCCATACTAAATATATAAACAGCTAAAGGTACTGAGCTCTGGGAAGACAAACAACCCATTTACCCAATGGCACATGATCACGAAGTACACAAAGGAACATGGATAATCGCTCAGCTCATCAAGGTCCTAACAATCCCGGTCTTCACACATGAGGGACATGCAAATCAGATTTCAACAGCGAGTGCATCTTACCCCATTCGGGAAGGTAATGTTGAGAACACAAATAATACACACTGATGATCATGTGGAAATAGGAAGGCTTCAACATTGTTGGGGAGGATGCTTATTACTACATCCACTATGGGAATCAGAATGGAGCTGACTCCTGAAACTCAAAAGGGCCCAGCTGTACCAATGTCCACTCTTGACGGAAAAACTCTAGTCAGCACTCAAACAATGGTTTATTTGGGGGCAAGAAAATCTCTCTTCCAGCTTCCAGTAGCTATTTATTGGCTTTGCTTTCTAGTTCTTTATTCCACATTCGCAGGCCTGACAGTTGTTGACTCCCACAAAGCACAATCCTGTCCTTATGCCCCTCCTGGTGAGACACTTATTTTCTTTTGTGACCCTGAGTTAGGGGCCCTCTGTGTAGGATCATTGTCACCATTATGAGGATATAAGAGATGATATGCTAAAAACAAACCAACAAAAAACAGGAGAAGAAATCAAAGATGTGGCCAGGGGACGGGAAACAAGTATTAAAACATGCCTTACTTTGGGGTCAGGTGATGAAGGGGTAGCATGACGCAAGCCCTTCTTGGTGGTATGTCCTAAACGGGAGGTGGAAACCACATGTTCACTTTCACTCTCAGAATGATTGCTGTCCAGCAAGGCTCGGTGTTCTTGTTTCCTGAGGTCCATTTTACCTGTCATGGGAAGAAGTCAAAGTGAAACATACATGAAACTCTGTGTAATTGTAAGTCAATTAATAGCACATTTGGCAGTCTTCAAAGACATTACCATGCTTCCTGGATTGGCGGAAAAATTCACATACTTCCTCTTTTTCCTCAGGGGCATTCTGGCAAGGAAAAACACAGGATGCCAGGAATTAGCAAGCAATATAAAGACACTTTCTTCTCGGAAGCACAGAGATAGTTTTCTGAAACACACCACATCTCATGCCACAAAGCAAGGATCAGTTCATAGGAAACAATTAGGGAGAATGCCTGGCGTTCCATCAGACTTTTATGCAATGAAATCAGAAATCAACAGTACAATAAAAACACAGGAGCCCCTCAAGCGCCCTAGGACTGAGTGATCAACTACTGGAGAGCAGAAGACACGAGAGATGAGATAAGCAATACTTCAAGGTTACTGAGAAGAGCCACACAACCTATCCTCAACCCAGGGATGCTCGGAAGGTGGTTCAGAGAAGAAGGTTCACAACCCTGATCTTAGTCCTTAAGAGAACAGAAAACCTCCCAAACACAAACCTCCCACCATTACATTTCAAGGCCATGGAAAAAGAAGAAATCAACACTGAAAGCAGCCCTTGATGGCAAATAACTGAAATCAGAACCAAACTTTAAGAACTGAAAACAACAAGGTTCCAACAAAATCAACAATATGCAAACTTGGTTCTTTGAAACCAAACGTAAATTTGATCAAACATTATGCACACTATCCAAAGACACGAAGATGAGACTCAATTTCCTGACCTTTGGAATGAAAAGGATCGATCACCTTGGAGCACAATGAAATAGAGAGGATAATCAGAAACTTTTTGGGAAACTTATACCAGCATTGCCGGCCCAAATACACATCAGAAATTTAAACAGACCCAAATCAAAATGAAATTGAAGATACGCTGAACCCTGCCAACAAAGGAAAGCCCAGGACCTGATGGAAGCTGAGCCCAGTTCAACCAGTCCTTTGACAAAGAGTTAATGGGAAACACCCTGAAACCATTCCATGAAAAAGAAAGGGAGGGAACCCGGACAGACTCATTCTATGAAGGCCTCATCACCCCGATTCCAAAACCATACAAAGACCCATCAGGAAACAAAACTTGAGGCCAATCATTCTCATGAAAATAAATGCAGAAGATCTTAGTAAAACATCAGTAATTCACTTTCCAAAGACAGGGAAAAGATAGGAAACCACTAGGACCCCTTGGGATTCATTTCGGGATGCAATTTGGGCTCCAGAGATGCAAAACAACACACATGAGGGCAACCACACATTAGAGCAACCACTGTGGGAAGCACTATGGAGATTCCTCCAAAAACAAGCAATGGAACCACCCCAGGATCTTGATATCCACGCGTCTTTTGTGTTCAGCTGACCAGCAGGGACACAAGTGTATCAATGTCTCTAGCCGCATAACCCTAACCAGCAGCCACATATTGAATGGATGATACAAGGAGGGAGGCGTATACACACGAACAAGTTTCAGTATATGTTGAAGAATGAACTCATACCATTTTCCATGAGTGGAAGGAAGTGGAGAATCCCATGCTCAATTCAATAAGTCATAGGAGAATATGGAGCATTGAAAGGATTCCAATTCAAGGCTGAGGGTAAAGCAACCTACTAGGAACAAGGTAGGCATGGATATCCTGAAGTGAAAGCAAAGGCTAGTAGAGCAGAAAAGGATCTTTGGGAGGACACAAGAGTTAGGGTGGAGGAGGGAATCTTGATGAAAATTCTCTACAAGCATGAAATTATATCATGGTGAATTGCAATTCAATGTATATCTATAAAAAAAACACTAAATATATGAATGAATGGTAGTTAGACCAGTAGATTAGAGCCAGTTGAGGGTGCAGGGAAATAAGAGAGAGGAACCAGGGTCTGAATGGTGTAAAAGAAACTACGGGTATGAATATGTCCATAGGAACCCAACCATCATGTACATGTTTAATGCAATGCAAAAGGAAAACAACGGATGGAATTGGGCAAACTGGATATCCATACCAAGCAGAGTGAAACTAGGTCTCTGTTTCTCCTTATGCACAACACAACACAAGAGGGATAACGAAGCTAGATATAACAAATGAGAAACATGGCAGCCATTGGAAGGAATACAGGGGAAACACCTCCGAACAGAGGCATGAAATAAGCCTTTAGGAACAGGAATACTGCACGTGAGGACGTGCTCTCAAGAAGTGCTAAACATGAGCGCATCCAAATTCAATCTGCAGAACAGCAAAGAAAACCATTCACAGGATGAGGAGAAAGCATATAGCCTAGGAGATGAGTTTTTGCCAGTTTCTCTTGGACAGTGGATTCCCATACTAAATATATAAACAGCTAGAGGTACTGAGCTCTGGGAAGACAAACAACCCATTTACCCAATGGCACATGATCACGAAGTACACAAAGGAACATGGATAATCGCTCAGCTCATCAAGGTCCTAACAATCCCGGTCTTCACACATGAGGGACATGCAAATCAGATTTCAACAGCGAGTGCATCTTACCCCATTCGGGAAGGTAATGTTGAGAACACAAATAATACACACTGATGATCATGTGGAAATAGGAAGGCTTCAACATTGTTGGGGAGGATGCTTATTACTACATCCACTATGGGAATCAGAATGGAGCTGGCTCCTGAAACTCAAAAGGGCCCAGCTGTACCAATGTCCACTCTTGACGGAAAAACTCTAGTCAGCACTCAAACAATGGTTCATTTGGGGGCAAGAAAATCTCTCTTCCAGCTTCCAGTAGCTATTTATTGGCTTTGCTTTCTAGTTCTTTATTCCACATTCGCAGGCCTGACAGTTGTTGACTCCCACAAAGCACAATCCTGTCCTTATGCCCCTCCTGGTGAGACACTTATTTTCTTTTGTGACCCTGAGTTAGGGGCCCTCTGTGTAGGATCATTGTCACCATTATGAGGATATAAGAGATGATATGCTAAAAACAAACCAACAAAAAACAGGAGAAGAAATCAAAGATGTGGCCAGGGGACGGGAAACAAGTATTAAAACATGCCTTACTTTGGGGTCAGGTGATGAAGGGGTAGCATGACGCAAGCCCTTCTTGGTGGTATGTCCTAAACGGGAGGTGGAAACCACATGTTCACTTTCACTCTCAGAATGATTGCTGTCCAGCAAGGCTCGGTGTTCTTGTTTCCTGAGGTCCATTTTACCTGTCATGGGAAGAAGTCAAAGTGAAACATACATGAAACTCTGTGTAATTGTAAGTCAATTAATAGCACATTTGGCAGTCTTCAAAGACATTACCATGCTTCCTGGATTGGCGGAAAAATTCACATACTTCCTCTTTTTCCTCAGGGGCATTCTGGTAAGGAAAAACACAGGATGCCAGGAATTAGCAAGCAATATAAAGACACTTTCTTCTCGGAAGCACAGAGATAGTTTTCTGAAACACACCACATCTCATGCCACAAAGCAAGGATCAGTTCATAGGAAACAATTAGGGAGAATGCCTGGCGTTCCATCAGATTTTTATGCAATGAAATCAGAAATCAACAGTACAATAAAAACACAGGAGCCCCTCAAGCGCCCTAGGACTGAGTGATCAACTACTGGAGAGCAGAAGACACGAGAGATGAGATAAGCAATACTTCAAGGTTACTGAGAAGAGCCACACAACCTATCCTCAACCCAGGGATGCTCGGAAGGTGGTTCAGAGAAGAAGGTTCACAACCCTGATCTTAGTCCTTAAGAGAACAGAAAACCTCCCAAACACAAACCTCCCATTACATTTCAAGGCCATGGAAAAAGAAGAAATCAACACTGAAAGCAGCCCTTGATGGCAAATAACTGAAATCAGAACCAAACTTTAAGAACTGAAAACAACAAGGTTCCAACAAAATCAACAATATGCAAACTTGGTTCTTTGAAACCAAATGTAAATTTGATCAAACATTATGCACACTATCCAAAGACACGAAGATGAGACTCAATTTCCTGACCTTTGGAATGAAAAGGATCGATCACCTTGGAGCACAATGAAATAGAGAGGATAATCAGAAACTTTTTGGGAAACTTATACCAGCATTGCCGGCCCAAATGCACATCAGAAATTTAAACAGACCCAAATCAAAATGAAATTGAAGATACGCTGAACCCTGCCAACAAAGGAAAGCCCAGGACCTGATGGAAGCTGAGCCCAGTTCAACCAGTCCTTTGATAAAGAGTTAATGGGAAACACCCTGAAACCATTCCATGAAAAAGAAAGGGAGGGAACCCGGACAGACTCATTCTATGAAGGCCTCATCACCCGGATTCCAAAACCAGACAAAGACCCATCAGGAAACAAAACTTGAGGCCAATCATTCTCATGAAAATAAATGCAGAAGATCTTAGTAAAACATCAATAATTCACTTTCCAAAGACAGGGAAAAGATAGGAAACCACTAGGACCCCTTGGGATTCATTTCGGGATGCAATTTGGGCTCCAGAGATGCAAAACAACACACATGAGGGCAACCACACATTAGAGCAACCACTGTGGGAAGCACTATGGAGATTCCTCCAAAAACAAGCAATGGAACCACCCCAGGATCTTGATATCCACGCGTCTTTTGTGTTCAGCTGACCAGCAGGGACACAAGTGTATCAATGTCTCTAGCCGCATAACCCTAACCAGCAGCCACATATTGAATGGATGATACAAGGAGGGAGGCGTATACACACGAACAAGTTTCAGTATATGTTGAAGAATGAACTCATACCATTTTCCATGAGTGGAAGGAAGTGGAGTATCCCATGCTCAATTCAATAAGTCATAGGAGAATATGGAGCATTGAAAGGATTCCAATTCAAGGTTGAGGGTAAAGCAACCTACTAGGAACAAGGTAGGCATGGATATCCTGAAGTGAAAGCAAAGGCTAGTAGAGCAGAAAAGGATCTTTGGGAGGACACAAGAGTTAGGGTGGAGGAGGGAATCTTGATGAAAATTCTCTACAAGCATGAAATTATATCATGGTGAATTGCAATTCAATGTATATCTATAAAAAAACACTAAATATATGAATGAATGGTAGTTAGACCAGTAGATTAGAGCCAGTTGAGGGTGCAGGGAAATAAGAGAGAGGAACCAGGGTCTGAATGGTGTAAAAGAAACTACGGGTATGAATATGTCCATAGGAACCCAACCATCATGTACATGTTTAATGCAATGCAAAAGGAAAACAACGGATGGAATTGGGCAAACTGGATATCCATACCAAGCAGAGTGAAACTAGGTCTCTGTTTCTCCTTATGCACAACACAACACAAGAGGGATAACGAAGCTAGATATAACAAATGAGAAACATGGCAGCCATTGGAAGGAATACAGGGGAAACACCTCCGAACAGAGGCATGAAATAAGCCTTTAGGAACAGGAATACTGCACGTGAGGACGTGCTCTCAAGAAGTGCTAAACATGAGCGCATCCAAATTCAATCTGCAGAACAGCAAAGAAAGCCATTCACAGGATGAGGAGAAAGCATATAGCCTAGGAGATGAGTTTTTGCCAGTTTCTCGTGGACAGTGGATTCCCATACTAAATATATAAACAGCTAGAGGTACTGAGCTCTGGGAAGACAAACAACCCATTTACCCAATGGCACATGATCACGAAGTACACAAAGGAACATGGATAATCGCTCAGCTCATCAAGGTCCTAACAATCCCGGTCTTCACACATGAGGGACATGCAAATCAGATTTCAACAGCGAGTGCATCTTACCCCATTCGGGAAGGTAATGTTGAGAACACAAATAATACACACTGATGATCATGTGGAAATAGGAAGGCTTCAACATTGTTGGGGAGGATGCTTATTACTACATCCACTATGGGAATCAGAATGGAGCTGACTCCTGAAACTCAAAAGGGCCCAGCTGTACCAATGTCCACTCTTGACGGAAAAACTCTAGTCAGCACTCAAACAATGGTTTATTTGGGGGCAAGAAAATCTCTCTTCCAGCTTCCAGTAGCTATTTATTGGCTTTGCTTTCTAGTTCTTTATTCCACATTCGCAGGCCTGACAGTTGTTGACTCCCACAAAGCACAATCCTGTCCTTATGCCCCTCCTGGTGAGACACTTATTTTCTTTTGTGACCCTGAGTTAGGGGCCCTCTGTGTAGGATCATTGTCACCATTATGAGGATATAAGAGATGATATGCTAAAAACAAACCAACAAAAAACAGGAGAAGAAATCAAAGATGTGGCCAGGGGACGGGAAACAAGTATTAAAACATGCCTTACTTTGGGGTCAGGTGATGAAGGGGTAGCATGACACAAGCCCTTCTTGGTGGTATGTCCTAAACGGGAGGTGGAAACCACATGTTCACTTTCACTCTCAGAATGATTGCTGTCCAGCAAGGCTCGGTGTTCTTGTTTCCTGAGGTCCATTTTACCTGTCATGGGAAGAAGTCAAAGTGAAACATACATGAAACTCTGTGTAATTGTAAGTCAATTAATAGCACATTTGGCAGTCTTCAAAGACATTACCATGCTTCCTGGATTGGCGGAAAAATTCACATACTTCCTCTTTTTCCTCAGGGGCATTCTGGCAAGGAAAAACACAGGATGCCAGGAATTAGCAAGCAATATAAAGACACTTTCTTCTCGGAAGCACAGAGATAGTTTTCTGAAACACACCACATCTCATGCCACAAAGCAAGGATCAGTTCATAGGAAACAATTAGGGAGAATGCCTGGCGTTCCATCAGACTTTTATGCAATGAAATCAGAAATCAACAGTACAATAAAAACACAGGAGCCCCTCAAGCGCCCTAGGACTGAGTGATCAACTACTGGAGAGCAGAAGACACGAGAGATGAGATAAGCAATACTTCAAGGTTACTGAGAAGAGCCACACAACCTATCCTCAACCCAGGGATGCTCGGAAGGTGGTTCAGAGAAGAAGGTTCACAACCCTGATCTTAGTCCTTAAGAGAACAGAAAACCTCCCAAACACAAACCTCCCATTACATTTCAAGGCCATGGAAAAAGAAGAAATCAACACTGAAAGCAGCCCTTGATGGCAAATAACTGAAATCAGAACCAAACTTTAAGAACTGAAAACAACAAGGTTCCAACAAAATCAACAATATGCAAACTTGGTTCTTTGAAACCAAACGTAAATTTGATCAAACATTATGCACACTATCCAAAGACACGAAGATGAGACTCAATTTCCTGACCTTTGGAATGAAAAGGATCGATCACCTTGGAGCACAATGAAATACAGAGGATAATCAGAAACTTTTTGGGAAACTTATACCAGCATTGCCGGCCCAAATGCACATCAGAAATTTAAACAGACCCAAATCAAAATGAAATTGAAGATACGCTGAACCCTGCCAACAAAGGAAAGCCCAGGACCTGATGGAAGCTGAGCCCAGTTCAACCAGTCCTTTGACAAAGAGTTAATGGGAAACCCCCTGAAACCATTCCATGAAAAAGAAAGGGAGGGAACCCGGACAGACTCATTCTATGAAGGCCGCATCACCCCGATTCCAAAACCAGACAAAGACCCATCAGGAAACAAAACTTGAGGCCAATCATTCTCATGAAAATAAATGCAGAAGAGCTTAGTAAAACATCAGTAATTCACTTTCCAAAGACAGGGAAAAGATAGGAAACCACTAGGACCCCTTGGGATTCATCTCGGGATGCAATTTGGGCTCCAGAGATGCAAAACAACACACATGAGGGCAACCACACATTAGAGCAACCACTGTGGGAAGCACTATGCAGATTCCTCCAAAAACAAGCAATGGAACCACCCCAGGATCTTGATATCCACGCGTCTTTTGTGTTCAGCTGACCAGCAGGGACACAAGTGTATCAATGTCTCTAGCCGCATAACCCTAACCAGCAGCCACATATTGAATGGATGATACAAGGAGGGAGGCGTATACACACGAACAAGTTTCAGTATATGTTGAAGAATGAACTCATACCATTTTCCATGAGTGGAAGGAAGTGGAGAATCCCATGCTCAATTCAATAAGTCATAGGAGAATATGGAGCATTGAAAGGATTCCAATGAAGGCTGAGGGTAAAGCAACCTATTAGGAACAAGGTAGGCATGGATATCCTGAAGTGAAAGCAAAGGCGAGAAGAGCAGAAAAAGATATTTGGAAAGACACAAGAGTTAGGGTGGAGGAGGGAATCTTGAAGAAAATTCTCTACAAGCATGAAATTATATCATGGTGAATTGCAATTCAATATATATCTATAAAAAAACACTAAATGTATGAATGAATGGTAGTTAGACCAGTAGATTAGAGCCAGTTGAGGGTGCAGGGAAATAAGAGAGAGGAACCAGGGTCTGAATGGTGTAAAAGAAACTACGGGTATGAATATGTCCAGAGGAACCCAACCATCATGTACATGTTTAATGCAATGCAAAAGGAAAACAACGGATGGAATTGGGCAAACTGGATATCCATACCAAGCAGAGTGAAACTAGGTCTCTGTTTCTCCTTATGCACAACACAACACAAGAGGGATAACAAAGCTAGATATAACAAATGAGAAACATGGCAGCCATTGGAAGGAATACAGGGGAAACACCTCCCAATGGAGGCATCAAATAAGCCTTTATTAACAGGAATATTGCATGTGAGGACGTGCTCTCAAGAAGTGCTAAACATGAGCGCATCCAAATTCAATCTGCAGAACAGCAAAGAAAACCATTCACAGGATGAGGAGAAAGCATATAGCCTAGGAGATGAGTTTTTGCCAGTTTCTCTTGGACAGTGGATTCCCATACTAAATATATAAACAGCTAAAGGTACTGAGCTCTGGGAAGACAAACAACCCATTTACCCAATGGCACATGATCACGAAGTACACAAAGGAACATGGATAATCGCTCAGCTCATCAAGGTCCTAACAATCCCGGTCTTCACACATGAGGGACATGCAAATCAGATTTCAACAGCGAGTGCATCTTACCCCATTCGGGAAGGTAATGTTGAGAACACAAGTAATACACACTGATGATCATGTGGAAATAGGAATGCTTCAACATTGTTGGGGAGGATGCTTATTACTACATCCACTATGGGAATCAGAATGGAGCTGACTCCTGAAACTCAAAAGGGCCCAGCTGTACCAATGCCCACTCATGACTGAAAAACTCTAGTCAGCACTCAAACAATGGTTTATTTGGAGGCATGAAAATCTCTCTTCCAGCTTCCAGTAGCTATTTATTGGCTTTGCTTTCTAGTTCTTTATTCCACATTCGCAGGCCTGACAGTTCTTGACTCCCACAAAGCACAATCCTGTCCTTATGCCCCTCCTGGTGAGACACTTATTTTCTTTAGTGACCCTGAGGTTGGGGGCCCTCTGTGTAGGATCATTGTCACCATTATGAGGATATAAGAGATGATATGCTAAAAACAAACCAACAAAAAACAGGAGAAGAAATCAAAGATGTGGCCAGGGGACGGGAAACAAGTATTAAAACATGCCTTACTTTGGGGTCAGGTGATGAAGGGGTAGCATGACGCAAGCCCTTCTTGGTGGTATGTCCTAAACGGGAGGTGGAAACCACATGTTCACTTTCACTCTCAGAATGATTGCTGTCCAGCAAGGCTCGGTGTTCTTGTTTCCTGAGGTCCATTTTACCTGTTATGGGAAGAAGTCAAAGTGAAACATACATGAAACTCTGTGTAATTGTAAGTCAATTAATAGCACATTTGGCAGTCTTCAAAGACATTACCATGCTTCCTGGATTGGCGGAAAAATTCACATACTTCCTCTTTTTCCTCAGGGGCATTCTGGCAAGGAAAAACACAGGATGCCAGGAATTAGCAAGCAATATAAAGACACTTTCTTCTCGGAAGCACAGAGATAGTTTTCTGAAACACACCACATCTCATGCCACAAAGCAAGGATCAGTTCATAGGAAACAATTAGGGAGAATGCCTGGCGTTCCATCAGACTTTTATGCAATGAAATCAGAAATCAACAGTACAATAAAAACACAGGAGCCCCTCAAGCGCCCTAGGACTGAGTGATCAACTACTGGAGAGCAGAAGACACGAGAGATGAGATAAGCAATACTTCAAGGTTACTGAGAAGAGCCACACAACCTATCCTCGACCCAGGGATGCTCGGAAGGTGGTTCAGAGAAGAAGGTTCACAACCCTGATCTTAGTCCTTAAGAGAACAGAAAACCTCCCAAACACAAACCTCCCATTACATTTCAAGGCCATGGAAAAAGAAGAAATCAACACTGAAAGCAGCCCTTGATGGCAAATAACTGAAATCAGAACCAAACTTTAAGAACTGAAAACAACAAGGTTCCAACAAAATCAACAATATGCAAACTTGGTTCTTTGAAACCAAACGTAAATTTGATCAAACATTATGCACACTATCCAAAGACACGAAGATGAGACTCAATTTCCTGACCTTTGGAATGAAAAGGATCGATCACCTTGGAGCACAATGAAATAGAGAGGATAATCAGAAACTATTTGGGAAACTTATACCAGCATTGCCGGCCCAAATGCACATCAGAAATTTAAACACACCCTAATCAAAATGAAATTGAAGATACGCTGAACCCTGCCAACAAAGGAAAGCCCAGGACCTGATGGAAGCTGAGCCCAGTTCAACCAGTCCTTTGATAAAGAGTTAATGGGAAACCCCCTGAAACCATTCCATGAAAAAGAAAGGGAGGGAACCCGGACAGACTCATTCTATGAAGGCCGCATCACCCCGATTCCAAAACCAGACAAAGACCCATCAGGAAACAAAACTTGAGGCCAATCATTCTCATGAAAATAAATGCAGAAGAGCTTAGTAAAACATCAGTAATTCACTTTCCAAAGACAGGGAAAAGATAGGAAACCACTAGGACCCCTTGGGATTCATCTCGGGATGCAATTTGGGCTCCAGAGATGCAAAACAACACACATGAGGGCAACCACACATTAGAGCAACCACTGTGGGAAGCACTATGGAGATTCCTCCAAAAACAAGCAATGGAACCACCCCAGGATCTTGATATCCACGCGTCTTTTGTGTTCAGCTGACCAGCAGGGACACAAGTGTATCAATGTCTCTAGCCGCATAACCCTAACCAGCAGCCACATATTGAATGGATGATACAAGGAGGGAGGCGTATACACACGAACAAGTTTCAGTATATGTTGAAGAATGAACTCATACCATTTTCCATGAGTGGAAGGAAGTGGAGAATCCCATGCTCAATTCAATAAGTCATAGGAGAATATGGAGCATTGAAAGGATTCCAATTCAAGGCTGAGGGTAAAGCAACCTACTAGGAACAAGGTAGGCATGGATATCCTGAAGTGAAAGCAAAGGCTAGTAGAGCAGAAAAGGATCTTTGGGAGGACACAAGAGTTAGGGTGGAGGAGGGAATCTTGATGAAAATTCTCTACAAGCATGAAATTATATCATGGTGAATTGCAATTCAATGTATATCTATAAAAAAACACTAAATATATGAATGAATGGTAGTTAGACATGTAGATTAGAGCCAGTTGAGGGTGCAGGGAAATAAGAGAGAGGAACCAGGGTCTGAATGGTGTAAAAGAAACTACGGGTATGAATATGTCCATAGGAACCCAACCATCATGTACATGTTTAATGCAATGCAAAAGGAAAACAACGGATGGAATTGGGCAAACTGGATATCCATACCAAGCAGAGTGAAACTAGGTCTCTGTTTCTCCTTATGCACAACACAACACAAGAGGGATAACGAAGCTAGATATAACAAATGAGAAACATGGCAGCCATTGGAAGGAATACAGGGGAAACAGCTCTGAACAGAGGCATGAAATAAGCCTTTAGGAACAGGAATACTGCACGTGAGGACGTGCTCTCAAGAAGTGCTAAACATGAGCGCATCCAAATTCAATCTGCAGAACAGCAAAGAAAACCATTCACAGGATGAGGAGAAAGCATATAGCCTAGGAGATGAGTTTTTGCCAGTTTCTCTTGGACAGTGGATTCCCATACTAAATATATAAACAGCTAAAGGTACTGAGCTCTGGGAAGACAAACAACCCATTTACCCAATGGCACATGATCACGAAGTACACAAAGGAACATAGATAATCGCTCAGCTCATCAAGGTCCTAACAATCCCGGTCTTCACACATGAGGGACATGCAAATCAGATTTCAACAGCGAGTGCATCTTACCCCATTCGGGAAGGTAATGTTGAGAACACAAATAATACACACTGATGATCATGTGGAAAAAGGAAGGCTTCAACATTGTTGGGGAGGATGCTTATTACTACATCCACTATGGGAATCAGAATGGAGCTGACTCCTGAAACTCAAAAGGGCCCAGCTGTACCAATGTCCACTCTTGACGGAAAAACTCTAGTCAGCACTCAAACAATGGTTTATTTGGGGGCAAGAAAATCTCTCTTCCAGCTTCCAGTAGCTATTTTTTGGCTTTGCTTTCTAGTTCTTTATTCCACATTCGCAGGCCTGACAGTTCTTGACTCCCACAAAGCACAATCCTGTCCTTATGCCCCTACTGGTGAGACACTTATTTTCTTTAGTGACCCTGAGGTTGGGGGCCCTCTGTGTAGGATCATTGTCACCATTATGAGGATATAAGAGATGATATGCTAAAAAAAAAAAAAAAGACAGAAGAAGAAATCAAGGATGTGGCCATGGGTCGGGAAACAAGTATTAAAACATGCCTTACTTTCGGGTCAGGTGATGAAGGGGTAGCATCACACAGGCCCTTCTTGGTGGTATGTACTAAATGGGAGGTGGAAACCACATGTTCTCTTTCACTCTCAGAATGATTGCTGTCCAGCAAGGAAAGGTGTTCTTGTTTCCCGAGGTCGATTTTACCTGTTATGGGAAGATGTCAAAGTGAAACATACATGAAACTCTGTGTAATTGTAAGTCAATTAATAGCACATTTGGCAGTCTTCAAAGACATTACCATGCTTGCTGGATTGCTGGAAAAATTCACATACTTCCTCTTTTTCCTCAGGGGCATTCTGGCAAGGAAAACACAAGATGCCAGGAATTAGCAAGCAATATAAAGACACTTACTTCTTGGAAGCACAGAGATACTTTTCTAAAACACACCACATCTCATGCCACAAATCAAGGATCAGTTTATAGGAACCAATTAGGGAGAATGCCTGGCGTTCCATCAGACTTTTATGCAATGAAATCAGAAATCAAAAGTACAATAAAAACACAGGAGCCCCTCAAGCGCCCTATGACTGAGTGATCAACTACTGGAGAGCAGAAGACACGAGAGATGAGATAAACAATACTTCAAGGTTACTGAGAAGAGCCACACAACCTATCCTCAACCCAGAGATGCTCGGAAGGTGGTTCAGAGAAGAAGGTTCACAACCCTGTTCTTATTCCTTAAGAGAACAGAAAACCTCCCAAACACAAACCTCCCATTACATTTCAAGGCCATGGAAAAAGAAGAAATCAACACTGAAAGCAGCCCTTGATGGCAAATAACTGAAATCAGAACCAAACTTTAAGAACTGAAAACAACAAGGTTCCAACAAAATCAACAATATGCAAACTTGGTTCTTTGAAACCAAACGTAAATTTGATCAAACTTTATGCACACTATCCAAAGACACGAAGATGAGACTCAATGTCCTGACATTTGGAATGAAAAGGATCAATCAACTTGGAGCACAATGAAATAGAGAGGATAATCAGAAACTATTTGGGAAACTTATACCAGCATTGCCGACCCAAATGCACATCAGAAATTTAAACACACCCAAATCAAAATGAAATTGAAGATACGCTGAACCCTGCCAGCAAAGCAAAGCCCAGGACCTGATGGAAGCTGAGCCCAGTTCAACCAGTCCTTTGATAAAGAGTTAATGGGAAACCCCCTGAAACCATTCCATGAAAAAGAAAGGGAGGGAACCCGGACAGACTCATTCTATGAAGGCCACATCACCCCGATTCCAAAACCAGACAAAGACCCATCAGGTAACAAAACTTGAGGCCAATCATTCTCATGAAAATAAATGCAGAAGAGCTTAGTAAAACATCAGTAATTCACTTTCCAAAGACAGGGAAAAGATAGGAAACCACTAGGACCCCTTGGGATTCATCTCGGGATGCAATTTGGGCTCCAGAGATGCAAAACAACACACATGAGGGCAACCACACATTAGAGCAACCACTGTGGGAAGCACTATGGAGATTCCTCCAAAAACAAGCAATGGAACCACCCCAGGATCTTGATATCCACACTTTTTTTGTGTTCAGCTGTCCAGCAGGGACACAAGTGTACCAATGTCTCTAGCCGCATAACCCTTACCAGCAGCCACATATTGAATGGATGATACAAGGGGAGGCGTATACACACGAACAAGTTTCAGTATATGTTGAAGAATGAACTCATACCATTTTCCATGAGTGGAAGGAAGTGGAGAATCCCATGTTCAATTCAATAAGTCATAGGAGAATATGGAGCATTGAAAGGATTCCAATCAAGGCTGAGGGTAAAGCAACCTATTAGGAACAAGGTAGGCATGGATATCCTGAAGTGAAAGAAAAGGCGAGAAGAGCAGAAAAAGATATTTGGAAAGACACAAGAGTTAGGGAAGAGGAGGGAATCTTGAAGAAAATTCTCTACAAGCATGAAATTATATCATGGTGAATTGCAATTCAATATATATCTATAAAAAAACACTAAATGTATGAATGAATGGTAGTTAGACAAGTAGATTAGAGCCAGTTGAGGGTGCAGGGAAATAAGAGAGAGGAACCAGGGTCTGAATGGTGTAAAAGAAACTACGGGTATGAATATGTCCAGAGGAACCCAACCATCATGTACATGTTTAATGCAATGCAAAAGGAAAACAACGGATGGAATTGGGCAAACTGGATATCCATACCAAGCAGAGTGAAACTAGGTCTCTGTTTCTCCTTATGCACAACACAACACAAGAGGGATAACAAAGCTAGATATAACAAATGAGAAACATGGCAGCCATTGGAAGGAATACAGGGGAAACACCTCCCAATGGAGGCATCAAATAAGCCTTTATTAACAGGAATATTGCACGTGAGGACGTGCTCTCAAGAAGTGCTAAACATGAGCGCATCCAAATTCAATCTGCAGAACAGCAAAGAAAACCATTCACAGGATGAGGAGAAAGCATATAGCCTAGGAGATGAGTTTTTGCCAGTTTCCCTTGGACAGTGGATTGCCATACTAAATATAGAACAGCTAAAGGTACTGAGCTCTGGGAAGACAAACAACCCATTTACCCAATGGCACATGATCACGAAGTACACAAAGGAACATGGATAATCGCTCAGCTCATCAAGGTCGTAACAATCCCAGTCTTCACACATGAGGGACATGCAAATCAAATTTCAACAGCGAGTCCATCTTACCCCATTCGGGAAGGTAATGTTGAGAACACAAGTAATACACACTGATGATCATGTGGAAATAGGAATGCTTCAACATTGTTGGGGAGGATGCTTATTAGTACATCCACTATGGGAATCAGAATGGAGCTGACTCCTGAAACTCAAAAGGGCCCAGCTGTACCAATGCCCACTCATGACTGAAAAACTCTAGTCAGCACTCAAACAATGGTTTATTTGGAGGCATGAAAATCTCTCTTCCAGCTTCCAGTAGCTATTTATTGGCTTTGCTTTCTAGTTCTTTATTCCACATTCGCAGGCCTGACAGTTCTTGACTCCCACAAAGCACAATCCTGTCCTTATGCCCCTACTGGTGAGACACTTATTTTCTTTAGTGACCCTGAGGTTGGGGGCCCTCTGTGTAGGATCATTGTCACCATTATGAGGATATAAGAGATGATATGCTAAAAACAAACCAACAAAAAACAGGAGAAGAAATCAAAGATGTGGCCAGGGGACGGGAAACAAGTATTAAAACATGCCTTACTTTGGGGTCAGGTGATGAAGGGGTAGCATGACGCAAGCCCTTCTTGGTGGTATGTCCTAAACGGGAGGTGGAAACCACATGTTCACTTTCACTCTCAGAATGATTGCTGTCCAGCAAGGCTCGGTGTTCTTGTTTCCTGAGGTCCATTTTACCTGTCATGGGAAGAAGTCAAAGTGAAACATACATGAAACTCTGTGTAATTGTAAGTCAATTAATAGCACATTTGGCAGTCTTCAAAGACATTACCATGCTTCCTGGATTGGCGGAAAAATTCACATACTTCCTCTTTTTCCTCAGGGGCATTCTGGCAAGGAAAAACACAGGATGCCAGGAATTAGCAAGCAATATAAAGACACTTTCTTCTCGGAAGCACAGAGATAGTTTTCTGAAACACACCACATCTCATGCCACAAAGCAAGGATCAGTTCATAGGAAACAATTAGGGAGAATGCCTGGCGTTCCATCAGACTTTTATGCAATGAAATCAGAAATCAACAGTACAATAAAAACACAGGAGCCCCTCAAGCGCCCTAGGACTGAGTGATCAACTACTGGAGAGCAGAAGACACGAGAGATGAGATAAGCAATACTTCAAGGTTACTGAGAAGAGCCACACAACCTATCCTCGACCCAGGGATGCTCGGAAGGTGGTTCAGAGAAGAAGGTTCACAACCCTGATCTTAGTCCTTAAGAGAACAGAAAACCTCCCAAACACAAACCTCCCATTACATTTCAAGGCCATGGAAAAAGAAGAAATCAACACTGAAAGCAGCCCTTGATGGCAAATAACTGAAATCAGAACCAAACTTTAAGAACTGAAAACAACAAGGTTCCAACAAAATCAACAATATGCAAACTTGGTTCTTTGAAACCAAACGTAAATTTGATCAAACATTATGCACACTATCCAAAGACACGAAGATGAGACTCAATTTCCTGACCTTTGGAATGAAAAGGATCGATCACCTTGGAGCACAATGAAATAGAGAGGATAATCAGAAACTTTTTGGGAAACTTATACCAGCATTGCCGGCCCAAATGCACATCAGAAATTTAAACAGACCCAAATCAAAATGAAATTGAAGATACGCTGAACCCTGCCAACAAAGGAAAGCCCAGGACCTGATGGAAGCTGAGCCCAGTTCAACCAGTCCTTTGATAAAGAGTTAATGGGAAACCCCCTGAAACCATTCCATGAAAAAGAAAGGGAGGGAACCCGGACAGACTCATTCTATGAAGGCCGCATCACCCCGATTCCAAAACCAGACAAAGACCCATCAGGAAACAAAACTTGAGGCCAATCATTCTCATGAAAATAAATGCAGAAGAGCTTAGTAAAACATCAGTAATTCACTTTCCAAAGACAGGGAAAAGATAGGAAACCACTAGGACCCCTTGGGATTCATCTCGGGATGCAATTTGGGCTCCAGAGATGCAAAACAACACACATGAGGGCAACCACACATTAGAGCAACCACTGTGGGAAGCACTATGGAGATTCCTCCAAAAACAAGCAATGGAACCACCCCAGGATCTTGATATCCACGCGTCTTTTGTGTTCAGCTGACCAGCAGGGACACAAGTGTATCAATGTCTCTAGCCGCATAACCCTAACCAGCAGCCACATATTGAATGGATGATACAAGGAGGGAGGCGTATACACACGAACAAGTTTCAGTATATGTTGAAGAATGAACTCATACCATTTTCCATGAGTGGAAGGAAGTGGAGAATCCCATGCTCAATTCAATAAGTCATAGGAGAATATGGAGCATTGAAAGGATTCCAATTCAAGGCTGAGGGTAAAGCAACCTACTAGGAACAAGGTAGGCATGGATATCCTGAAGTGAAAGCAAAGGCTAGTAGAGCAGAAAAGGATCTTTGGGAGGACACAAGAGTTAGGGTGGAGGAGGGAATCTTGATGAAAATTCTCTACAAGCATGAAATTATATCATGGTGAATTGCAATTCAATGTATATCTATAAAAAAACACTAAATATATGAATGAATGGTAGTTAGACCAGTAGATTAGAGCCAGTTGAGGGTGCAGGGAAATAAGAGAGAGGAACCAGGGTCTGAATGGTGTAAAAGAAACTACGTGTATGAATATGTCCATAGGAACCCAACCATCATGTACATGTTTAATGCAATGCAAAAGGAAAACAACGGATGGAATTGGGCAAACTGGATATCCATACCAAGCAGAGTGAAACTAGGTCTCTGTTTCTCCTTATGCACAACACAACACAAGAGGGATAACGAAGCTAGATATAACAAATGAGAAACATGGCAGCCATTGGAAGGAATACAGGGGAAACACCTCCGAACAGAGGCATCAAATAAGCCTTTAGGAACAGGAATACTGCACGTGAGGACGTGCTCTTAAGAAGTGCTAAACATGAGCGCATCCAAATTCAATCTGCAGAACAGCAAAGAAAACCATTCACAGGATGAGGAGAAAGCATATAGCCTAGGAGATGAGTTTTTGCCAGTTTCTCTTGGACAGTGGATTCCCATACTAAATATATAAACAGCTAAAGGTACTGAGCTCTGGGAAGACAAACAACCCATTTACCCAATGGCACATGATCACGAAGTACACAAAGGAACATGGATAATCGCTCAGCTCATCAAGGTCCTAACAATCCCGGTCTTCACACATGAGGGACATGCAAATCAGATTTCAACAGCGAGTGCATCTTACTCCATTCGGGAAGGTAATGTTGAGAACACAAATAATACACACTGATGATCATGTGGAAAAAGGAAGGCTTCAACATTGTTGGGGAGGATGCTTATTACTACATCCACTATGGGAATCAGAATGGAGCTGACTCCTGAAACTCAAAAGGGCCCAGCTGTACCAATGTCCACTCTTGACGGAAAAACTCTAGTCAGCACTCAAACAATGGTTTATTTGGGGGCAAGAAAATCTCTCTTCCAGCTTCCAGTAGCTATTTTTTGGCTTTGCTTTCTAGTTCTTTATTCCACATTCGCAGGCCTGACAGTTCTTGACTCCCACAAAGCACAATCCTGTCCTTATGCCCCTACTGGTGAGACACTTATTTTCTTTAGTGACCCTGAGGTTGGGGGCCCTCTGTGTAGGATCATTGTCACCATTATGAGGATATAAGAGATGATATGCTAAAAAAAAAAAAAAAAGACAGAAGAAGAAATCAAGGATGTGGCCATGGGTCGGGAAACAAGTATTAAAACATGCCTTACTTTCGGGTCAGGTGATGAAGGGGTAGAATCACACAGGCCCTTCTTGGTGGTATGTACTAAATGGGAGGTGGAAACCACATGTTCTCTTTCACTCTCAGAATGATTGCTGTCCAGCAAGGCAAGGTGTTCTTGTTTCCCGAGGTCGATTTTACCTGTTATGGGAAGATGTCAAAGTGAAACATACATGAAACTCTGTGTAATTGTAAGTCAATTAATAGCACATTTGGCAGTCTTCAAAGACTTTACCATGCTTGCTGGATTGCCGGAAAAATTCACATACTTCCTCTTTTTCCTCAGGGGCATTCTGGCAAGGAAAACACAAGATGCCAGGAATTAGCAAGCAATATAAAGACACTTACTTCTTGGAAGCACAGAGATACTTTTCTAAAACACACCACATCTCATGCCACAAATCAAGGATCAGTTTATAGGAACCAATTAGGGAGAATGCCTGGCGTTCCATCAGACTTTTATGCAATGAAATCAGAAATCAACAGTACAATAAAAACACAGGAGCCCCTCAAGCCCCCTATGACTGAGTGATCAACTACTGGAGAGCAGAAGACACGAGAGATGAGATAAACAATACTTCAAGGTTACTGAGAAGAGCCACACAACCTATCCTCAACCCAGAGATGCTCGGAAGGTGGTTCAGAGAAGAAGGTTCACAACCCTGTTCTTATTCCTTAAGAGAACAGAAAACCTCCCAAACACAAACTTCCCATTACATTTCAAGGCCATGGAAAAAGAAGAAATCAACACTGAAAGCAGCCCTTGATGGCAAATAACTGAAATCAGAACCAAACTTTAAGAACTGAAAACAACAAGGTTCCAACAAAATCAACAATATGCAAACTTGGTTCTTTGAAACCAAAGGTAAATTTGATCAAACTTTATGCACACTATCCAAAGACACGAAGATGAGACTCAATTTCCTGACATTTGGAATGAAAAGGATCAATCACCTTGGAGCACAATGAAATAGAGAGGATAATCAGAAACTATTTGGGAAACTTATACCAGCATTGCCGACCCAAATGCACATCAGAAATTTAAAAACACCCAAATCAAAATGAAATTGAAGATACGCTGAACCCTGCCAGCAAAGCAAAGCCCAGGACCTGATGGAAGCTGAGCCCAGTTCAACCAGTCCTTTGATAAAGAGTTAATGGGAAACCCCCTGAAACCATTCCATGAAAAAGAAAGGGAGGGAACCCGGACAGACTCATTCTATGAAGGCCACATCACCCCGATTCCAAAACCAGACAAAGACCCATCAGGTAACAAAACTTGAGGCCAATCATTCTCATGAAAATAAATGCAGAAGAGCTTAGTAAAACATCAGTAATTCACTTTCCAAAGACAGGGAAAAGATAGGAAACCACTAGGACCCCTTGGGATTCATCTCGGGATGCAATTTGGGCTCCAGAGATGCAAAACAACACACATGAGGGCAACCACACATTAGAGCAACCACTGTGGGAAGCACTATGGAGATTCCTCCAAAAACAAGCAATGGAACCACCCCAGGATCTTGATATCCACACTTTTTTTGTGTTCAGCTGTCCAGCAGGGACACAAGTGTACCAATGTCTCTAGCCGCATAACCCTTACCAGCAGCCACATATTGAATGGATGATACAAGGGGAGGCGTATACACACGAACAAGTTTCAGTATATGTTGAAGAATGAACTCATACCATTTTCCATGAGTGGAAGGAAGTGGAGAATCCCATGCTCAATTCAATAAGTCATAGGAGAATATGGAGCATTGAAAGGATTCCAATCAAGGCTGAGGGTAAAGCAACCTATTAGGAACAAGGTAGGCATGGATATCCTGAAGTGAAAGCAAAGGCGAGAAGAGCAGAAAAAGATATTTGGAAAGACACAAGAGTTAGGGAAGAGGAGGGAATCTTGAAGAAAATTCTCTACAAGCATGAAATTATATCATGGTGAATTGCAATTCAATATATATCTATAAAAAAACACTAAATGTATGAATGAATGGTAGTTAGACCAGTAGATTAGAGCCAGTTGAGGGTGCAGGGAAATAAGAGAGAGGAACCAGGGTCTGAATGGTGTAAAAGAAACTACGGGTATGAATATGTCCATAGGAACCCAACCATCATGTACATGTTTAATGCAATGCAAAAGGAAAACAACGGATGGAATTGGGCAAACTGGATATCCATACCAAGCAGAGTGAAACTAGGTCTCTGTTTCTCCTTATGCACAACACAACACAAGAGGGATAACAAAGCTAGATATAACAAATGAGAAACATGGCAGCCATTGGAAGGAATACAGGGGAAACACCTCCCAATAGAGGCATCAAATAAGCCTTTATTAACAGGAATATTGCACGTGAGGACGTGCTCTCAAGAAGTGCTAAACATGAGCGCATCCAAATTCAATCTGCAGAACAGCAAAGAAAACCATTCACAGGATGAGGAGAAAGCATATAGCCTAGGAGATGAGTTTTTGCCAGTTTCCCTTGGACAGTGGATTGCCATACTAAATATAGAACAGCTAAAGGTACTGAGCTCTGGGAAGACAAACAACCCATTTACCCAATGGCACATGATCACGAAGTACACAAAGGAACATGGATAATTGCTCAGCTCATCAAGGTCGTAACAATCCCAGTCTTCACACATGAGGGACATGCAAATCAAATTTCAACAGCGAGTCCATCTTACCCCATTCGGGAAGGTAATGTTGAGAACACAAGTAATACACACTGATGATCATGTGGAAATAGGAATGCTTCAACATTGTTGGGGAGGATGCTTATTACTACATCCACTATGGGAATCAGAATGGAGCTGACTCCTGAAACTCAAAAGGGCCCAGCTGTACCAATGCCCACTCATGACTGAAAAACTCTAGGCAGCACTCAAACAATGGTTTATTTGGAGGCATGAAAATCTCTCTTCCAGCTTCCAGAAGCTATTTATTGGCTTTGCTTTCTAGTTCTTTATTCCACATTCGCAGGCCTGACAGTTCTTGACTCCCACAAAGCACAATCCTGTCCTTATGCCCCTCCCGGTGAGACACTTATTTTCTTTAGTGACCCTGAGGTTGGGGGCCCTCTGTGTAGGATCATTGTCACCATTATGAGGATATAAGAGATGATATGCTAACAAAAAAAAAAAAGACAGAAGAAGAAATCAAGGATGTGGCCATGGGACGGGAAACAAGTATTAAAACATGCCTTACTTTCGGGTCAGGTGATGAAGGGGTAGCATCACGCAAGCCCTTCTTGGTGGTATGTACTAAATGGGAGGTGGAAACCACATGTTCTCTTTCACTCTCAGAATGATTGCTGTCCAGCAAGGCAAGGTGTTCTTGTTTCCCGAGGTCGATTTTACCTGTTATGGGAAGATGTCAAAGTGAAACATACATGAAACTCTGTGTAATTGTAAGTCAATTAATAGCACATTTGGCAGTCTTCAAAGACATTACCATGCTTGCTGGATTGCCGGAAAAATTCACATACTTCCTCTTTTTCCTCAGGGGCATTCTGGCAAGGAAAACACAAGATGCCAGGAATTAGCAAGCAATATAAAGACACTTACTTCTTGGAAGCACAGAGATACTTTTCTAAAACACACCACATCTCATGCCACAAATCAAGGATCAGTTTATAGGAACCAATTAGGGAGAATGCCTGGCGTTCCATCAGACTTTTATGCAATGAAATCAGAAATCAACAGTACAATAAAAACACAGGAGCCCCTCAAGCCCCCTATGACTGAGTGATCAACTACTGGAGAGCAGAAGACACGAGAGATGAGATAAACAATACTTCAAGGTTACTGAGAAGAGCCACACAACCTATCCTCAACCCAGAGATGCTCGGAAGGTAGTTCAGAGAAGAAGGTTCACAACCCTGATCTTATTCCTTAAGAGAACAGAAAACCTCCCAAACACAAACCTCCCATTACATTTCAAGGCCATGGAAAAAGAAGAAATCAACACTGAAAGCAGCCCTTGATGGCAAATAACTGAAATCAGAACCAAACTTTAAGAACTGAAAACAACAAGGTTCCAACAAAATCAACAATATGCAAACTTGGTTCTTTGAAACCAAACGTAAATTTGATCAAACTTTATGCACACTATCCAAAGACACGAAGATGAGAATTTCATGACATTTGGAATGAAAAGGATCAATCACCTTGGATCACAATGAAATAGAGAGGATAATCAGAAACTATTTGGGAAACTTATACCAGCATTGCCGACCCAAATGCACATCAGAAATTTAAACAGACCCAAATCAAAATGAAATTGAAGATACGCTGAACCCTGCCAGCAAAGCAAAGCCCAGGACCTGATGGAAGCTGAGCCCAGTTCAACCAGTCCTTTGATAAAGAGTTAATGGGAAACCCCCTGAAACCATTCCATGAAAAAGAAAGGGAGGGAACCCGGACAGACTCATTCTATGAAGGCCACATCACCCCGATTCCTAAACCAGACAAAGACCCATCAGGTAACAAAACTTGAGGCCAATCATTCTCATGAAAATAAATGCAGAAGAGCTTAGTAAAACATCAGTAATTCACTTTCCAAAGACAGGGAAAAGATAGGAAACCACTAGGACCCCTTGGGATTCATCTCGGGATGCAATTTGGGCTAAAGAGATGCAAAACAACACACATGAGGGCAACCACACATTAGAGCAACCACTGTGGGAAGCACTATGGAGATTCCTCCAAAAACAAGCAATGGAACCACCCCAGGATCTTGATATCCACACTTCTTTTGTGTTCAGCTGACCAGCAGGGACACAAGTGTACCAATGTCTCTAGCTGCATAACCCTAACCAGCAGCCACATATTGAATGGATGATACAAGGGGAGGCGTATACACACGAACAAGTTTCAGTATATGTTGAAGAATGAACTCATACCATTTTCCATGAGTGGAAGGAAGTGGAGAATCCCATGCTCAATTCAATAAGTCATAGGAGAATATGGAGCATTGAAAGGATTCCAATCAAGGCTGAGAGTAAAGCAACCTATTAGGAACAAGGTAGGCATGGATATCCTGAAGTGAAAGCAAAGGCGAGAAGAGCAGAAAAAGATATTTGGAAAGACACAAGAGTTAGGGAGAGGAGGGAATCTTGAAGAAAATTCTCTACAAGCATGAAATTATGTCATGGTGAATTGCAATTCTATATATATCTATTAAAAAACACTAAATATACTGGTAGTTAGACCAGTAGATTAGAGCCAGTTGAGGGTGCAGGGAAATAAGAGAGAGGAACCAGGGTCTGAGTGGTGTAAAAGAAACTACGGGTATGAATATGTCCATAGGAACCCAACCATCATGTACAAGTTTAATGCAATGCAAAAGGAAAACAACGGATGGAATTGGGCAAACTGGATATCCATACCAAGCAGAGTGAAACTAGGTCTCTGTTTCTCCTTATGCACAACACAACACAAGAGGGATAACAAAGCTAGATATAACAAATGAGAAACATGGCAGCCATTGGAAGGAATACAGGGGAAACACCTCCCAATAGAGGCATCAAATAAGCCTTTATTAACAGGAATATTGCACGTGAGGACGTGCTCTCAAGAAGTGCTAAACATGAGCGCATCCAAATTCAATCTGCAGAACAGCAAAGAAAACCATTCACAGGATGAGGAGAAAGCATATAGCCTAGGAGATGAGTTTTTGCCAGTTTCCCTTGGACAGTGGATTGCCATACTAAATATAGAACAGCTAAAGGTACTGAGCTCTGGGAAGACAAACAACCCATTTACCCAATGGCACATGATCACGAAGTACACAAAGGAACATGGATAATTGCTCAGCTCATCAAGGTCGTAACAATCCCAGTCTTCACACATGAGGGACATGCAAATCAAATTTCAACAGCGAGTCCATCTTACCCCATTCGGGAAGGTAATGTTGAGAACACAAGTAATACACACTGATGATCATGTGGAAATAGGAATGCTTCAACATTGTTGGGGAGGATGCTTATTACTACATCCACTATGGGAATCAGAATGGAGCTGACTCCTGAAACTCAAAAGGGCCCAGCTGTACCAATGCCCACTCATGACTGAAAAACTCTAGGCAGCACTCAAACAATGGTTTATTTGGAGGCATGAAAATCTCTCTTCCAGCTTCCAGAAGCTATTTATTGGCTTTGCTTTCTAGTTCTTTATTCCACATTCGCAGGCCTGACAGTTCTTGACTCCCACAAAGCACAATCCTGTCCTTATGCCCCTCCCGGTGAGACACTTATTTTCTTTAGTGACCCTGAGGTTGGGGGCCCTCTGTGTAGGATCATTGTCACCATTATGAGGATATAAGAGATGATATGCTAACAAAAAAAAAAAAGACAGAAGAAGAAATCAAGGATGTGGCCATGGGACGGGAAACAAGTATTAAAACATGCCTTACTTTCGGGTCAGGTGATGAAGGGGTAGCATCACGCAAGCCCTTCTTGGTGGTATGTACTAAATGGGAGGTGGAAACCACATGTTCTCTTTCACTCTCAGAATGATTGCTGTCCAGCAAGGCAAGGTGTTCTTGTTTCCCGAGGTCGATTTTACCTGTTATGGGAAGATGTCAAAGTGAAACATACATGAAACTCTGTGTAATTGTAAGTCAATTAATAGCACATTTGGCAGTCTTCAAAGACATTACCATGCTTGCTGGATTGCCGGAAAAATTCACATACTTCCTCTTTTTCCTCAGGGGCATTCTGGCAAGGAAAACACAAGATGCCAGGAATTAGCAAGCAATATAAAGACACTTACTTCTTGGAAGCACAGAGATACTTTTCTAAAACACACCACATCTCATGCCACAAATCAAGGATCAGTTTATAGGAACCAATTAGGGAGAATGCCTGGCGTTCCATCAGACTTTTATGCAATGAAATCAGAAATCAACAGTACAATAAAAACACAGGAGCCCCTCAAGCCCCCTATGACTGAGTGATCAACTACTGGAGAGCAGAAGACACGAGAGATGAGATAAACAATACTTCAAGGTTACTGAGAAGAGCCACACAACCTATCCTCAACCCAGAGATGCTCGGAAGGTAGTTCAGAGAAGAAGGTTCACAACCCTGATCTTATTCCTTAAGAGAACAGAAAACCTCCCAAACACAAACCTCCCATTACATTTCAAGGCCATGGAAAAAGAAGAAATCAACACTGAAAGCAGCCCTTGATGGCAAATAACTGAAATCAGAACCAAACTTTAAGAACTGAAAACAACAAGGTTCCAACAAAATCAACAATATGCAAACTTGGTTCTTTGAAACCAAACGTAAATTTGATCAAACTTTATGCACACTATCCAAAGACACGAAGATGAGAATTTCATGACATTTGGAATGAAAAGGATCAATCACCTTGGAGCACAATGAAATAGAGAGGATAATCAGAAACTATTTGGGAAACTTATACCAGCATTGCCGACCCAAATGCACATCAGAAATTTAAACAGACCCAAATCAAAATGAAATTGAAGATACGCTGAACCCTGCCAGCAAAGCAAAGCCCAGGACCTGATGGAAGCTGAGCCCAGTTCAACCAGTCCTTTGATAAAGAGTTAATGGGAAACCCCCTGAAACCATTCCATGAAAAAGAAAGGGAGGGAACCCGGACAGACTCATTCTATGAAGGCCACATCACCCCGATTCCAAAACCAGACAAAGACCCATCAGGTAACAAAACTTGAGGCCAATCATTCTCATGAAAATAAATGCAGAAGAGCTTAGTAAAACATCAGTAATTCACTTTCCAAAGACAGGGAAAAGATAGGAAACCACTAGGACCCCTTGGGATTCATTTCGGGATGCAATTTGGGCTCCAGAGATGCAAAACAACACACATGAGGGCAACCACACATTAGAGCAACCACTGTGGGAAGCACTATGGAGATTCCTCCAAAAACAAGCAATGGAACCACCCCAGGATCTTGATATCCACACTTCTTTTGTGTTCAGCTGACCAGCAGGGACACAAGTGTACCAATGTCTCTAGCTGCATAACCCTAACCAGCAGCCACATATTGAATGGATGATACAAGGGGAGGCGTATACACACGAACAAGTTTCAGTATATGTTGAAGAATGAACTCATACCATTTTCCATGAGTGGAAGGAAGTGGAGAATCCCATGCTCAATTCAATAAGTCATAGGAGAATATGGAGCATTGAAAGGATTCCAATCAAGGCTGAGAGTAAAGCAACCTATTAGGAACAAGGTAGGCATGGATATCCTGAAGTGAAAGCAAAGGCGAGAAGAGCAGAAAAAGATATTTGGAAAGACACAAGAGTTAGGGAGAGGAGGGAATCTTGAAGAAAATTCTCTACAAGCATGAAATTATGTCATGGTGAATTGCAATTCTATATATATCTATTAAAAAACACTAAATATACTGGTAGTTAGACCAGTAGATTAGAGCCAGTTGAGGGTGCAGGGAAATAAGAGAGAGGAACCAGGGTCTGAGTGGTGTAAAAGAAACTACGGGTATGAATATGTCCATAGGAACCCAACCATCATGTACAAGTTTAATGCAATGCAAAAGGAAAACAACGGATGGAATTGGGCAAACTGGATATCCATACCAAGCAGAGTGAAACTAGGTCTCTGTTTCTCCTTATGCACAACACAACACAAGAGGGATAACAAAGCTAGATATAACAAATGAGAAACATGGCAGCCATTGGAAGGAATACAGGGGAAACACCTCCCAATAGAGGCATCAAATAAGCCTTTATTAACAGGAATATTGCACGTGAGGACGTGCTCTCAAGAAGTGCTAAACATGAGCGCATCCAAATTCAATCTGCAGAACAGCAAAGAAAACCATTCACAGGATGAGGAGAAAGCATATAGCCTAGGAGATGAGTTTTTGCCAGTTTCCCTTGGACAGTGGATTGCCATACTAAATATAGAACAGCTAAAGGTACTGAGCTCTGGGAAGACAAACAACCCATTTACCCAATGGCACATGATCACGAAGTACACAAAGGAACATGGATAATTGCTCAGCTCATCAAGGTCGTAACAATCCCAGTCTTCACACATGAGGGACATGCAAATCAAATTTCAACAGCGAGTCCATCTTACCCCATTCGGGAAGGTAATGTTGAGAACACAAGTAATACACACTGATGATCATGTGGAAATAGGAATGCTTCAACATTGTTGGGGAGGATGCTTATTACTACATCCACTATGGGAATCAGAATGGAGCTGACTCCTGAAACTCAAAAGGGCCCAGCTGTACCAATGCCCACACATGACTGAAAAACTCTAGGCAGCACTCAAACAATGGTTTATTTGGAGGCATGAAAATCTCTCTTCCAGCTTCCAGAAGCTATTTATTGGCTTTGCTTTCTAGTTCTTTATTCCACATTCGCAGGCCTGACAGTTCTTGACTCCCACAAAGCACAATCCTGTCCTTATGCCCCTCCCGGTGAGACACTTATTTTCTTTAGTGACCCTGAGGTTGGGGGCCCTCTGTGTAGGATCATTGTCACCATTATGAGGATATAAGAGATGATATGCGAAAAAAAAAAAAAAGACAGAAGAAGAAATCAAGGATGTGGCCATGGGTCGGGAAACAAGTATTAAAACATGCCTTACTTTCAGGTCAGGTGATGAAGGGATAACATCACGCAAGCCCTTCTTGGTGGTATGTACTAAAAGGGAGGTGGAAACCACATGTTCTCTTTCACTCTCAGAATGATTGCTGTCCAGCAAGGCACGGTGTTCTTGTTTCCCGAGGTCGATTTTACCTGTTATGGGAAGAAGTCAAAGTGAAACATACATGAAACTCTGTGTAATTGTAAGTCAATTAATAGCACATTTGGCAGTCTTCAAAGACATTACCATGATTTCTGGATTGCCGGAAAAATTCACATACTTCCTCTTTTTCCTCAGGGGCATTCTGGCAAGGAAAAACATAGGATGCCAGGAATTAGCAAGCAATATAAAGACACTTTCTTCTCGGAAGCACAGAGATAGTTTTCTGAAACACACCACATCTCATGCCACAAAGCAAGGATCAGTTCATAGGAAACAATTAGGGAGAATGCCTGGCGTTCCATCAGACTTTTATGCAATGAAATCAGAAATCAACAGTACAATAAAAACACAGGAGCCCCTCCAGCCCCCAATGACTGAGTGATCAACTACTGGAGAGCAGAAGACACGAGAGATGAGATAAACAATACTTCAAGGTTACTGAGAAGAGCCACACAACCTATCCTCGACCCAGGGATGCTCGGAAGGTGGTTCAGAGAAGAAGGTTCACAACCCTGATCTTAGTCCTTAAGAGAACAGAAAACCTCCCAAACACAAACCTCCCATTACATTTCAAGGCCATGGAAAAAGAAGAAATCAACACTGAAAGCAGCCCTTGATGGCAAATAACTGAAATCAGAACCAAACTTTAAGAACTGAAAACAACAAGGTTCCAACAAAATCAACAATATGCAAACTTGGTTCTTTGAAACCAAACGTAAATTTGATCAAACATTATGCACACTATCCAAAGACACGAAGATGAGACTCAATTTCCTGACCTTTGGAATGAAAAGGATCGATCACCTTGGAGCACAATGAAATACAGAGGATAATCAGAAACTTTTTGGGAAACTTATACCAGCATTGCCGGCCCAAATGCACATCAGAAATTTAAACAGACCCAAATCAAAATGAAATTGAAGATACGCTGAACCCTGCCAACAAAGGAAAGCCCAGGACCTGATGGAAGCTGAGCCCAGTTCAACCAGTCCTTTGACAAAGAGTTAATGGGAAACCCCCTGAAACCATTCCATGAAAAAGAAAGGGAGGGAACCCGGACAGACTCATTCTATGAAGGCCGCATCACCCCGATTCCAAAACCAGACAAAGACCCATCAGGAAACAAAACTTGAGGCCAATCATTCTCATGAAAATAAATGCAGAAGAGCTTAGTAAAACATCAGTAATTCACTTTCCAAAGACAGGGAAAAGATAGGAAACTACTAGGACCCCTTGGGATTCATCTCGGGATGCAATTTGGGCTCCAGAGATGCAAAACAACACACATGAGGGCAACCACACATTAGAGCAACCACTGTGGGAAGCACTATGGAGATTCCTCCAAAAACAAGCAATGGAACCACCCCAGGATCTTGATATCCACGCGTCTTTTGTGTTCAGCTGACCAGCAGAGACACAAGTGTATCAATGTCTCTAGCCGCATAACCCTAACCAGCAGCCACATATTGAATGGATGATACAAGGAGGGAGGCGTATACACACGAACAAGTTTCAGTATATGTTGAAGAATGAACTCATACCATTTTCCATGAGTGGAAGGAAGTGGAGAATCCCATGCTCAATTCAATAAGTCATAGGAGAATATGGAGCATTGAAAGGATTCCAATTCAAGGCTGAGGGTAAAGCAACCTACTAGGAACAAGGTAGGCATGGATATCCTGAAGTGAAAGCAAAGGCTAGTAGAGCAGAAAAGGATCTTTGGGAGGACACAAGAGTTAGGGTGGAGGAGGGAATCTTGATGAAAATTCTCTACAAGCATGAAATTATATCATGGTGAATTGCAATTCAATGTATATCTATAAAAAACACTAAATATATGAATGAATGGTAGTTAGACCAGTAGATTAGAGCCAGTTGAGGGTGCAGGGAAATAAGAGAGAGGAACCAGGGTCTGAATGGTGTAAAAGAAACTACGTGTATGAATATGTCCATAGGAACCCAACCATCATGTACATGTTTAATGCAATGCAAAAGGAAAACAACGGATGGAATTGGGCAAACTGGATATCCATACCAAGCAGAGTGAAACTAGGTCTCTGTTTCTCCTTATGCACAACACAACACAAGAGGGATAACGAAGCTAGATATAACAAATGAGAAACATGGCAGCCATTGGAAGGAATACAGGGGAAACACCTCCGAACAGAGGCATGAAATAAGCCTTTAGGAACAGGAATACTGCACGTGAGGACGTGCTCTCAAGAAGTGCTAAACATGAGCGCATCCAAATTCAATCTGCAGAACAGCAAAGAAAACCATTCACAGGATGAGGAGAAAGCATATAGCCTAGGAGATGAGTTTTTGCCAGTTTCTCTTGGACAGTGGATTCCCATACTAAATATATAAACAGCTAAAGGTACTGAGCTCTGGGAAGACAAACAACCCATTTACCCAATGGCACATGATCACGAAGTACACAAAGGAACATGGATAATCGCTCAGCTCACAAGGTCCTAACAATCCCGGTCTTCACACATGAGGGACATGCAAATCAGATTTCAACAGCGAGTGCATCTTACCCCATTCGGGAAGGTAATGTTGAGAACACAAATAATACACACTGATGATCATGTGGAAAAAGGAAGGCTTCAACATTGTTGGGGAGGATGCTTATTACTACATCCACTATGGGAATCAGAATGGAGCTGACTCCTGAAACTCAAAAGGGCCCAGCTGTACCAATGTCCACTCTTGACGGAAAAAATCTAGTCAGCACTCAAACAATGGTTTATTTGGGGGCAAGAAAATCTCTCTTCCAGCTTCCAGTAGCTATTTTTTGGCTTTGCTTTCTAGTTCTTTATTCCACATTCGCAGGCCTGACAGTTCTTGACTCCCACAAAGCACAATCCTGTCCTTATGCCCCTACTGGTGAAGACACTTATTTTCTTTAGTGACCCTGAGGTTGGGGGCCCTCTGTGTAGGATCATTGTCACCATTATGAGGATATGAGAGATGATATGCTAAAAAAAAAAAAAAAAAAGACAGAAGAAGAAATCAAGGATGTGGCCATGGGTTGGGAAACAAGTATTAAAACATGCCTTACTTTCGGGTCAGGTGATGAAGGGGTAGCATCACGCAGGCCCTTCTTGGTGGTATGTACTAAATGGGAGGTGGAAACCACATGTTCTCTTTCACTCTCAGAATGATTGCTGTCCAGCAAGGCAAGGTGTTCTTGTTTCCCGAGGTCGATTTTACCTGTTATGGGAAGATGTCAAAGTGAAACATACATGAAACTCTGTGTAATTGTAAGTCAATTAATAGCACATTTGGCAGTCTTCAAAGACATTACCATGCTTGCTGGATTGCCGGAAAAATTCACGTACTTCCTCTTTTTCCTCAGGGGCATTCTGGCAAGGAAAACACAAGATGCCAGGAATTAGCAAGCAATATAAAGACACTTACTTCTTGGAAGCACAGAGATACTTTTCTAAAACACACCACATCTCATGCCACAAATCAAGGATCAGTTCATAGGAACCAATTAGGGAGAATGCCTGGCGTTCCATCAGACTTTTATGCAATGAAATCAGAAATCAACAGTACAATAAATACACAGGAGCCCCTCAAGCCCCCTATGACTGAGTGATCAACTACTGGAGAGCAGAAGACATGAGAGATGAGATAAACAATACTTCAAGGTTACTGAGAAGAGCCACACAACCTATCCTCAACCCAGAGATGCTCGGAAGGTGGTTCAGAGAAGAAGGTTCACAACCCTGATCTTATTCCTTAAGAGAACAGAAAACCTCCCAAACACAAACCTCCCATTACATTTCAAGGCCATGGAAAAAGAAGAAATCAACACTGAAAGCAGCCCTTGATGGCAAATAACTGAAATCAGAACCAAACTTTAAGAACTGAAAACAACAAGGTTCCAACAAAATCAACAATATGCAAACTTGGTTCTTTGAAACCAAAGGTAAATTTGATCAAACATTATGCACACTATCCAAAGACACGAAGATGAGACTCAATTTCCTGACATTTGGAATGAAAAGGATCAATCACCTTGGAGCACAATGAAATAGAGAGGATAATCAGAAACTTTTTGGGAAACTTATACCAGCATTGCCGACCCAAATGCACATCAGAAATTTAAACACACCCAAATCAAAATGAAATTGAAGATACGCTGAACCCTGCCAGCAAAGCAAAGCCCAGGACCTGATGGAAGCTGAGCCCAGTTCAACCAGTCCTTTGATAAAGAGTTAATGGGAAACCCCCTGAAACCATTCCATGAAAAAGAAAGGGAGGGAACCCGGACAGACTCATTCTATGAAGGCCGCATCACCCCGATTCCAAAACCAGACAAAGACCCATCAGGTAACAAAACTTGAGGCCAATCATTCTCATGAAAATAAATGCAGAAGAGCTTAGTAAAACATCAGTAATTCACTTTCCAAAGACAGGGAAAAGATAGGAAACCACTAGGACCCCTTGGGATTCATCTCGGGATGCAATTTGGGCTCCAGAGATGCAAAACAACACACATGAGGGCAACCACACATTAGAGCAACCACTGTGGGAAGCACTATGGAGATTCCTCCAAAAGCAAGCAATGGAACCACCCCAGGATCTTGATATCCACGCTTCTTTTGTGTTCAGCTGTCCAGCAGGGACACAAGTGTACCAATGTCTCTAGCTGCATAACCCTAACCAGCAGCCACATATTGAATGGATGATACAAGGGGAGGCGTATACACACGAACAAGTTTCAGTATATGTTGAAGAATGAACTCATACCATTTTCCATGAGTGGAAGGAAGTGGAGAATCCCATGCTCAATTCAATAAGTCATAGGAGAATATGGAGCATTGAAAGGATTCCAATCAAGGCTGAGGGTAAAGCAACCTATTAGGAACAAGGTAGGCATGGATATCCTGAAGTGAAAGCAAAGGCGAGAAGAGCAGAAAAAGATATTTGGAAAGACACAAGAGTTAGGGAAGAGGAGGGAATCTTGAAGAAAATTCTCTACAAGCATGAAATTATATCATGGTGAATTGCAATTCAATATATATTTATAAAAAAACACTAAATGTATGAATGAATGGTAGTTAGACCAGTAGATTAGAGCCAGTTGAGGGTGCAGGGAAATAAGGGAGAGGAACCAGGGTCTGAATGGTGTAAAAGAAACTACGGGAATGAATATGTCCATAGGAACCCAACCATCATGTACATGTTTAATGCAATGCAAAAGGAAAACAACGGATGGAATCGGGCAAACTGGATATCCATACCAAGCAGAGTGAAACTAGGTCTCTGTTTCTCCTTATGCACAACACAACACAAGAGGGATAACAAAGCTAGATATAACAAATGAGAAACATGGCAGCCATTGGAAGGAATACAGGGGAAACAGCTCTGAACAGAGGCATGAAATAAGCCTTTAGGAACAGGAATACTGCACGTGAGGACGTGCTCTCAAGAAGTGGTAAACATGAGCGCATCCAAATTCAATCTGCAGAACAGCAAAGAAAACCATTCACAGGATGAGGAGAAAGCATATAGCCTAGGAGATGAGTTTTTGCCAGTTTCCCTTGGACAGTGGATTGCCATACTAAATATAGAACAGCTAAAGGTACTGAGCTCTGGGAAGACAAACAACCCATTTACCCAATGGCACATGATCACGAAGTACACAAAGGAACATGGATAATTGCTCAGCTCATCAAGGTCGTAACAATCCCAGTCTTCACACATGAGGGACATGCAAATCAAATTTCAACAGCGAGTCCATCTTACCCCATTCGGGAAGGTAATGTTGAGAACACAAGTAATACACACTGATGATCATGTGGAAATAGGAATGCTTCAACATTGTTGGGGAGGATGCTTATTACTACATCCACTATGGGAATCAGAATGGAGCTGACTCCTGAAACTCAAAAGGGCCCAGCTGTACCAATGCCCACTCATGACTGAAAAACTCTAGGCAGCACTCAAACAATGGTTTATTTGGAGGCATGAAAATCTCTCTTCCAGCTTCCAGAAGCTATTTATTGGCTTTGCTTTCTAGTTCTTTATTCCACATTCGCAGGCCTGACAGTTCTTGACTCCCACAAAGCACAATCCTGTCCTTATGCCCCTCCCGGTGAGACACTTATTTTCTTTAGTGACCCTGAGGTTGGGGGCCCTCTGTGAAGGATCATTGTCACCATTATGAGGATATAAGAGATGATATGCGAAAAAAAAAAAAAAGACTGAAGAAGAAATCAAGGATGTGGCCATGGGACAGGAAACAAGTATTAAAACATGCCTTACTTTGGGGTCAGGTGATGAAGGGGTAGCATGACGCAAGCCCTTCTTGGTGGTATGTACTAAATGGGAGGTGGAAACCACATGTTCTCTTTCACTCTCAGAATGATTGCTGTCCAGCAACGCAAGGTGTTCTTGTTTCCCGAGGTCGATTTTACCTGTTATGGGAAGAAGTCAAAGTGAAACATACATGAAACTCTGTGTAATTGTAAGTCAATTAATAGCACATTTGGCAGTCTTCAAAGACATTACCATGATTTCTGGATTGCCGGAAAAATTCACGTACTTCCTCTTTTTCCTCAGGGGCATTCTGGCAAGGAAAAACACAGGATGCCAGGAATTAGCAAGCAATATAAAGACACTTTCTTCTCGGAAGCACAGAGATAGTTTTCTGAAACACACCACATCTCATGCCACAAATCAAGGATCAGTTCATAGGAAACAATTAGGGAGAATGCCTGGCGTTCCATCAGACTTTTATGCAATGAAATCAGAAATCAACAGTACAATAAAAACACAGGAGCCCCTCAAGCCCCCTATGACTGAGTGATCAACTACTGGAGAGCAGAAGACACGAGAGATGAGATAAACAATACTTCAAGGTTACTGAGAAGAGCCACACAACCTATCCTCAACCCAGGGATGCTCGGAAGGTGGTTCAGAGAAGAAGGTTCACAACCATGATCTTATTCCTTAAGAGAACAGAAAACCTCCCAAACACAAACCTCCCATTACATTTCAAGGCCATGGAAAAAGAAGAAATCAACACTGAAAGCAGCCCTTGATGGCAAATAACTGAAATCAGAACCAAACTTTAAGAACTGAAAACAACAAGGTTCCAACAAAATCAACAATATGCAAACTTGGTTCTTTGAAACCAAAGGTAAATTTGATCAAACATTATGCACACTATCCAAAGACACGAAGATGAGACTCAATTTCCTGACATTTGGAATGAAAAGGATCGATCAGCTTGGAGCACAATGAAATCCAGAGGATAATCAGAAACTATTTGGGAAACTTATACCAGCATTGCAGACCCAAATGCACATCAGAAATTTAAACAGATCCAAATCATGCAATGAAATTCAAGATACGCTGAACCCTGCCAACAAAGGAAAGCCCAGGACCTGATGGAAGCTGAGCCCAATTCAACCAGTCCTTTGATAAAGAGTTAATGGGAAACCCCTTGAAACCATTCCATAAAAAAAAATGGAGGGAACCCGGACAGACTCATTCTATGAAGGCCGCATCACCCCGATTCCAAAACCAGACAAAGACCCTTCAGGAAACAAAATTTGAGGCCAATAATCCTCATGAAAATAAATGGAAAAGATTATGTAATACATGGGTAATTCACTTACCAAAGCATAGGAAAAAGACAGGACACCAGTAGGATCCCATGTAATTCATCTTGGGTTGCAATTTGGGCTCCAGATATGCAAAACAATAGATGCCATTCACCATAATAGAGACCAGAATCCCAGGTTATTTCAATAGAGGCAGGGCAAGCATTTCACAAATTAAGGATTCAAAACACAAGAAAAACAAGGGATAGTAGGAACATACCTCATCCTTGTAAAAGCTTTTTATGGTAAACGTGAGGTCAACAGCATTTGAAATGGAGACAACCCCAAGTTTGTTTCTTAGACATGAAACAAGATAGGGATGCGCCCTTTTTAGCATTTCTGTTCCAAGCAGTCTGTGGCACACTGACCAGTGCTATTAGGCCAATCAATGAAAGACAGGGATTCCTATAGGTAACACACAGCTAAAACTAGCTTGGTTTTATTACAACATGATTCTGTACTTAAAAGATATTAAATGTTTACCAGAAAAGTTCTAGAACAAGGAAAGCAATAGAGAAAAGCAACACAATACACAGCACCCATCACTCAATTGCTAAGAGAAAACTAAAAGAGATACAGGGGCACTGAGGAAGTGCTGCTGAAGGTACTAAGACAATCTGACATGTGAAGAAGAACACTAAAATCAGACAGTGTGGAGCATGAGAAAGAAGAAATCTCACTAGAGAACATAAGCAATGTGAATTATTACTGACTCCAACACTTCAATTCAAGCATAATGTCACCAAGTAACATATACCTCTCACCATTCATACCAAATGTAAATGAGCTTGATTCTTAAATTAAAGGCACTTCGTGGAATATTAATTGAAGAATTCAGCCCCAACTGCATATTGTCAGCAGAAAATGTACTTCACCTGCACAGAGTCCCACTGAAAGCAAGGATGGAAAATGATATTTGCATTTCTTGCTGATGGATGCCAACAGCAAGGTTTAATAGTGATTGTCATACTTGCCAAAGCAGACCTCCACCCTCTATTACAAAGAAGATCACACCTACTGGAAAAAAGGAGTCATCCTACCAGAATGGTAAAGGACTATGCCCAGAACACCAATGCCCCCAATTACATCAGCCACAATCTCCTCCAAGGAAAGGGACACAGGGGCCCTGTAAAACAAGTATGGGTCACTTCACTCTGCCAAACTCACTAAGCCGTATCTCACTCAGACAAAGTATCAAGTGTTCCTGCAGAATCCAACTGCACTTTTTGATCAAGAGGACTTTGCAGGTGTCTATGGAATACCTCCTCAGAAAACAGTGCTGTCCTCGGGCTTCACATGACTTCCTCTAAAACAGACTCCGTATTAGGTCATCAAGGCAATTCTTAGCAAATACACACCACAATCCAAGTTATTGCTTGCCTATTATCAGATGCTTTCAAGTAACATTTCAAACCCACACCAAAAAAGGGACAGAAAGAGCACAATCACTTAGAGATTTGCACATGACAAAACTCTGAAGCCATGGAAAGCAGGCATTTACTAAAGGATTACCTAGGCTATGTACGCTGAGCAAAATCACTGGCATACGGAATGGTGAAAAAAGTATAGGATTTCCTCTAAAATCAGAAAAGAATGAGACTCCTAAACAAAACAGCACCTGAAATGTTAGTAAAAGCAATGAGGCAAAGAAAGAAAACAGAATGTAGAAAGGCAAATTTACAGATTTAAATGATGGGGTTTTGGCTCAGGGGTTCAGGGACCCCAGCAGCAATCCCCAACAACAACAGCAACAACAACAAAAAGAATAAATAAGATCATAAATGTTGGTGAGGACGTCAAAGAAATACTGAACTCCCACATTATTGGTTCCACCACACATTAGGGCAAGAGATGTGGGAAGCACTATGGAGATGCCTCCGAAAACAAGCAATGGAACCACGCCAGGATCTTGATATCCACGCCTCTTTTGTGTTCAGCTGACCTGCAGGGACAGAAGTAGCCCCATAACTGTATGTATGTAGCCCCATAACTCTTACCAGCAGCCACATATTGAATGGATGATACAATGAGGCATATATACAAGAATAAGTTTTAGTACATGTTGAAGAATGAACTTATACCATTTTCCATGAGTGGAAGGAAGTGGAGAATCCCATGCTCAATTCAATAAGTCATAGGAGAATATGGAGCATTGAAAGGATTCCAATCAAGGGAGAAGGTAAAGCAATTGACAAAGAACAAGGTAGGCATGGATATCCTGAAGTGAAAGCAAACTTTAATAGAGCAGTAAAATATCATCGGGAGGAACAAGATTTAGGGTAGTGGAGAGAATATTGATGAAAATACTCTACAAGCATGAAATTATATCATGGTGAATTGCAATTCAATGTATATTTATAAAAAATCACTACATAAATGAATGCATGGTAGATAAACCAATAGATTAGAGCAAGTTGAGGGTGGAGGGAAATAAGAGAGAGGAACCAGGGTCTGAATGGTGTAAAAAAAAAACACGTGTATGAATATGTCCATATGAACCCAACTATCATGTACATGTTTGATCCAATGCAAAAGGAAAACGGATGGAATTGGGCAAACTGGATATCCATACGAAGAAGGGTGAAACTAGGTCTCTGTTTCTCCCCATACACAACACAACACAAGAGGGATAGCAAACCTAGATATTACAAATGGGAAACATGGAAGCCATTGGAGGAAAAACAGCAGAAACTCCTCAGCATATAGGCATCGAATAAGACTTTAAGAAGAGGAATATTGCACATGAGAACATCTTCGCATGAAGTGAAAAATGTGAGCGCATTCAAATAAAATCTTTAGAATAGCAAAGGAAACAATTAACAGGGTGAGGAGAAAGCATATACCTAGGTGATGATTTTTTGCTAATTACTCTTGCACAGTGGATTGCCATACTAAATATTCAAACAGCTAAAGTACTGAGGTCTGGTAAGAAAAACAACCCATTTACCCAATGGCACATAATCACGTAGTACACAAAGGAACATGTATAATCACTCAGCTCATAAAAGAAGTAACAATCCCAGTCTTCAAATATCAAGGACACGGAAATCAGATTTCAACAAAGAGTCCATCTTACCCCATTTGGGAAGGTAATATTGAGGACACAAATAATACACACTTATGATCATGTGGAAACAGAAATACTTCAACACTGTTGGTGAGGATTCTTATTATTATATTCACTATGGGAATCAGAATAGAGTTTACTTCTAAAACTAAATAGGGAAATATATCCACTGGCCCAGCTGTACCAATGCCCACTCTTTACTGAAAAACTATAGTCAGCATTCAAACAGTGTTTTGTTTTTTTTTTTTGTTTGTTTTTTGTTTTTTTTTTTTTTTTCGGGCATGAAAATCTCTCTTCCAAGTTCCTTTAGCTATTTATTGGTTTTGCTTTCTAGTTCTCTATTCCACATTCGCAGGCCTGACAGTGCTTGACTTCCAGAAAACACAATCCTGTCCTTATGCCTCTCCTGGTGAGACACTTATTTTCTTTTGTGACCCTGAGTTAGGGGCCTTCTGTGTACGATGATTGTCACCTTTATGAGGATATGGGAAATGATATGCTAAAAAATCAGAAATAAAAAAGAAGAACAAAACAAGGATGTGGGCAGGTGATTTGATACAAATATTAAAACATGCCTTACTTTGAAATCAGGTGATGAATGGGTAGCATCACGCAAGCCCTTCTTGGTGGTATGTACTAAATGGGAGGTGGAAACCACATGTTCTCTTTCACTCTCAGAATGATTGCTGTCCAGCAAGGCTCGGTGTTCTTGGTTCCCGAGGTCGATTTTACCTGTTATGGGAAGAAGTCAAAGTGAAACATACATGAAACTCTGTGTAATTGTAAGTCAATTAATAGCACATTTGGCAGTCTTCAAAGACATTACCATGCTTGCTGGATTGCCGGAAAAATTCACATACTTCCTCTTTTTCCTCAGGGGCATTCTGGCAAGGAAAAACACAGGAAGCCAGAAATTAGCAAGCACCATAAAGACACTTTCTTCTCAGAAGCACAGAGATAGTTTTCTAAAACACACCACATCTCATGCCAAAAAGCAAGGATTATTTCACAGGAAAAAAATTAGGGAAAAATCTGGCTTTCCATCAGTCTTTTATGCAATGAAATCAGAAATCAACAGTACAATAAAAACACAGGAGCCCCTCAAGCCCCCTAGACTGAGTGATCAACTACTGGAGAGCAGAAGACAGGAGAGATGAGATAAACAATACTTCAAGGTTACTGAGAAGAGCCACACAACCTATCCACAACCCAGGGATGCTCGGAAGGTGGTTCAGAGAAGAAGGTTCACAACCCTGATCTTATTCCTTAAGAGAACAGAAAACCTCCCAAACACAAACCTCCCATTACATTTCAAGGCCATGGAAAAAGAAGAAATCAACACTGAAAGCAGCCCTTGATGGCAAATAATTCAAATCAGAACCAAACTTCTATGAAAACAACAAGTTCCAACAAAATCAACAATATAGAAACTTGGTTCTTTGAAACCAAACGTAAATTTGATCAAACTTTATGCACACTATACAGAGAAAGAAGGACAAGACTCAATTTCCTGAAATTTGGGATGAAAAGGAACAATCACCATGGAGCACAATGAAATGGAGAGGATAATCAGAAACTATTTGGGAAACTTATACCAGCATTGCCTACCCAAATGCACATCACAAATTCAAACAGATCCAAATCAAGCCATGAAATTGAAGATATGCTCAAAAGCCTACCAGCAAAGCAAAGCCCAGGACCCAATGGAAGCCTAGTCCTGTTCAACCAGACCTCCTAAAAAGAATTAATAGAAACCACCACCCCTCAAAACATTCCATTTAGGGGAAATGAAGGGAACCCAGACAGACTCATTCTATGAATGCTGCATTACCAGGATTCCAAAATCAGATAAAGACACATGAGGATATAAAACTTGAGGCCAATAATCCTTATGAAAATAAATGCAGAAGATCTTAATCAAATGTGGGCAATTAACTTTCCAAAGCAGAAGAAAAAGATAGGAAACCACAATCCTATGTGTTTCATCTAGGGATACAACTTTGGCTCCATAGATGGAAACCAACAGACGCCATTCACCATAGCAACACACACAGAGACCAGAATCTTAGGTATTCTCAATAGAGGCAGAGATAAGCATTTATCAAAATAAGGGTTCAAAAAACAAGAAAAACAAATGATAGTAGGAACACACCTCAACCTTGTAAAAGCTTTTTACGGTAAACGCGAGGTCAATCTCATTCAAAACTGAGACAACACAAACCATGTTTCTTAGACCTGAAACAAGACAGAGATGCCCCCTTTTATCATTTCTGTTCAAAACATTCTGTGTCACTCTAGCCAGTGCTATTAGGCCAAGAAGAAGAAGGAAGTGTTTTTATAGGAAACCAGCAGTTAAAACTAGTGTGGTTTTACTACAACATGATTCTGTACTTAGAAGATTTTAAATGTTCACCAAAAAATTTAGAACAAAGAAAGCAATTGAGAAAAGGAGCACAATACGCAGTTAACACCCATCACTCAATTGCTAAGAGAAAACTAAAATCAATACAGGGGCACTAAGGAAGCAATCTTGAAAGTACTCAGACAATCCTACATGTGAAAGAACAACATTAAAATCAGACAGTGTGGAGCATGGGAATGAATAAATCTTATTATACGTAAGCAATCTGAATTACGACTGACTCCAACAGAAATCAAATGAAGCAAAATGGCACCAAGTAACATGTTCCTCTCACCATTCATACCAAATGTAAATGAGCTTTATTCTTCGATTAATTAAAGGCACCGCGTGGAATATTAAGTGAAGAAATCAAGACCCAAATGCATATTGTCGGCAGAAAATGTACTTCACATGCACAGAGTTGCAGAGATCGAAAGAATGGAAAATAGTATTTGCATTTCATGCTGATGGATGCCAACAGCAAGGAGCAATAGCTATTGTCATATTTGCTACAGCAGACTTCAACCCTCCATTAGCCAGAGGTGACAAAGAATGGTAAAGGACTGTGCCTGGAACACCAATGCCCCCAATTACATTAGCCACAAACTGCTCCAAGGAAAGGGACACAGGGGCCCTGTAACACAAGTTTGGGTCACTACACTCTGCCAAACTCACTAAGAGGTATTTCACTCAGACAAAATATCAACCATTCCTACAGAATTCAACTGCACTTTTTGATCCAGAGGACTTTACAGGTATCTATGGAATACTTCCTCAGAAAAAAAGTGCTGTACTCAGGCTTCTTATGGAATTTGCTATAAAACAGACTCCATGTAGGTCATGAAGACAATTCTTAGCAAGTACACACCACAATCAAAGTGATTCCTTTCATATTATCAGATGCCATTCAAATAACATTTCAAATGCACACCAAAAAAGGGACAGAAAGAGCACAATCACAAGACAATGAGCCATATACACTTTGGCATGAAGAATCAGTCCTCCAAGAAATCAGCAAAAAGATTAATAGATCATTAGAATCAACTGAAAAGAAAAACACATCCCAGTGTCTGCTACACACAATGAATGCAGTCAAAGAGGAAGAGTATAAATGTGGCTACATACCTTATAAGGCTACATACCTTATCAGAGTGATCTCAACTATACAAGTGATAAGGCTACATATCTTATAAGGCTAACTACCTTATCAGAGGGATCTCAACTCTATAGCCTAGAGATGAATCTCGAGGTCTTAGGGAAACAAGAACAATCCCACTGCAAATCCAGGACAAATGAACAAATGATACATATTCATGCCAAAGGAATGAAAAAGAATATGAATGAAAAAGAGAGTTATGTTTTTGAGAAGAGAAACAAGTCTTATAAATCTGAACCAAAGGAACCAAAGGAGAGAGACAGAAGATGCAAGTGAAATAATTTACTATCCAAAATGTGGTTCTTATAACCAACAGTTTTTTTGAAATCCAGAGGACCACTTGATACTACTAAGGAACATTAAATGGCAATGAATGAGAAATCTACTAGTTTTAGTTAGGATGTCTTATATTTTAAAAAAAGAACACATAGAATAATATTTTGTGAGTGACCTGCTTCAAACTAACTTATACACGTATGCAAGTATACCACAGTGAAACCCTCTATTCTGTAAAACCAATGTGCACTGTCCCAAAACTTTGACCATCTTAATCATTTTCAATCTATAATTCATTACTGCTCAGATAAAATAATTATTCCAAGTCTCAATAAGTTGGGAAGTGAAGAAATTGATTAAGTATCTAATATGTGTAGTTATATTTATGCATATGTTTGTATATTTTAGAATCACAAAATGACTGTGGTCATGTTTTCTAACACCTGTGATCCTGCCACTCCACAATGTGAGAAGAAGAATGGTAAACAAATGTTCTCTCTGTCCACAATATTCTCCTGCTACATTTTTATGAGGCTGGCTCTCTCCCTGCCTGACTTGTCCACTTAATTGTTACACATGGTAAGATCTTCACTGATTCCAGTATTCCACTCACACAATTCTGCACATTGGAACTACACAAGTATTTCATAGATTTGAAAGAAGTGAGAATTATATTTCTTTCACTTTTTAATTAAAATGCATTTCAAGTGTTTCAGATGAATCTATTCTACAGTTCCAGCTATCCTTAATTAACTTCACTCTTCTTGTTGTGTTTGTAGTACTTCTTTGTTTCCACTCTCTCATTCAATCTAAATAATTATATCATTCTTCTTCCTGGAATAATTCCCATTTTTCTCCTTTCTCACATTCAGATTCACCTAGGTATTCATTTGGTTTTCTCTCTACTTATTTCCTTCTGAAAGAGCATTCCCTAGCCACTGATTACATGCCAAAACTTCTACGAATCACAGTCCTGGCCCACATGACTTTCTTGGTGCTGTGCTTATTTGCTATGGTGAACTAGTAGGAACTAGTTTTTTCTAGGATCAATGTCACCATTATGAGGATATGGGAGATGATATGTTAACAGGGCCTGGGAAAAAGTCTTACAATGCATCTTACCTTCTTGCCACGTGAAGTAGGAGGAGTATCATGCAAGCTCTTTACTTTCATATTTTTTGCACAAGTGTTCCAAACTACATTTTCTACTTCATTATCAGAATCACTGATGTCTAGCAAGGTTAGATTTCCGTACTTATTTTGGTCATATTTTGCTTTTATGAAAAACAAGTAAAACACTCATTAAATTTTCTCTAACTTCAAATTGATAAACAGCACAAAAATGAGCAGTCTCAAAGAGATTACCGTCATTCCTGGATTGCCAAAAATATTTACGAACTTCTCCTTTCCCTTCATGGACAGTCTAGAAAGGGAAAAAGGATAAAAACATGGTAACTGTAATGAGCAAGTCTTACATACACTTTCTTCTCTGAAGGGCACAGATCATTTTCTAAAACAGACCACATATGAGGCCACAAAGCATCAGTTAATACATCAAAAACATGAGATGTGGTTCCTTGCATGCCATCAGATAATGGAATGAAATTAGAAAGTAACAATAAAATAAAAAATAAAAGCTATTCTAACACCTCTAGAGTAAATAATAGTACAGCATGGATGATATCTAAGAATACTTAAAAGTGAGAATAAAGACACAACATATCTAAGGAAAGGTAGCAGAATACAACAGACACTAGTATGGCATTATGTAAAAATGTGAATGTGTAACCGATGTGATTCTGCAATCTGTATTTGGGGTAAAAATGGGAGTTCATAACTCACTTGAAACTAATGTTTGAAAAATGATATGTCAAGAGCTTTGTAAGGTTTTGAACAACCAATAAAAAAAAAGACACAACATATCTAAACACTTATACACTACAAAGAGTAAAGAGAAAGAAAATACAAATGAATAAATTTACAGGCAAAAATATAGATCTTACAACAGACACGTTTCCAAAATTCAAAGACAATTAAGGACTATATTAAAAAGTTAAATGCTAATAAATGGGAAATCCAGAGCACTATTTGGATAATTTACATTATAAAAAGCAGAAAATGTAGAAGAATTGGATAGAGTTCTAGAAATGTATGACATACAAAAATAGAATCAAAAGGATACTGAAAATATAAACAGACAAGCAGCATGCAATTATATTGAACTAGTAATAATCAGCCTTCCAAAAGCAACAGCTCAGGACCACAGAGATTCATGGCTGAATTGTTTCAGACCTTCCAATAACAACCAACACTGATGCACCCCCAAAGATAACAAGGGATATAAAAGGGAAGAAACTGGCAAATGCATTCAATGAGGTAAAATCACACTTACAGGAAATTTGAATAATAAAACAAAAGGGAAATAAATAGATTTAATAATATTCATTTTGAAGATATTTGCAAAAACCTTCATGAAATACTGCAAAACAATTTCAACAACATATTTCCATAATTATATATAATAAAATTCATGAATGGTTTAACAATGGAAATCAGGAAATGTAGTATACCTCAGAGATACAGGAGAGAAGAAGCCTCTAACAAAATTCAACAGTCTTTAATGAGAAGTTTTTAAAACAGAGGACATCAGAAACTTACTGTAGTATTATAAAGTCTGTGTATTCCAAATCCAAAGTAAAGGGCATATTGAATGGTGGAAAATCTATGACATTTTCTCTAGATTCAGAACTAAGAATGAGGTGTGTTTGTTCACCAGATCTCCCATTTAAAGACACTTAATGAAATTTTATTCAGAGCAATTAGAAAGAGGAAGTGAATAAAAAGTAAGAAGTCAATTAGACAGGAAAAGTAAATAAAAAGTTAAGAAGTCAAAATTATTGTATACAGGTCATGTGATCCTCTTTGAGAACATTCTCAAGGCTCTACCAGAGGAAGATAAGATGGGATATACAATTTCAGCAATGTTAAGAATAAAAACAACTTCACAATACAAATATGAAGAATACATCCATACAATAAAAACAAACCACTGAAACTGAAATTAGGATAACATCTCCATTTATAATAGAAGCAAAATCATATATAGGAGCAATCCAATTCAAAGAGGCAAATAGCAGAATGATAAAATGAAATTAAAGAAGTCTCAAGAGCAAAAAGAAGAAGAAAAATAAATCATCAGAAATTAGATAATATCTAATATTCAAGAAAAGGCAGATGATGTTGGGAACATATCTATATTCAGAAAGTGATTCACAGATTTTATGCAATTTCTATCAAACCTCTGATGGTATTCATGGAACTGGAAAAAATTATCCTGAAATTCATATCATTGAAAAAAAAGACCAAAAATTGAAAATGAAAACTTGAAACATAAGAGCAATGCAGAATGCAATATAATGCACAATTTCAAAGTATAACACAGAGCAATAGTAAGGAAAACAGCATGACCCTGGCATTAAAACAAACCAGAACTGACTGGAAACACAAAGACAGATCCACAAATTTGCAGTCATCTGATTCCGGGACAGAAGGTCAAGAACAAATGCATGGAAAAAGAAAGTTTCTTGAAAAAGGACCTGGCAACAAAGGAAATGATAAAGAGATTGAAGAATGAACCTACAGAAGAGGAGAAAATCTTATCTACAACTCCCCTGAGAGGGAATAAATAAGAATATATAAAGAATACAAAACATTTAATATCATGCACACAATTAAGTCAATGAATAAGAACTAAGCAAACATTTCTCAAGAGAAGAAACATAAATGATTAAATATGTAAGAAAAAATGATCAAAATATCTAGTAATCAAGGAAATGCAAGTCAAAACTGCACAGAGATTTTCCTCTGAATTCAGCTAGAATGTTAAATATCAAGAATATAGACAATAAAGGTCAGAGAGAATTTGGAGAAAAAGTACACTCACACATTGTTGGTGGGACGACAAGTTAGTGCAAACACTCTGGGAGGGAGAATGGAGATTTCTCAAAAAAACTGGGAATGAAACCACGATGTGGAGATACACTCCTCTGTGTTTGTCCAAAGTGGTAAAATCAGCAGACAAATGGGGATACAAATACATCAATGTCTATAGCAAAACAAGTAGCCAAGACGTACTTAATGGAATATAAATGTGGTATATATACATAGAAAAGTTTTACTCTGTTTTTTTGAATGAGATTTTTCTATCAGCCAACAAATGGATGAAATTGGAGAATGTCGTACAAAATACAATAAGTGAAATGAGAAAATCAAGCAAAGAAAAGTTTTCTCTCATAGGCAAAGCTAAAGCAACAGAAGAAGAACAATGGTGGAATGGATATCATGAATTAAGGGAAGATTAGTGAAGTAGAAAATGACTGATGGGGAAGGAGAAAGGTTAGATTCGTAGAGGGAATGTGCAAAGAATGTGACATAATTACTTGACGTTCGTGTGTAAGTATATCATGGTGACCTCCACTTTTATGTATCTCAATAAGCACTGATTAAAAATTAAAAATTAGAGGAGTGTAAAGGTATCTAGTAGAGGAGAGGAAGGTGAGGGAGGAGAAAAAGGAAAGGGAGGAACCTGGGTCTGAAATGGTACCAACAAAATGCATGTACGATTATATCACAATGAACTCAACTCATGTTCAACCATAAGGCACTTTATAGTAAAACACACGGTATTGGTTAAAATGGATATCCATATGTTGAAGAATGATATAGATCTCTATATCTCCCCATGCACAAGACAACACAAAGCAGATACAAAATATAGATTCAGAGTAGATGTGATGCTAATGCTTCTAGATAATCCGGGGAAACATCTCATCATATAAGTAGACTAAGGCTTTACGAACAGGAATATTATAGCAGAGGAAATAATAGCAAAAAGACACAAACAGAAGTTGCACTCAAATAAAATCTTTAGAAGAGCAAATGAAACTATTAACAAAGTAAGGAGAAAGTTTATTTCATGGAGGAAAATCCTTGCTGGTTAATCTTTGACAAAGGACTGGTATAATAAGTATAAAATAAGACTGAAATTCAGCACTGGAAATAAATACAACCCATTTAATCAATGGCACATGAATAGAGAGGTCACAAAGGAAAATGTATAATTGCTCAGCATTTATATGAAGTGCTATTCACTGTCTTTCACCATCAGGAACATGCAAATCAAAATTGAATTCAGAGTCTATCTTATCCCATTCAGAAGAAAGGCAATATTTAAGAATACAAGAAATAAACTACAATGATGATATGGGGAATAGGAATTCTTCAACATTATTGTTGAGGATGAATATTATTTTTGTTGATTTTTTAAATAAATGACAGCAGAATGCATCACAATTCTTATTACACATATACAGTACATTTTTTTCATATCTCTAGTTGTATATAAAGTAGGTTGACACCAATTCATGCCTTTATACTTGTACTTTGGATAATGATGTCTATCACATTCCACCATCCTTGCTAATGCCCTGCCCTCTCCTTTTCCTTCCCACTCCTCTGCCCTATCTAGAATTAATCTGTAAGTATGAATATTATTATAGACACTATGGAAATCAGGAGGGTGGTTTACTCCTAAAACTAGAAAGACAAATTATATTTCTTTCACTTCTTAGTTGAAATGAATTTCAAATGTTTCAATAGACTCTCGTCTACAGTTCCTGCTAATCTTCACTTCTCTAATTTTGTTGTTTGCAGTATATGTCCTTTGTTTTCACTCTCTTATTCAATCTACACAGTTACCTTGCTCTTCTTTAAAGACTACTTCCTAATTTTTTGCCTTCTAACCTTAATATTCACCTAGCTTTCAGCTATTCATTTGGTTTTCTTTCTACTTCTTTCCTTCCTCAACAGCATACATGAAATTTTTTTCTTCTACCAACATCTACAAATCTCAATCCTGCACATAATTCTTTCTTGGTGCTATACTCATTCGCTATTGTGAACTACTAGGGGCCTTATATTTCGTTTTAGGATTAGTATCACCATTATAAGGATATGGAGGATGATATGTTAAAAAGGGGGAGTGGGAAAAAATTTGTTACAAGGAACCTTACCTTCGTGTCAGGTGATGATGGAGGAGTCCCATGCAAGCTCTTGACTTTGATTCTTCTGGCATGACCAGTCCAAAATATACATTCTGCTCCTTTATCAGAATCATTGTTGTCTCCTGAGGGTTGATTTTTTTGCTTGTCCTGGTCACATTTTGCTTTCATGATAAAAAACAAAGTAAAATATATGTGAAACTCTCTGTAATTTCAAGTCATTAACACCACAAGAATGGAAAGTATTCAAAGAGATTACCATCATTCTTGGATTGCAAAGAATATTTACGAACTTCTCCTTTTTCTTCACAGACAGTCTAGGAAGAAAAAAAAACATGATAAGTGTAATGAGCAAGCATTACATAAAGGTTCTTCTCAGCAACACACAGATCATTTTATAAAATACACCACATCTGAGGCCACAAAGCATCCAAATAACTGGAAATTTACCGTGCATCCCATCAGATCATCATAGAATGAAATTAGAAATCAACAACATAATAAAAAAAATAAAAGCTTCTCTAACAAATATAAACTAAATGTATGCTACTGATTGACCAAAGGATAGCAGAAGACATCATGGACGAAATATAATACTTAAAAGTAAGTGAGAATAGACACACAACATATCCGAAACTCAGAGGCATTATGAAAGTGGTTCAATGAGGAGAGCCCAGAACACTGATTTAATTCATTACAAGAATAGAAACTCCCCAAATAAATAACCTAAGTAATAGAAAAAGAAGAACAAATCAACACTAAATGCAGCACAAGATGGGAAAGGATTAAAATCAGAGGCAAGATCCATGAAATGGAAACAACAAAACAGTTTCTAAAACAACAATGATACAAAAAGTTGGTCTTTTTAAAAAAAAAATAAGATAAAATGCATAAACCTTAAGCCATGCTTATTAGAGAAAGAAGAAAAAATACAATTGTCTAAAATTTATGGTGTATAAGTAAATATCAAACAGACAACTTTAGATTGGAATAGAGAGGCTAATCAGAAAATATTTGCAAAACTTATACTCCAATCACATAGAAAATCATAAAGACATTGATAAATTTCTACATTAAGATTACCTCCCCAAACTGAGCCTTGACAACACAGAAAATTAAAAGATCAATTTCAAACTATGAAATAGAAGATACTATTCAAAGCCCAGCCACAATGAAAAGCAAAAGCACACAATGGGATCTCAATGGATTTCAACCAGACCTTCAATGAAGAATTAACATCAATCCTTTTCAAAGTATTCTATGAAGAAAAAAAATGGAGGTGACACATCAAAACTCCTCTATGAAGTTAGAATCACGCTGATTCCAAAATCAGACAAAGACACATCAAGGAAACAAAATTTCAGGCCAATAATCCTAATGTACATAAAAGGAAATTTGTTTTGTTTTGTTTTAAACAGCATACTACAGGGTCAAGGCACATCAATGTTTATAGCACCAGAATACACCATAGCTAAACTGTGGATCCAACCTAGATGCCCTTCAGTGGATGAGTGGATAAAAAATGTGTGGCATACACAATGGAATATTACTCAGCAATAAAAGAATAAAACATGGCATTTACAGGTAATGGATGGCATTACACAAGGTAATGTTAACTAAGATAGCTAATCCCCAAAAAACCAAATGCTGAATGTTTTCTCTGATATAAGGAGGCTGACTCATAGTGGGGTAGGTAGAGGGACCTTGGGTGGAATAGATGCATTCTAGATAGGGAAGAGAGTTGGGAGAGAAAGGGAGAGGGCAGGGGATTAGCAAGGATGGTGGAATGTGATGGACATTATTTAAAGTACATGAATGAAGGCAAAAATTGGGTGTCAACTTACTTTATACACAGAGATATTAAAAATTATGGTGTACATGAATAATAAGAATCATAATACAAAAAAAACAAAGTACACGTATAAAGACAGGAATTGGCATGAACATACTTTCTATACAAAGATAAGAAAAATTGTGCTCTATATGTGTAATAAGAATAGTAATGCATACTGCTGTTGTGTATTTTAAAAAATCAATTAAATAGAAAATATATATAAGGAAATGTTCTTTAAAAATACTGGTAAATTGCACAGTAAACACATGAAAAAGAAGTCCACTACAAGCAAGTGCATTGCACTCTAGGGATGGAATGTTGGCTGAACATAGGGAAAACAACCCTTATCATTTACCACATCATGACACAAAAAGACAAGAACATCATGACTATCTCAATAGAAGCAGAAAAAGCATTTAACAAAATAAAAGTTAAAACACAAGAAACCAGGAAGAGTAAAACCATACCACAATATTGTGAAATATATTTATACTAAAACCAAGGCCAACCTCATTCTATAGAGAGACAAACTTAAAGCATTCCTTCTAAAAACTGGAAAATGTCAGGGATGCCTGCTCTCACCACTTCTGTTCAAAATACTCCTTTGTCACTCTAACCAGAGCTATTATCCACAAAAGAGAAAGAAGAGGCATACATCCAGGAAAAGAAGATCTAACACTATGCTCTATTTCACAACAACATGATTCTCAGTTTACAAGACCCAAGAAACTGCACCTGAAAACTTCTGAAACTCATGGACAAATGCAGCAAACTAGCAGGAAACAATCAAAACCCATAAACCACTTTCATGGGAGTAAACTAAAACAATTCATGACCATTTAAGCCAGCACTGCTGAAGGCAATCAAAGAAATCCTACATATAAAAAAGATTAAAAAAACAGAGCATGCGAAAGAATAAATGTCACTAGAGTAGGTAAGCAACTGTGAATTATGGGTGAATCCAATGTTAAAAGAAAGCAAAGTACCATGAAAAAAATACATACCTGTCTACCATTTACACTAAATGTAAATGGGCTTCACGATTCAATTAAAAGTCACTAAGTGGAATACTGAAGGAAAATATCAAGACACAACTGTATGTTTCTGTCAGAAAAAAAAAAAAAAAACATCACATTCAAAGAGACTCTCAGAATATTTCCATTTCATACAAATGGAAGCCAAATGCAAGGAGCACTGGCTCTTCTCATATTTGCCAAAGCAGACTTCAAACCACAAAGAACCAGACATGACAAGGAGATTACTACCTACTGGTAAAAGGAATAATTTAACAAGAAGTTTTAATGGCTTTAAAGATATCAGTGCCCCTAATTTCATGCAAAAATATTTTTAAAGTGAAAAAACAGATGAACACCAATTTAATACGTGTGGGTCACTACAATTGATCACTCTAACAAATAGAGTGATCATCCAGAAAAAAAAAATCAACAAAAATTGCAGACTTCAGGCATACATTTGATCAAAAGGACTTTAAAATGTCTACAGAATATTTACTCAGATAATAGTAGAATATTCACCATTCTCATAGAATGTTCTCATAAACAGGTTCCAGAGTAGGCTATAAAGGCTATTCCTAGCATATACACAAAGCAATTCCTCACACATCATCTGATATTAAAATAATATTTCAAACTGAGACCAAAAAAAAAAAAACCCACAGAAACAGTACACCTTCTTAGAGAATGAGCAATACACTTTTACCCAATGTATGGCTCATCCACAAATCAGGTCAGGGAAATACTAAAAGACCCATAAAATCAATTAAAAAGAGAAACATAATCCAGATCTAGAGGGTACAATGAAAGCAGTGGTAAGATGGAAATTTATAAATGTGGCTACATACCATAAAAAATAAGAGGGATCTCAACTAAATGAACTACAGTGGAATCTCCAGGACTTAGGGAAACAAGAACAATACAACTCCAATTCCAGAAGAAACAAAGGAATGATAAATATTAGTATAAAAATTAATAACATGGAAAATGTTTGAAAAAATACCAAGGATCAATGGAACCAAGAGTTGGTTTTTGAAAAGATAAACAAGATTGATAAAGCCTGCACCAAACCAAACCAAGTAAAGAGAGAGAAGATATAAATGAATAAATTTAAGACAAAAGAAGTGGATCTTACAACATACCTTTCTGAAATCCTGAGGAAAATTAAGGACTACATTGAAAAGTTAAATGCCAATAAATTCAGAGAATGTTAGGATGATTTACATTATGAAATTTAGAATACGTGGAAGCAGCAGATAAATGTCTCTCTCTATATGACCTACAAAAATTGATTCAAGAGAATAACTGGAAATTTAAACAGACCAATAATATGTCATCATATTGAAGCAGTTATGAAAAGCCTTTCAAAAAATGCAAGTACCAGAGAGATTCATGGCTGAATTTTGTCAGACCATCAGATGAGAACTAACACAGCTACTCCCCCAAAGATTACATGTGATAGAAATGAAGGACACTGGCAAATGCATTTTAGGAGGGCAATATCATGAAGGCAATATCACTCTTTTAGAAAAACTGCCTAAGAACAAAACAAGAAAAGAAAAATTTTAATAATATTCTTGAGGAAGATATTTGCAAAACCCTCATGGAATTAATGAAAATAATTCGAATTATTTTAAGCATTATTTAAGCATTATTTAAGCATTGTAAGCATCATACAACAATATAAAATTGGATTAATTAGAAGAATGCAAAATGGTTCAACACATGCAAATCAATAATTGCAGAAAACCACAGAGACACAAGACAAGTCTCATTATGACCTCAATAGATATAGAAGAAGCCTCTGACAAAATTCAACAGTCCTTCATGAGATGTCTTAGCAAACAGAGAACAGTAAGAACTTCCCATAGTATTACAAAGTTTATATATTCCAAATCCAAAGTAAAGGGCAAACTGAATGGAGAAAAATCTACAGCATTGCCTCTAAAATCAGAAATAAGAATGAGGTGTGCATGTTCACCAGATTTCACATTTCACCAGAGCCCCTGAAATTGTAGTCACAGCAATTAGACAAGGGAAGAAAATTAAAAGAAGTCAAATTATTCCTATGTACAGATTATGTGATCTTCTTTTAGAAGACCCTAAAGTCTCTGCCAGAAGAAGTTAAGATGGGATATAGAACTTTAGCAAACTCTCTGAAAACAACTTCAAAATACAAACATGCATAATATATGTATACAATACAAACAACCCCACTGAGACTGAAATAGGGATAACATCTCCATTTATAGTAGAAGCAAAATAATACATACGCATAATCCAGTCTAAAGTGGCAAATGGCAAAATCATAAAATGAAATTGAAGAGGTCTCAGTAAGAAAAAAAAAGAGGCATCATAAAATAGAGAAACATCTAATATTATAAAAAAGAAAGCAGAATTTAAGGTTGGGAATATATCCATATTCAGAAAGTGATTCACAGATTTTATGCAATTTCTATCAGACCTCTGATGGTGTTCATGGAACTGGAAAAAATTATCCTGAAATTCTTATCATTGAAAAAAAAGACCAAAAATTGAAAATGAAAACTTGAAACATAAGAGCAATGCAGAATGCAATATAATGCACAATTTCAAAGTATAACACAGAGCAATAGTAAGGAAAACAGCATGACCCTGGCATTAAAACAAACCAGAACTGACTGGAAACACAAAGACAGATCCACAAATTTGCAGTCATCTGATTCCGGGACAGAAGGTCAAGAACAAATGCATGGAAAAAGAAAGTTTCTTGAAAAAGGACCTGGCAACAAAGGAAAGGATAAAGAGATTGAAGAATGAACCTACAGAAGAGGAGAAAATCTTATCTACAACTCCCCTGAGAGGGAATAAATAAGAATATATAAAGAATACAAAACATTTAATATCATGCACACAATTAAGTCAATGAATAAGAACTAAGCAAACATTTCTCAAGAGAAGAAACATAAATGATTAAATATGTAAGAAAAAATGATCAAAATATCTAGTAATCAAGGAAATGCAAGTCAAAACTGCACAGAGATTTTCCTCTGAATTCAGCTAGAATGTTAAATATCAAGAATATAGACAATAAAGGTCAGAGAGAATTTGGAGAAAAAGTACACTCACACATTGTTGGTGGGACGACAAGTTAGTGCAAACACTCTGGGAGGGAGAATGGAGATTTCTCAAAAAAACTGGGAATGAAACCACGATGTGGAGATACACTCCTCTGTGTTTGTCCAAAGTGGTAAAATCAGCAGACAAATGGGGATACAAATACATCAATGTCTATAGCAAAACAAGTAGCCAAGACGTACTTAATGGAATATAAATGTGGTATATATACATAGAAAAGTTTTACTCTGTTTTTTTGAATGAGATTTTTCTATCAGCCAACAAATGGATGAAATTGGAGAATGTCGTACAAAATACAATAAGTGAAATGAGAAAATCAAGCAAAGAAAAGTTTTCTCTCATAGGCAAAGCTAAAGCAACAGAAGAAGAACAATGGTGGAATGGATATCATGAATTAAGGGAAGATTAGTGAAGTAGAAAATGACTGATGGGGAAGGAGAAAGGTTAGATTCGTAGAGGGAATGTGCAAAGAATGTGACATAATTACTTGACGTTCGTGTGTAAGTATATCATGGTGACCTCCACTTTTATGTATCTCAATAAGCACTGATTAAAAATTAAAAATTAGAGGAGTGTAAAGGTATCTAGTAGAGGAGAGGAAGGTGAGGGAGGAGAAAAAGGAAAGGGAGGAACCTGGGTCTGAAATGGTACCAACAAAATGCATGTACGATTATATCACAATGAACTCAACTCATGTTCAACCATAAGGCACTTTATAGTAAAACACACGGTATTGGTTAAAATGGATATCCATATGTTGAAGAATGATATAGATCTCTATATCTCCCCATGCACAAGACAACACAAAGCAGATACAAAATATAGATTCAGAGTAGATGTGATGCTAATGCTTCTAGATAATCCGGGGAAACATCTCATCATATAAGTAGACTAAGGCTTTACGAACAGGAATATTATAGCAGAGGAAATAATAGCAAAAAGACACAAACAGAAGTTGCACTCAAATAAAATCTTTAGAAGAGCAAATGAAACTATTAACAAAGTAAGGAGAAAGTTTATTTCATGGAGGAAAATCCTTGCTGGTTAATCTTTGACAAAGGACTGGTATAATAAGTATAAAATAAGACTGAAATTCAGCACTGGAAATAAATACAACCCATTTAATCAATGGCACATGAATAGAGAGGTCACAAAGGAAAATGTATAATTGCTCAGCATTTATATGAAGTGCTATTCACTGTCTTTCACCATCAGGAACATGCAAATCAAAATTGAATTCAGAGTCTATCTTATCCCATTCAGAAGAAAGGCAATATTTAAGAATACAAGAAATAAACTACAATGATGATATGGGGAATAGGAATTCTTCAACATTATTGTTGAGGATGAATATTATTTTTGTTGATTTTTTAAATAAATGACAGCAGAATGCATCACAATTCTTATTACACATATACAGTACATTTTTTTCATATCTCTAGTTGTATATAAAGTAGGTTGACACCAATTCATGCCTTTATACTTGTACTTTGGATAATGATGTCTATCACATTCCACCATCCTTGCTAATGCCCTGCCCTCTCCTTTTCCTTCCCACTCCTCTGCCCTATCTAGAATTAATCTGTAAGTATGAATATTATTATAGACACTATGGAAATCAGGAGGGTGGTTTACTCCTAAAACTAGAAAGACAAATTATATTTCTTTCACTTCTTAGTTGAAATGAATTTCAAATGTTTCAATAGACTCTCGTCTACAGTTCCTGCTAATCTTCACTTCTCTAATTTTGTTGTTTGCAGTATATGTCCTTTGTTTTCACTCTCTTATTCAATCTACACAGTTACCTTGCTCTTCTTTAAAGACTACTTCCTAATTTTTTGCCTTCTAACCTTAATATTCACCTAGCTTTCAGCTATTCATTTGGTTTTCTTTCTACTTCTTTCCTTCCTCAACAGCATACATGAAATTTTTTTCTTCTACCAACATCTACAAATCTCAATCCTGCACATAATTCTTTCTTGGTGCTATACTCATTCGCTATTGTGAACTACTAGGGGCCTTATATTTCGTTTTAGGATTAGTATCACCATTATAAGGATATGGAGGATGATATGTTAAAAAGGGGGAGTGGGAAAAAATTTGTTACAAGGAACCTTACCTTCGTGTCAGGTGATGATGGAGGAGTCCCATGCAAGCTCTTGACTTTGATTCTTCTGGCATGACCAGTCCAAAATATACATTCTGCTCCTTTATCAGAATCATTGTTGTCTCCTGAGGGTTGATTTTTTTGCTTGTCCTGGTCACATTTTGCTTTCATGATAAAAAACAAAGTAAAATATATGTGAAACTCTCTGTAATTTCAAGTCATTAACACCACAAGAATGGAAAGTATTCAAAGAGATTACCATCATTCTTGGATTGCAAAGAATATTTACGAACTTCTCCTTTTTCTTCACAGACAGTCTAGGAAGAAAAAAAAACATGATAAGTGTAATGAGCAAGCATTACATAAAGGTTCTTCTCAGCAACACACAGATCATTTTATAAAATACACCACATCTGAGGCCACAAAGCATCCAAATAACTGGAAATTTACCGTGCATCCCATCAGATCATCATAGAATGAAATTAGAAATCAACAACATAATAAAAAAAATAAAAGCTTCTCTAACAAATATAAACTAAATGTATGCTACTGATTGACCAAAGGATAGCAGAAGACATCATGGACGAAATATAATACTTAAAAGTAAGTGAGAATAGACACACAACATATCCGAAACTCAGAGGCATTATGAAAGTGGTTCAATGAGGAGAGCCCAGAACACTGATTTAATTCATTACAAGAATAGAAACTCCCCAAATAAATAACCTAAGTAATAGAAAAAGAAGAACAAATCAACACTAAATGCAGCACAAGATGGGAAAGGATTAAAATCAGAGGCAAGATCCATGAAATGGAAACAACAAAACAGTTTCTAAAACAACAATGATACAAAAAGTTGGTCTTTTTAAAAAAAAAAATAAGATAAAATGCATAAACCTTAAGCCATGCTTATTAGAGAAAGAAGAAAAAATACAATTGTCTAAAATTTATGGTGTATAAGTAAATATCAAACAGACAACTTTAGATTGGAATAGAGAGGCTAATCAGAAAATATTTGCAAAACTTATACTCCAATCACATAGAAAATCATAAAGACATTGATAAATTTCTACATTAAGATTACCTCCCCAAACTGAGCCTTGACAACACAGAAAATTAAAAGATCAATTTCAAACTATGAAATAGAAGATACTATTCAAAGCCCAGCCACAATGAAAAGCAAAAGCACACAATGGGATCTCAATGGATTTCAACCAGACCTTCAATGAAGAATTAACATCAATCCTTTTCAAAGTATTCTATGAAGAAAAAAAATGGAGGTGACACATCAAAACTCCTCTATGAAGTTAGAATCACGCTGATTCCAAAATCAGACAAAGACACATCAAGGAAACAAAATTTCAGGCCAATAATCCTAATGTACATAAAAGGAAATTTGTTTTGTTTTGTTTTAAACAGCATACTACAGGGTCAAGGCACATCAATGTTTATAGCACCAGAATACACCATAGCTAAACTGTGGATCCAACCTAGATGCCCTTCAGTGGATGAGTGGATAAAAAATGTGTGGCATACACAATGGAATATTACTCAGCAATAAAAGAATAAAACATGGCATTTACAGGTAATGGATGGCATTACACAAGGTAATGTTAACTAAGATAGCTAATCCCCAAAAAACCAAATGCTGAATGTTTTCTCTGATATAAGGAGGCTGACTCATAGTGGGGTAGGTAGAGGGACCTTGGGTGGAATAGATGCATTCTAGATAGGGAAGAGAGTTGGGAGAGAAAGGGAGAGGGCAGGGGATTAGCAAGGATGGTGGAATGTGATGGACATTATTTAAAGTACATGAATGAAGGCAAAAATTGGGTGTCAACTTACTTTATACACAGAGATATTAAAAATTATGGTGTACATGAATAATAAGAATCATAATACAAAAAAAACAAAGTACACGTATAAAGACAGGAATTGGCATGAACATACTTTCTATACAAAGATAAGAAAAATTGTGCTCTATATGTGTAATAAGAATAGTAATGCATACTGCTGTTGTGTATTTTAAAAAATCAATTAAATAGAAAATATATATAAGGAAATGTTCTTTAAAAATACTGGTAAATTGCACAGTAAACACATGAAAAAGAAGTCCACTACAAGCAAGTGCATTGCACTCTAGGGATGGAATGTTGGCTGAACATAGGGAAAACAACCCTTATCATTTACCACATCATGACACAAAAAGACAAGAACATCATGACTATCTCAATAGAAGCAGAAAAAGCATTTAACAAAATAAAAGTTAAAACACAAGAAACCAGGAAGAGTAAAACCATACCACAATATTGTGAAATATATTTATACTAAAACCAAGGCCAACCTCATTCTATAGAGAGACAAACTTAAAGCATTCCTTCTAAAAACTGGAAAATGTCAGGGATGCCTGCTCTCACCACTTCTGTTCAAAATACTCCTTTGTCACTCTAACCAGAGCTATTATCCACAAAAGAGAAAGAAGAGGCATACATCCAGGAAAAGAAGATCTAACACTATGCTCTATTTCACAACAACATGATTCTCAGTTTACAAGACCCAAGAAACTGCACCTGAAAACTTCTGAAACTCATGGACAAATGCAGCAAACTAGCAGGAAACAATCAAAACCCATAAACCACTTTCATGGGAGTAAACTAAAACAATTCATGACCATTTAAGCCAGCACTGCTGAAGGTAATCAAAGAAATCCTACATATAAAAAAGATTAAAAAAACAGAGCATGCGAAAGAATAAATGTCACTAGAGTAGGTAAGCAACTGTGAATTATGGGTGAATCCAATGTTAAAAGAAAGCAAAGTACCATGAAAAAAATACATACCTGTCTACCATTTACACTAAATGTAAATGGGCTTCACGATTCAATTAAAAGTCACTAAGTGGAATACTGAAGGAAAATATCAAGACACAACTGTATGTTTCTGTCAGAAAAAAAAAAAAAAACATCACATTCAAAGAGACTCTCAGAATATTTCCATTTCATACAAATGGAAGCCAAATGCAAGGAGCACTGGCTCTTCTCATATTTGCCAAAGCAGACTTCAAACCACAAAGAACCAGACATGACAAGGAGATTACTACCTACTGGTAAAAGGAATAATTTAACAAGAAGTTTTAATGGCTTTAAAGATATCAGTGCCCCTAATTTCATGCAAAAATATTTTTAAAGTGAAAAAACAGATGAACACCAATTTAATACGTGTGGGTCACTACAATTGATCACTCTAACAAATAGAGTGATCATCCAGAAAAAAAAAATCAACAAAAATTGCAGACTTCAGGCATACATTTGATCAAAAGGACTTTAAAATGTCTACAGAATATTTACTCAGATAATAGTAGAATATTCACCATTCTCATAGAATGTTCTCATAAACAGGTTCCAGAGTAGGCTATAAAGGCTATTCCTAGCATATACACAAAGCAATTCCTCACACATCATCTGATATTAAAATAATATTTCAAACTGAGACCAAAAAAAAAAAAAAACCCACAGAAACAGTACACCTTCTTAGAGAATGAGCAATACACTTTTACCCAATGTATGGCTCATCCACAAATCAGGTCAGGGAAATACTAAAAGACCCATAAAATCAATTAAAAAGAGAAACATAATCCAGATCTAGAGGGTACAATGAAAGCAGTGGTAAGATGGAAATTTATAAATGTGGCTACATACCATAAAAAATAAGAGGGATCTCAACTAAATGAACTACAGTGGAATCTCCAGGACTTAGGGAAACAAGAACAATACAACTCCAATTCCAGAAGAAACAAAGGAATGATAAATATTAGTATAAAAATTAATAACATGGAAAATGTTTGAAAAAATACCAAGGATCAATGGAACCAAGAGTTGGTTTTTGAAAAGATAAACAAGATTGATAAAGCCTGCACCAAACCAAACCAAGTAAAGAGAGAGAAGATATAAATGAATAAATTTAAGACAAAAGAAGTGGATCTTACAACATACCTTTCTGAAATCCTGAGGAAAATTAAGGACTACATTGAAAAGTTAAATGCCAATAAATTCAGAGAATGTTAGGATGATTTACATTATGAAATTTAGAATACGTGGAAGCAGCAGATAAATGTCTCTCTCTATATGACCTACAAAAATTGATTCAAGAGAATAACTGGAAATTTAAACAGACCAATAATATGTCATCATATTGAAGCAGTTATGAAAAGCCTTTCAAAAAATGCAAGTACCAGAGAGATTCATGGCTGAATTTTGTCAGACCATCAGATGAGAACTAACACAGCTACTCCCCCAAAGATTACATGTGATAGAAATGAAGGACACTGGCAAATGCATTTTAGGAGGGCAATATCATGAAGGCAATATCACTCTTTTAGAAAAACTGCCTAAGAACAAAACAAGAAAAGAAAAATTTTAATAATATTCTTGAGGAAGATATTTGCAAAACCCTCATGGAATTAATGAAAATAATTCGAATTATTTTAAGCATTATTTAAGCATTATTTAAGCATTGTAAGCATCATACAACAATATAAAATTGGATTAATTAGAAGAATGCAAAATGGTTCAACACATGCAAATCAATAATTGCAGAAAACCACAGAGACACAAGACAAGTCTCATTATGACCTCAATAGATATAGAAGAAGCCTCTGACAAAATTCAACAGTCCTTCATGAGATGTCTTAGCAAACAGAGAACAGTAAGAACTTCCCATAGTATTACAAAGTTTATATATTCCAAATCCAAAGTAAAGGGCAAACTGAATGGAGAAAAATCTACAGCATTGCCTCTAAAATCAGAAATAAGAATGAGGTGTGCATGTTCACCAGATTTCACATTTCACCAGAGCCCCTGAAATTGTAGTCACAGCAATTAGACAAGGGAAGAAAATTAAAAGAAGTCAAATTATTCCTATGTACAGATTATGTGATCTTCTTTTAGAAGACCCTAAAGTCTCTGCCAGAAGAAGTTAAGATGGGATATAGAACTTTAGCAAACTCTCTGAAAACAACTTCAAAATACAAACATGCATAATATATGTATACAATACAAACAACCCCACTGAGACTGAAATAGGGATAACATCTCCATTTATAGTAGAAGCAAAATAATACATACGCATAATCCAGTCTAAAGTGGCAAATGGCAAAATCATAAAATGAAATTGAAGAGGTCTCAGTAAGAAAAAAAAAGAGGCATCATAAAATAGAGAAACATCTAATATTATAAAAAAGAAAGCAGAATTTAAGGTTGGGAATATATCCATATTCAGAAAGTGATTCACAGATTTTATGCAATTTCTATCAGACCTCTGATGGTGTTCATGGAACTGGAAAAAATTATCCTGAAATTCTTATCATTGAAAAAAAAGACCAAAAATTGAAAATGAAAACTTGAAACATAAGAGCAATGCAGAATGCAATATAATGCACAATTTCAAAGTATAACACAGAGCAATAGTAAGGAAAACAGCATGACCCTGGCATTAAAACAAACCAGAACTGACTGGAAACACAAAGACAGATCCACAAATTTGCAGTCATCTGATTCCGGGACAGAAGGTCAAGAACAAATGCATGGAAAAAGAAAGTTTCTTGAAAAAGGACCTGGCAACAAAGGAAAGGATAAAGAGATTGAAGAATGAACCTACAGAAGAGGAGAAAATCTTATCTACAACTCCCCTGAGAGGGAATAAATAAGAATATATAAAGAATACAAAACATTTAATATCATGCACACAATTAAGTCAATGAATAAGAACTAAGCAAACATTTCTCAAGAGAAGAAACATAAATGATTAAATATGTAAGAAAAAATGATCAAAATATCTAGTAATCAAGGAAATGCAAGTCAAAACTGCACAGAGATTTTCCTCTGAATTCAGTTAGAATGTTAAATATCAAGAATATAGACAATAAAGGTCAGAGAGAATTTGGAGAAAAAGTACACTCACACATTGTTGGTGGGACGACAAGTTAGTGCAAACACTCTGGGAGGGAGAATGGAGATTTCTCAAAAAAACTGGGAATGAAACCACGATGTGGAGATACACTCCTCTGTGTTTGTCCAAAGTGGTAAAATCAGCAGACAAATGGGGATACAAATACATCAATGTCTATAGCAAAACAAGTAGCCAAGACGTACTTAATGGAATATAAATGTGGTATATATACATAGAAAAGTTTTACTCTGTTTTTTTGAATGAGATTTTTCTATCAGCCAACAAATGGATGAAATTGGAGAATGTCGTACAAAATACAATAAGTGAAATGAGAAAATCAAGCAAAGAAAAGTTTTCTCTCATAGGCAAAGCTAAAGCAACAGAAGAAGAACAATGGTGGAATGGATATCATGAATTAAGGGAAGATTAGTGAAGTAGAAAATGACTGATGGGGAAGGAGAAAGGTTAGATTCGTAGAGGGAATGTGCAAAGAATGTGACATAATTACTTGACGTTCGTGTGTAAGTATATCATGGTGACCTCCACTTTTATGTATCTCAATAAGCACTGATTAAAAATTAAAAATTAGAGGAGTGTAAAGGTATCTAGTAGAGGAGAGGAAGGTGAGGGAGGAGAAAAAGGAAAGGGAGGAACCTGGGTCTGAAATGGTACCAACAAAATGCATGTACGATTATATCACAATGAACTCAACTCATGTTCAACCATAAGGCACTTTATAGTAAAACACACGGTATTGGTTAAAATGGATATCCATATGTTGAAGAATGATATAGATCTCTATATCTCCCCATGCACAAGACAACACAAAGCAGATACAAAATATAGATTCAGAGTAGATGTGATGCTAATGCTTCTAGATAATCCGGGGAAACATCTCATCATATAAGTAGACTAAGGCTTTACGAACAGGAATATTATAGCAGAGGAAATAATAGCAAAAAGACACAAACAGAAGTTGCACTCAAATAAAATCTTTAGAAGAGCAAATGAAACTATTAACAAAGTAAGGAGAAAGTTTATTTCATGGAGGAAAATCCTTGCTGGTTAATCTTTGACAAAGGACTGGTATAATAAGTATAAAATAAGACTGAAATTCAGCACTGGAAATAAATACAACCCATTTAATCAATGGCACATGAATAGAGAGGTCACAAAGGAAAATGTATAATTGCTCAGCATTTATATGAAGTGCTATTCACTGTCTTTCACCATCAGGAACATGCAAATCAAAATTGAATTCAGAGTCTATCTTATCCCATTCAGAAGAAAGGCAATATTTAAGAATACAAGAAATAAACTACAATGATGATATGGGGAATAGGAATTCTTCAACATTATTGTTGAGGATGAATATTATTTTTGTTGATTTTTTAAATAAATGACAGCAGAATGCATCACAATTCTTATTACACATATACAGTACATTTTTTTCATATCTCTAGTTGTATATAAAGTAGGTTGACACCAATTCATGCCTTTATACTTGTACTTTGGATAATGATGTCTATCACATTCCACCATCCTTGCTAATGCCCTGCCCTCTCCTTTTCCTTCCCACTCCTCTGCCCTATCTAGAATTAATCTGTAAGTATGAATATTATTATAGACACTATGGAAATCAGGAGGGTGGTTTACTCCTAAAACTAGAAAGACAAATTATATTTCTTTCACTTCTTAGTTGAAATGAATTTCAAATGTTTCAATAGACTCTCGTCTACAGTTCCTGCTAATCTTCACTTCTCTAATTTTGTTGTTTGCAGTATATGTCCTTTGTTTTCACTCTCTTATTCAATCTACACAGTTACCTTGCTCTTCTTTAAAGACTACTTCCTAATTTTTTGCCTTCTAACCTTAATATTCACCTAGCTTTCAGCTATTCATTTGGTTTTCTTTCTACTTCTTTCCTTCCTCAACAGCATACATGAAATTTTTTTCTTCTACCAACATCTACAAATCTCAATCCTGCACATAATTCTTTCTTGGTGCTATACTCATTCGCTATTGTGAACTACTAGGGGCCTTATATTTCGTTTTAGGATTAGTATCACCATTATAAGGATATGGAGGATGATATGTTAAAAAGGGGGAGTGGGAAAAAATTTGTTACAAGGAACCTTACCTTCGTGTCAGGTGATGATGGAGGAGTCCCATGCAAGCTCTTGACTTTGATTCTTCTGGCATGACCAGTCCAAAATATACATTCTGCTCCTTTATCAGAATCATTGTTGTCTCCTGAGGGTTGATTTTTTTGCTTGTCCTGGTCACATTTTGCTTTCATGATAAAAAACAAAGTAAAATATATGTGAAACTCTCTGTAATTTCAAGTCATTAACACCACAAGAATGGAAAGTATTCAAAGAGATTACCATCATTCTTGGATTGCAAAGAATATTTACGAACTTCTCCTTTTTCTTCACAGACAGTCTAGGAAGAAAAAAAAACATGATAAGTGTAATGAGCAAGCATTACATAAAGGTTCTTCTCAGCAACACACAGATCATTTTATAAAATACACCACATCTGAGGCCACAAAGCATCCAAATAACTGGAAATTTACCGTGCATCCCATCAGATCATCATAGAATGAAATTAGAAATCAACAACATAATAAAAAAAATAAAAGCTTCTCTAACAAATATAAACTAAATGTATGCTACTGATTGACCAAAGGATAGCAGAAGACATCATGGACGAAATATAATACTTAAAAGTAAGTGAGAATAGACACACAACATATCCGAAACTCAGAGGCATTATGAAAGTGGTTCAATGAGGAGAGCCCAGAACACTGATTTAATTCATTACAAGAATAGAAACTCCCCAAATAAATAACCTAAGTAATAGAAAAAGAAGAACAAATCAACACTAAATGCAGCACAAGATGGGAAAGGATTAAAATCAGAGGCAAGATCCATGAAATGGAAACAACAAAACAGTTTCTAAAACAACAATGATACAAAAAGTTGGTCTTTTTAAAAAAAAAAATAAGATAAAATGCATAAACCTTAAGCCATGCTTATTAGAGAAAGAAGAAAAAATACAATTGTCTAAAATTTATGGTGTATAAGTAAATATCAAACAGACAACTTTAGATTGGAATAGAGAGGCTAATCAGAAAATATTTGCAAAACTTATACTCCAATCACATAGAAAATCATAAAGACATTGATAAATTTCTACATTAAGATTACCTCCCCAAACTGAGCCTTGACAACACAGAAAATTAAAAGATCAATTTCAAACTATGAAATAGAAGATACTATTCAAAGCCCAGCCACAATGAAAAGCAAAAGCACACAATGGGATCTCAATGGATTTCAACCAGACCTTCAATGAAGAATTAACATCAATCCTCTTCAAAGTATTCTATGAAGAAAAAAAATGGAGGTGACACATCAAAACTCCTCTATGAAGTTAGAATCACGCTGATTCCAAAATCAGACAAAGACACATCAAGGAAACAAAACTTCAGGCCAATAATCCTAATGTACATAAAAGGAAATTTGTTTTGTTTTGTTTTAAACAGCATACTACAGGGTCAAGGCACATCAATGTTTATAGCACCAGAATACACCATAGCTAAACTGTGGATCCAACCTAGATGCCCTTCAGTGGATGAGTGGATAAAAAATGTGTGGCATACACAATGGAATATTACTCAGCAATAAAAGAATAAAACATGGCATTTACAGGTAATGGATGGCATTACACAAGGTAATGTTAACTAAGATAGCTAATCCCCAAAAAACCAAATGCTGAATGTTTTCTCTGATATAAGGAGGCTGACTCATAGTGGGGTAGGTAGAGGGACCTTGGGTGGAATAGATGCATTCTAGATAGGGAAGAGAGTTGGGAGAGAAAGGGAGAGGGCAGGGGATTAGCAAGGATGGTGGAATGTGATGGACATTATTTAAAGTACATGAATGAAGGCAAAAATTGGGTGTCAACTTACTTTATACACAGAGATATTAAAAATTATGGTGTACATGAATAATAAGAATCATAATACAAAAAAAACAAAGTACACGTATAAAGACAGGAATTGGCATGAACATACTTTCTATACAAAGATAAGAAAAATTGTGCTCTATATGTGTAATAAGAATAGTAATGCATACTGCTGTTGTGTATTTTAAAAAATCAATTAAATAGAAAATATATATAAGGAAATGTTCTTTAAAAATACTGGTAAATTGCACAGTAAACACATGAAAAAGAAGTCCACTACAAGCAAGTGCATTGCACTCTAGGGATGGAATGTTGGCTGAACATAGGGAAAACAACCCTTATCATTTACCACATCATGACACAAAAAGACAAGAACATCATGACTATCTCAATAGAAGCAGAAAAAGCATTTAACAAAATAAAAGTTAAAACACAAGAAACCAGGAAGAGTAAAACCATACCACAATATTGTGAAATATATTTATACTAAAACCAAGGCCAACCTCATTCTATAGAGAGACAAACTTAAAGCATTCCTTCTAAAAACTGGAAAATGTCAGGGATGCCTGCTCTTACCACTTCTGTTCAAAATACTCCTTTGTCACTCTAACCAGAGCTATTATCCACAAAAGAGAAAGAAGAGGCATACATCCAGGAAAAGAAGATCTAACACTATGCTCTATTTCACAACAACATGATTCTCAGTTTACAAGACCCAAGAAACTGCACCTGAAAACTTCTGAAACTCATGGACAAATGCAGCAAACTAGCAGGAAACAATCAAAACCCATAAACCACTTTCATGGGAGTAAACTAAAACAATTCATGACCATTTAAGCCAGCACTGCTGAAGGTAATCAAAGAAATCCTACATATAAAAAAGATTAAAAAAACAGAGCATGCGAAAGAATAAATGTCACTAGAGTAGGTAAGCAACTGTGAATTATGGGTGAATCCAATGTTAAAAGAAAGCAAAGTACCATGAAAAAAATACATACCTGTCTACCATTTACACTAAACGTAAATGGGCTTCACGATTCAATTAAAAGTCACTAAGTGGAATACTGAAGGAAAATATCAAGACACAACTGTATGTTTCTGTCAGAAAAAAAAAAAACATCACATTCAAAGAGACTCTCAGAATATTTCCATTTCATACAAATGGAAGCCAAATGCAAGGAGCACTGGCTCTTCTCATATTTGCCAAAGCAGACTTCAAACCACAAAGAACCAGACATGACAAGGAGATTACTACCTACTGGTAAAAGGAATAATTTAACAAGAAGTTTTAATGGCTTTAAAGATATCAGTGCCCCTAATTTCATGCAAAAATATTTTTAAAGTGAAAAAACAGATGAACACCAATTTAATACGTGTGGGTCACTACAATTGATCACTCTAACAAATAGAGTGATCATCCAGAAAAAAAAAATCAACAAAAATTGCAGACTTCAGGCGTACATTTGATCAAAAGGACTTTAAAATGTCTACAGAATATTTACTCAGATAATAGTAGAATATTCACCATTCTCATAGAATGTTCTCATAAACAGGTTCCAGAGTAGGCTATAAAGGCTATTCCTAGCATATACACAAAGCAATTCCTCACACATCATCTGATATTAAAATAATATTTCAAACTGAGACCAAAAAAAAAAAAACCCACAGAAACAGTACACCTTCTTAGAGAATGAGCAATACACTTTTACCCAATGTATGGCTCATCCACAAATCAGGTCAGGGAAATACTAAAAGACCCATAAAATCAATTAAAAAGAGAAACATAATCCAGATCTAGAGGGTACAATGAAAGCAGTGGTAAGATGGAAATTTATAAATGTGGCTACATACCATAAAAAATAAGAGGGATCTCAACTAAATGAACTACAGTGGAATCTCCAGGACTTAGGGAAACAAGAACAATACAACTCCAATTCCAGAAGAAACAAAGGAATGATAAATATTAGTATAAAAATTAATAACATGGAAAATGTTTGAAAAAATACCAAGGATCAATGGAACCAAGAGTTGGTTTTTGAAAAGATAAACAAGATTGATAAAGCCTGCACCAAACCAAACCAAGTAAAGAGAGAGAAGATATAAATGAATAAATTTAAGACAAAAGAAGTGGATCTTACAACACACCTTTCTGAAATCCTGAGGAAAATTAAGGACTACATTGAAAAGTTAAATGCCAATAAATTCAGAGAATGTTAGGATGATTTACATTATGAAATTTAGAATACGTGGAAGCAGCAGATAAATGTCTCTCTCTATATGACCTACAAAAATTGATTCAAGAGAATAACTGGAAATTTAAACAGACCAATAATATGTCATCATATTGAAGCAGTTATGAAAAGCCTTTCAAAAAATGCAAGTACCAGAGAGATTCATGGCTGAATTTTGTCAGACCATCAGATGAGAACTAACACAGCTACTCCCCCAAAGATTACATGTGATAGAAATGAAGGACACTGGCAAATGCATTTTAGGAGGGCAATATCATGAAGGCAATATCACTCTTTTAGAAAAACTGCCTAAGAACAAAACAAGAAAAGAAAAATTTTAATAATATTCTTGAGGAAGATATTTGCAAAACCCTCATGGAATTAATGAAAATAATTCGAATTATTTTAAGCATTATTTAAGCATTATTTAAGCATTGTAAGCATCATACAACAATATAAAATTGGATTAATTAGAAGAATGCAAAATGGTTCAACACATGCAAATCAATAATTGCAGAAAACCACAGAGACACAAGACAAGTCTCATTATGACCTCAATAGATATAGAAGAAGCCTCTGACAAAATTCAACAGTCCTTCATGAGATGTCTTAGCAAACAGAGAACAGTAAGAACTTCCCATAGTATTACAAAGTTTATATATTCCAAATCCAAAGTAAAGGGCAAACTGAATGGAGAAAAATCTACAGCATTGCCTCTAAAATCAGAAATAAGAATGAGGTGTGCATGTTCACCAGATTTCACATTTCACCAGAGCCCCTGAAATTGTAGTCACAGCAATTAGACAAGGGAAGAAAATTAAAAGAAGTCAAATTATTCCTATGTACAGATTATGTGATCTTCTTTTAGAAGACCCTAAAGTCTCTGCCAGAAGAAGTTAAGATGGGATATAGAACTTTAGCAAACTCTCTGAAAACAACTTCAAAATACAAACATGCATAATATATGTATACAATACAAACAACCCCACTGAGACTGAAATAGGGATAACATCTCCATTTATAGTAGAAGCAAAATAATACATACGCATAACCCAGTCTAAAGTGGCAAATGGCAAAATCATAAAATGAAATTGAAGAGGTCTCAGTAAGAAAAAAAAAGAGGCATCATAAAATAGAGAAACATCTAATATTATAAAAAAGAAAGCAGAATTTAAGGTTGGGAATATATCCATATTCAGAAAGTGATTCACAGATTTTATGCAATTTCTATCAGACCTCTGATGGTGTTCATGGAACTGGAAAAAATTATCCTGAAATTCTTATCATTGAAAAAAAAGACCAAAAATTGAAAATGAAAACTTGAAACATAAGAGCAATGCAGAATGCAATATAATACACAATTTCAAAGTATAACACAGAGCAATAGTAAGGAAAACAGCATGACCCTGGCATTAAAACAAACCAGAACTGACTGGAAACACAAAGACAGATCCACAAATTTGCAATCATCTGATTCCTGGACAGAAATGCCAAAAACAAATGCATGGGAAAAGAAAGCTTTTTTTTTTTTTTTTTAAGTCCAAGCAATAAAAGAAATGATAAAGAGAGTAAAGAGAAAAATCTATAGAGGAGGATAAAATCTGTCTACAACTCATCTTAGAGGGCATTAATAAGAATATTCACACAATACAAAACACTTAATGCCATAAATACAATTAAGTCAATTAATAAGAACTAAACAAACATTTTTCAATAGAAGAAACACAAAAGATCAAATAAGTAAGAAAAAAATTATCTAAGTATCTACTAATCAAGGATATGCAAGTCAAAACTACACAGAGACTTTCCTCTGAATTCAGTCAGAATGTTAAACACCAAGAATATAGACAATAAATGTTGGTGAGAATGTGGGAAAAAAGGTACATTCATACATTGTTGGTGGGACCACAAGTTAGTGCGAACCCTCTGGGAGGGAGAATGGAGATTTCTCAAAAAACTGTTATTGAAACCACCATGTGGACATATACTCATCAGTTATATGTCCAAAGTGGAAAAATCTGCAGACCAATAGGGATACAAATACATCAATGTCTATAGCAAAACAACACGCAGTAGCCAAGACATACTGAATGGAATATAAATGTGGTATATATACATAGAAAAGTTTTATTCTGTCTTTTCCAATGAGATTTCGCCATGAGCCAATAAATAGATGGAATTGGGAATGTCACACAAAATGCAATAAGTCAAATGAGAAAATCAAGCAAAGAAAAGTTTTCTCTCATAGGCAAAAGCTAAAGCAACCTAAGAAAAACAATAGTGCAATGGATATCACAAAGTTAAGGAAAGATTAGTGAAGTAGAAAATGATTGATGGGGATGTAGAAGGGTTAGATTCGTGGAGGGAATAGGCAATGAATGTGACATAATTACTCAGTGTGCATGTGGAAGTATATTATGGTGACCTCCACCTTTATGTATCTCAATAAGCACTGATAAAAAATTTAAAAATAAAGGAGTGGAAGGGTGTCCAGTAGAGGAGAGGAAGGTTAGGGAGGAGAAAAAGGAAAGGGAAGAACTCGGGTCTGAAATGGTGCCAACAAAATGCAGGTATGATTATATCACAATGAACTCAACGTATGTTCAACCATAAGGCACTTTATAGAAAAACACATGGTATTGGTTAAAATGGATATCCATATGTTGAAGAATGGATATAGATCTCTATATCTCCCCATGCACAAGACAACACAAAATGGATACAAAACATAGATTGAGTAATAGGAATGCTGCTAATGCTTCTAGGTAATCCAGGGAAACATCTCATCATGTACCACAGACTAAGGCTTTATGAACAGAAATATTAGAGCAGAGGAAATAATAGCACAAAGACACAAACAGAAGTGCATCAAAGTAAAATTTTCATAAGACCAAAGGGACCCACCAATATAGTGAGGAGAAAGTTTATAGCATAGAGGGCAATCCTTGCTGGCTAATCTTTGATAAAGGATTGGTATATTAAATATATAAACAAGTAAGAAATTCACCACTGGAAATGCAAACAACCCATTTAATCAATGCAACATAAACAGAGAGGTCACCAAGGAAAATGTATAATTTCTCAGCTTCTATATGAAGTGCTATTCACTGTCTTTAGCCATCAGGGACATGCAAATCAAAATTCAATTCAGAGTCTATCTTACCCCATTCATAAAGGCAATATTCAAGAATTCAAGAAATAAACACCAATGATGATTGGGGAATAGGAATTCATCAACGTTATTGGTGAGGATGCATATTATGACACCCACTATGGGAATTAGGAGGTTACTCCTAAAACTAAAAAGACAAATATCAATTGGCTCAGCAATAACATGCCCCACTATTTACAGAAAAACAATAGTCAGTGTACACACAATGGACTAGTTTTCAGCCCTAAGAATTGTGTCATGTAGCAGAAAAATTGATGGACCTGGACAGCACCCTATTGAATCAAATAAGCCAGACACAGAAAGGAACATGTCATTAGTGGAAAGGTTCATCACCAAATTTGAGAGAAGACAATTAGTGAAAAGGGAGAAGAGAGAAAACTGAAGGAGGAGGAGATGCTAAGGCTATATTTTGGGAGTGATATGCTTCACACTAACTTATACACATATGAAAATATGCCACAGTGAAACCCTCTATTCTGTATAACAAAGGTGCACAGTTCCAAAACTCTAACTATCTTAATCATTTTCATTAGTACTAAGATGAAATAATTATTTGAACTCTTACTAAGAAGGGAAGTGATGAAATTTATTATCTAAAATGTGTAGGCATATATTTGAATGTGTTATTATATTTCACAATCATAAAATGATCATGGTGATGTTATCTCACACCCTGTTTGCAATCCCTCCAGAATATGAGGAGATGAATGGTAGACAAGTGTTCTCTCTGGAGAGAACGTAGTCCTCCCCTAGACCTTTATGGTGCTGGCCCCTTACCTTGCTTGATGGGTCCACTTAAATGTCACACATGGGGCGGCCGGCGCGGGTGACACAGGGGCCCGCGGGCCGCACAGGCCGCCGCCACCCCGCGGTCCCTGGCTCGCGCAGTCCCTCCGGCCTTTTTGCTGAAGCGGGGGCGCAAGTCCGGAGGTGGGCCTGTCGTGGGGGCGCCGCGACCTGCGGGGCGGCAGGGCTTGCGGCCTCTCCAGAGTTGGTCTGCAGAAGTCTCGGGATCCCGAGGCCCGCCGCTGGGCGTGCAGCCTCCCCATGCCGCGGCTCCCCCAGCTCTTATCCACGGGCCCCTCCGCAGTGCTCGCGGGAGCGGCAGGGCGGCGTCCGCAGATCCGGGCTGGTCGGAGGCTAGGCTGCCCCTGGCGGGTGCGCGCCGCCGGGCGGGCCCAGTGCCGAGGACGCTCTGCGGGGACCTAGGCATTGCTGTCTGCAGCGTGCCTGCAGCATCTGTGGAGGAGACCACTGCCTCCACCATGTGCCACATCTTGAACCTGTACCGTCGGACCACTTGGCTGCACCAGGCACTGCGGGAAGGCACGTGGGTCCAGAGTGGTGAGCAGATCCGCGAAGTGGCCTCAGGAGCTGCTAGGATCCGCGGGGAGACCGTGGGCATCATTGGACTAGGTCGTGTGGGGCAGGCAGTGGCACTACCGGCCAAGGCCTTCGGCTTCAGCGTGCTCTTCTATGACCGGTACCTGTCGGATGGCAGGGAACGGGCCCAGGGGCTGCAGCGAGTGAGCACCCTGCAGGACCTGCTCTTCCACAGCGACTGTGTGACGCTGCACTGCGGCCTCAAGGAGCACAACCACCACCTCATCAACGACTTCACCATTAAGCAGATGAGACAAGGGGCCTTTCTGGTGAACACAGCTCGTGGCGGGCTGGTGGATGAGAAGGCGCTGGCCCAGGCCCTGAAGGAAGGACGCATCCGTGGCGCAGCACTGGACTGCATGAGTCGGAGCCCTTCAGTTTCATCCAGGGGCCCTTGAAGGATGCGCCCAACCTCATCTGCACCCCCCATGCTGCGTGGTACAGTGAGCAGGCGTCCATCGAGATGCGGGAGGAGGCAGCCCAGGAGATCCGGCGAGCCATCACAGGCCGGATCCCTGATAGCCTGAAAAACTGCGTCAACAAGGACCACCTGACGGCTGCCACGCACTGGGCCAGCATGGACCCTGCCATGGTGCACCCTGAGCTCAATCGGGCTGCCTACAGCAGGTACCCGCCAGGCGTGGTGGGCGTGGCCCCCACTGGCATCCCGGCTGCAGTGGAAGGCATCCTACCCAGAGCCACGTCCCTGTCCCACGGCCTGCCCCCTGTGGCCCACCCACCCCATGCCCCTTCTCCTGGCCAAACTGTCAAGCCTGAGGCGGATAGAGACCACATGAGTGATCAGTTGTAGCCCAGCCAGGAATGTGCAGAGAGGCGCCTGCGCCCCGTGCCCCAGACACTGGCCCAGGCGTGTGCAGGGCGCGAGGCAGCGCAGCCTCTGTGTCCACTGTAGTTGTCCCGTCCTGTGGGCTGGCTCACTGTCCTGTGTCCTTTGTGTTCCTCGTTGAGCAAAAGAAGTTAGTAGTCAGTTCTCTCATGGATGTTCTTGTCTGTGTGCAGTCTTTAGGACATGACGGGGGATTCGTTTGCTTAGCTGTCAACAAAAGCCAGCCGCAGGACCTGCGGCCATGGTCTGAGCTCCCTCTGTTGGACGCCCTCCGCGCGGCCCCTTCTCAGGACTTGGGTGCTTCCGGCTTCCTTCATGCGGCACAGTGCACTGTTTTTTCTACCTGCTTGTCTTATTTTTAGAATAATTTAGAAAAACAACAAAGGCTGTTTTCCTGATTTTGGCATGAACCCCCTTGTTCCAAATGGAGACGGCATCTCAAGCAGCTCAGAGGAGGGGGCGCCTGGAGCTCCCTGTGCTGACTGTCCTGGGCGCTGCGGTCGCCAAGTCCCGCCTGCGCCCTTGCCGTCCTGCTGATGTGGTAGGCTAGCAATATTTTGGTTAAAATCATGTTTGTGACTGTAACCATTTGTATGAATTATGTTAAAGAAATAAAAGTCCCAGAAAGAAAAAAAAATGTCACACATGGAAAAACCTTCACTGATTCCAGAATTCCACTCACCCACTTTTCCATGTTGGAACTATTTGAGTACTCCATAAATTTTAAATATGTGAGATTTATATGTCTTTCAATTATTAGTTAAAATGAATTTCAAGTGTTTCAGAAGACCCTTGTCTACAGTTACTGCTATCCTTAACTTCATTAATTCTGTTGTTTGCAGTACATCCTTTGTGTTCACTTTCTTATTCAATCTACATAGTTATATTACTCTTCATTAAAGACTACTTCCTATTTTTCTGCCTTCTAACATTCAAATTCACCTTTCAGCTATTCATTTGGTTTCTTTCTACTTCTTTCCCTCCACAACAGCATACATGACAATCTTTTCTTCTACCAACATCTACAAATCTCAATCCTGCACATAATTCTTTCTTGGCGCTATACACATTTGCTATTGTGAACTACTAGGGGCCTTATGTTTCTTTTTAGGATCAGTATCACCATTATAAGGATATGGAGGATGATATGTTAAAAAGGGGGAGTGGGAAAAATTTGTTACAAGGAGCCTTACCTTCATGTCAGGTGAGGAAGGAGGAGTACCATGCAAGCTCTTAACTTTGATTCTTCTGACAGGAGCAGTCCAAAATATACATTCTGCTCCTTTACCAGAATCATTGTTGTCACATGAGGCTTGATTTTCTTCCTTGTCCTGGTCACATTTTGCTTTCATGAAAAAAAAAAGTAAAATACACATGAAACTCTCTGTAATTTCAAGTCAATAAACAGTCCAGGAATGGAAAGTCACCAAAGAAATTACCATCATCTTCTCCTTTTCCTTCACAGTCAGTCTAGAAAGGGAAAAACATAATAAATCTAAGGAGCAAGCATTACAAACAGGTTCTTCTCAGAAACACACAGATCATTTTATAAAATACACCACATCTAAGGCCACAAAGCATCTCTAAGTCATTCAAAAAATTAGAAAATTACCTTGCATTCCATCAGATCATCATGGAATGAAATTAGAAAGCAACAACATAATAAAATATAAAAGCTTCTCTAATAACTATAAGCTAAATAGTATGCTACTGAATGACTGAAGGATAGCAGAGGATGTCATGGATAAAATATAAGGATATATAAAATAAATGAGAATAGTCACACAACATATCCAAAACACTGAGACACTATGAAGGTGATTCTATGAGGAGAACTCGGAGCACTGATTTCATTCATTAAAAGAATAAAAATTCTCCAAATAAATAACCTAAGATTACATTCCATAGCCCTAGAAAAAAGAAGAGCAAATTAACTCTAAATGTAGCACAAGATGAAAAATAATTAAAATCAGCATCAAGTCAATGAAATGGAAACAAAAAAGTTTCTAATATAACAATGATACAAAAAGTTGTTCCTTTAAAAAAAAATAGATAAAATTGATAAACCTTAAGCCATGCTAAAAAGAGAAAGAAGGAAAAATTCAATTTTCTAAAATTTATGATGTATACAGAAATATCACCACAGACAACATTGGATTGTAATACAGAGGCTAATCAGAAAATATTTTGAAAACTTATACTCCGATCACATAGAAAATTATAAAGACATTGAGAAATTTCTACATTAAGATCACCTACCCAAACAGAGCCTAGACAACATAGAAAATTTAAAGATCAATTTCAAGCAATAAAATAAAAGATATTATTGAAAGCCCAGCCACAAAGAAGAGCCAAGGACACAATGGAATCTCAACTGATTTCAACCAGATCTTCAATGAAGAATTAACATCAATCCTCTCCAAATTATTCTATGGAAAAAAAACAGTAGAGGGACACTTCCAAACTTCTTCTATGAAGCTAGAATCATGCTGATTTCAAAATCAGACAAAAACACATCAAGGAAACAAAAATTCAGTCCAATAAGTCTGATATACATAAAAGGAAATGTTCTTAATAAAATACTGGGAAATTGGATACCAAAATACATGAATAAGATAGTGCACCACAAGCAAGTGGTTTTCACTCCAGGGATGCAATGTTGGCCAATCTTAGGGAAAACAACCAATGTAATTCATCACATCATGACACAAAAACACAAGAATCCCATAACTATCTCAATAGAAGCACAAAAAGCATCTGACAAGGTTAAAATTAAAACACCAGAAACCAGGAGAATAAAAACATACCTCAGAGAGATTCATGGCTGAATTCTGCCAGACCATCAAATGACAACTAATAATGATGCACCCCCAAAGATTACATGGGAGAGAAAAGAAGGAGACTGGCAAAACACATAATATTTGCGAAATTATAGGAAAACTGAATAAGAAGAAACAAGGAAAGAAAATTATTTAATTATATACTTGAGGAAGATATTTGCAAAAACGCTCATGGAATACTTGAAGACAATTTCATCAATACATTTAATCATCATAGAACAACATAACATTCAATTAATTAGAAGAATGCAAAATGGTTCAACATATGCAAATCAATGCAGTACACCACATACACAATAGAGGACAAAAATCTCATGATCATTACAATAGAAGTAAAAAAAAGCCTCTGTCAAAATTCTACCATTCCTCATGAGAAAAGTCCTAAGAAACAAAGGACATCAAGAACTTGTTATAGTATTACAACAGTCATGTATGGCAAAGGCAAAGCCAAAGCCAATGGCATACTGAATGGTGAAAATCTATGTCATTTCTCCTAAAATCAGAAACAAGAATAAGCTCTGCATGCTCACTACTCCTATACAAAATAGCACCTGAAATTTCAGTCAGAGCAATTAGACAAGGGAAGCAAATAAAAAGTAAGAAGTCAAATTATCCCTTTTTACATATTATGTGATCCTCTTTTAGAAGATCTTAATGGCTCTCCCAGAAGAAGTTAAGATGGGATAAACAAACTTAGCAAAGTAGCTGAAAACAAAATCAACATGCAAACATAAATGATATATGTATACAATAAAATGAATGAAATCACAATAACAACTCCACTCACAATAGAAATAAATTTATACATAGGAATTAACCAAGGTAAGAGATTATATAACAATTCAAAGAAAACTGCATAATGATAAAAAGGAAATTGTACAAGATAAAAGAAAATATAGAGACCTCTAATATTCATGAAAAGACAATATTGAGAAAACATCCACATACATAAAGTGGTACAGAGTTTATGCAATCCCTAGCAAACCTCCAATGACAGCTCGGAAGGCTAAGACATGAAGATCAAAAGTTCAAAACCAGTCTCAGGAATGGTGAGCACTAAGCAACTCAGTGAGACCCTGCCTCTAAATAAAGTAGAAAATAGGGCTGGTGCTGGGGCTCAGTAGTTGAGTGCCCTTGAGTTCAATCCCTGGTACCAAAATAAAATAAATAAGTACAGAAACTTCTATAATTTGAATCTTAGAATGTGACATGAGGTCTTGGAGTGAATATGTTAAAACATAACTATGTAAAAACAATCTTTTAATTAATATTGTACAATATGGTGAGAGTCTTTGTTTCTAGAACTGATTATTATTTGTAATATATCCTTCAGATGGACGAAGAGATTTAAATACTCTTTTAATGGAAGTACTCAGAAAACATGGGGGCAATACCATTGTCATACAAATTTTGAAAAACAGATTTAAAATTTCTAAATTTTCATAGTTCTTAACAATATCTAGTGTAAATTTAGAACCAAGGATTGAGAAGGAGAAAAATCTCTACCAAAAATGATGTGATACTAAAATATAAACTGGCTCAGAGAACAACTACTACAGGCAATGTGCTGTGCAGCTTTCAAACAAAAGTCACCATGATAATTACCAAAACTAATTAATTAAAAATTAATTTAGATCCAAATATCATGTTAGTCACATCAGTAGGACTTAGGTTACAGTAAATAAATTTAAACAAAAATCCCTGACCAAATCTCATTATTTATCTGTAGCTGGAAGGCTCTACATAATCCAGTTCTTGTATCACTACATATTTTCCAGCTGCTACCACCCTTAAGTGCTTGCAGACCATCACTATGTACAAAACTATAAAAATAAAATAAATAAAAATTTCAACTGCACATAACATTGTTTATTTTGCAAAATTCCAACATAAAATAACCAGAAGATCACTGCTAATTGTAATGGTACACACTTCACAAAACAAAATCCATACCAAGAACATTAATTTCACAATGGTGCACTTTACCTTGGTATCAGATTTATTGGTGCCCACATTGTATGTAAGCCCATCTTCAATAGAACCAGATTCCCTGGAAAATCATTAGAGCAAAAATGAAAAACAACATTGAGTGAGCCCAGGTTTTCGAAGAAATAAATGCTGGTCAATATCTGGATATCACTATATTACATGATTTTTCTAAATTGATGTAATTAACATATGACCTCTGTTTTAAAAAACAGTATTTTTACCCTCCTCGACTCTACTTTTCTAATCAATTGAATAGTAAAAGAAGACATACTTAGTTCTGTTTCAAAGGTGATGGCCAGGTTGACAGAGCCTGAGAATAAACCTTTTTAAAAAATGGTCCTGAAGGCTGAACAGAAAATCCAACTAATCGGAGAAATCACTGTTATTACCTGAACTGAAACAAAAACTGGTAACCCAGATGAGGTTTCTACCTCAGATACACTGTCTCTACTACCTTGTATCTCCAGGAATCAAAGACTAAGCCACATTAACTTGAAAATGGCATGTATAGTTCCTCAGCATGGAAACAACTTCCTGAAAAGAATCTATTGCTCCCCTTTATCCAGAAATATCATAGGGAGTTACCTGTTCCATTTAAATTGTTTGAAAGATGAACTTACAATAGTAAAAAACAAATGTGTAATGTGTTATTGAGAATACTTTTCCCTGCAAGATGGAGGCATTGTACATTATAAAATGCAACTCATGATCTTATATAGGTCCCACCTTATTCAGTACCACATTAAATACCAAGTAATTCAAAATTCTGTAGGCATTCAGACACTCAAGAGGAAAGATTATTGGCAAAGTAGAGTTCTGGAAGCTGTACCTCTGTTTCCCTAAGTACTATCTAAATAACTTTCTCCCTATGGGCTCCCACTCCAAAGGCCCTCTCCTGCAGGACTCAAAGACAATCCCCTACTTTTAACTCTTCATCCTATGAAGATGAAGATTTCTGAAACAAGGTTGGGCTCAAAGGACAAAGTTAGGAGCTCTCTCTTCCTGCTCCTGGAAAATAAGCTAAATGAGTGTCAGTGACTGATCTCAGTGTGAACATGTTACCCAACTAGTCAACTGAAGATTCATGCTGGCTCTGCCACCCAATCACAATCCAGCCCAACCCTACATAGGAATGGAATCAGTGAGTTGGATGAATGTGAGCAGACATCTGTTCAGGGAAATACAAAATTGAAGTTCAGGAACTTCAAGCCTCATGATGCTTGAGGAAATCTAACCCTTCCTCACATTGCTCTCTGCTCTTCCCAGTGGCTCAAATAATTTTAAGATCTTCCCACAGGAACTTGGATTTTGCCCATTCCTCCAATAAAGCAAAAAAGCATGCAATAGCAAACCTCCCTTGGGCACCAATTTTTAAATATGCCTTTCTAGATAGCTCCCAACATCCTCTGTCATTCATGTTTGTTTGGTCATTAACAAATTAGCCACAAAACTTAATATTCTGATCTCTTTCTCAAAACCTATGCCTCCAAAACTCAATGTTCCTCTTCAAACTTGTCTTTCCTCTATTGCTTCCATTCTGATTCTCTGGACGGCGATCATGCACTACCTTCAGTCTCACCTTCTTCAGTTGGGTTCAGCTGAGTTCACTAGGCAAGCTCTCCTATTCTGTTGTGCACTCAGCTATGTGCAAATTAAAACTACTCTGCGATTTCATCTCACTCCAACCAGAATGGCAATTATCAAGAATACAAGTAACAATAAATGTTGGCAAGGATGTGAGGAGAAAAGGTGTACTCATACGCTGTTGGTGAAACTGCAAATTGGTACAACCCCTCTGGAAAGCAGTATGAAGATTCCTCTAAAAACTAGGAATGGAATCACCATTTGACCCAGTTATACACCTTCTTGGAATATATCCAAAGGATCTAAAATCAGCATAATATACTGAGGCAGACACATCAATATTTATACCAGAACAATTCACAATATCCAAGTTATGGGGCCAAGCTTGGTGCCTTTCTACAGATAAATGGATAAAGAAAATGAGGTATATATACCTAATGGAGAAATAGATGAAATGAATGACTATGAAAATTTTTAGTAAATCGATGGACTGGAGACTATCATGCTAAGTGAAATAAGATATTCCCATAAAACCAAAGCTTGAATATTTTGTTTGACATATGGAAGCTAATCCAAAATAAATGGGTGGGGAGCATTAAAAAAATAGAATTTCAGTGGAATAGACAAACAGGAGTCAAGAGAAGGGAGGAGAAATCAGCAAAGGACAGACCCTGGAATTAATCTAACATTATTTTCCTATGTACATATATGAATATATCATAGAGAAACCATTGTGCAAACCTGAAATCATTTAATTTTAAAAATATCTATGGGAAAATGGCAGAAAGATCAGTGGAGGAAAGGGAGGGGCTGGAGTGCATGAGGGGAGGGGAAGAAGAGATACTGGGGACTGCATTACAAGCAGATATGTTCCATTGCTTTTGTAATTATGTGATATAATTTCTACTGTCATGTTTAACTAAAAAGAAACAATGAAAAAATAAATAAACAACAACAAAAACCACCTTCAGAAGTATTAAAATTGTAAAATATTGGGCTAATAGTTAGGAACCTGAGTTCAGATTTTACTGTGGCACTTACTATATCCAGAAAATCACTTTAGTACCCTTTAAGTTGTAGGTTGTTGATCATGACAACCATTTGCCCAGGATGATAAACACATTTGGAAGTATTACTTTGACTAGTTGATAAGATTCTTTGAAACCCTGAAATTCTCTGTGTTTTTGATGCAGTATATAGAAGCAGGAATACTTAGCTGGCATTTTCTTAATAGAGCAAAAGAAACTCAAATAAAAGTAAAAAGAGAATGTAAAAAGTGACAACAATAAAAACACAGGACAATACTCATAACACGATTATACTCACATAAAAGTTAAAAGACTCTGAAGAAAAAAGTGTCTAGATAGAACTACATAGTGGTTGTAGCCTGAAGGTAAATCCAAATTGAGAAATCAGGAAATAGAGAGATCAATTGAAATATCTTCTAAAAAGATTTCAAATGTAATTTATGTTATATAACATGGCCTATACATCAATATACAAACACTTCCAATGAAATATTTTTTTCTCCCAGATTTGCCTCATGGTCCTATAATCATTGCTATTGTGAGATTTTTCCTAAAAGATTTGATGTTAAAAGGTATTGGTTATCAAACCACTTTACAAAATATTAAGACAGACTCTTTCAGTATTATCCTGGTTTCCCAGGTAAAGTCTGAATCAAAATGAACACATAACTCAGAGTAAATTTCTGAATTCATCTTTCATGGAACTACATCTTGATCATAATGCCCCATGAGTCTCTATCAATCCATGAACAGGGGCAAAAGTATAGATTAGTCAGCCAAGTGGGTAGATGGTCAAATATCCATCTGCCATCATAGGCCAAGTACTTGTTAGTTTGGGAATCATGAAATAATCAGTTGACATCTCTGAATGATTGTTTAAATAGTAAACAGTAGGTTAGAGAAACAGTTTCAAGCTGCTGTGACTACTATTAAGAAAAAAAAAGTGCCTGGGTGTGGCAGAGCCTGTAATCCAAGTGATCTAGGAAGGTGAGGCAGGAGGATCACAAGTTCATGATTAGTCTCAGCATCTTAGCAATGTCATAAACAACTTAGAAAGACCCTCTCTCAAAATAAGAAATAAAAAAATAACTGGGTATAAGACTCAGTGGTTAAGCACACCTGGGCTCAATCCCTGGTACCAAAAGTAAAACGAGGGAGAGAGAGAGAGAGAGAGAGAGAATGAATGAGAACAAATTCCAGGCACATGATAACATGATAGGTTATCTAGCTCAGGAAAGAATACTCAAAACACCCTCCTTTTTTCTATATGCTCTAAATACTTAACAAATACATTTTTCAATAATTTTTAGATGTAGATGGACACAATGCCTTTATTTTATTTACTTATTTTTATATGGTGCAGAGTATTGAACCCAGGAACTCACACGTGCTAGGCAAGCACTCTACTGCTGAGCCACAATCCTAGCCCTAACAACAAATACAATTTTTATATCCATAAAATCCTACCTGGTTAAAGTTTCATTTTTAGGACTCTCATCTGTTATTAAAGAAAAGGATAAAATTAATCAACAGTATAAAAACATGAAATAGTAAAAGTATATGAGACATATTTTAATACAAAGTATTCTTTTGGGACCATTCATGGAGACTCTTCTTGAATTAATATTATTTAATTTACTGATAGGCAATTAAGGCACTAAAAAATCTCATGTCTCCTTTACAGGTTTAAATACAGGTTTAATGAAACATAAAATTAAGATTCCAGTATCAAGTTTATGTTTCCAATGACAACATTTGTTCAGAGGCTGAGGCAGGAGGACTGTGTGTTAAAAGCCTGCCTCAGCAATGTAGGAAAGCCCCAATCAACTCAGTGATGCCCTCTCTAAACAAAATACTAAACATGGCTGGGCTTGTGTCTCAGTGGTTAAGTGCCCCTGAGTTCAAACCCTGGTTCCAAAAAAAAAATTATAGGAAAGTGTGCATATAAAAAAGTAAACATGCTGATTAGTGGAGAACAACATGATCCCTAGACAGAGGAGCAATTCACAACCCTAGGAATTGTGAGTAAAACGTCAAAGCTGCTGTTAGAATGTACAGGATATGCCATTTGTGGAACACATCAGAATCATTTACATGATTATGAGATGTGTATACTGCTTCTCCAATTGCCCTCCAGTTGAATAAGTGCAAATTATGGCATTTGTTGGTTTTTCCATCTCACATTTTGCTTCTATGTTAATGAAAACATGAGAATGTCTATAATCTCAAGTCAATAAACAGCACAAGAATGAGCAGACTTCAAGTATCTTACCATCTTTCTTGGATTTCTGAACATCTCCACATAAACTTCCTTTTCCTTCAGGGATATTCTGGGAAGAAAGAAAGGCTTTATGTGTAATGAGCATTACATTTGATAAAATAATTATAATATTCAGTATTACTACAGGATACATTAGAAAGAACACAGGTTTCTGAATTATTCTGATGTACATTCCAATTACAATTCTGCCATTTAATGACCTACATTTTCACATAGATTGAGAATTATTAGAGATGATAGAGACATCTACAAACATTACTCCCCTAACCTCTAGTTAGTTATTACACAGATACTATGATATCCAATAGATTATTTTCTTGACCACAATAATCCTGGGTAAAAATTTGATCCATCAGTAGCTCAGCATACTTGTCAAAATCTGACATTTAAGAAATTCAAAGTAACTACTCATGTTCCCATGATTTTTATTTGCACAAAGTCCCTCTTGAGCTCAGTTTTGAGGACAATTTACAACTGAGATGGGATAGAGTCTTTTTATCCTGTATGTCAGATACCTGAAGAGAAGTGATTGCATACATTTGGATGCATCTGACAAAGGCAATAATGAATCCTTTAGGGCAATGATGGATGAATGACAGGTGCACACAGCAAATAGAAAACAGAAAGATTAATTAAAGAAGCCACCATGGAGGCACAGGTGGCTGAGGGAAATATTGAGCCTAGAGGTAAAACATTTCTAGAAAGGTAAGGGAGGAGAAAGAAACAAACAGAAAGGGAAACATGGCCAGTCAATTGAACATGTGTTTAAGACAAAGAAGAAAGGAAAGAAATAAGAGCAGAGCATGGAAAGAAATAAAACACAGAATTTGGACCAAACAAATAATACTGATAATACTGATTTTGATTACACTACAATTTCTTCCTCTAAAAAATTCTATAATAAATCAGTTAGTTTCATTAACATAAATGAAATTGAATTATATAACCATAGTTATGAACCCTTGACACTATCCCCTTGGGATATAAAATCCTGCCTGTAGGCCAAAAATTTTGGCTGGAGTGACCTCAGAGTGTAAACCAACCTCAGAATGATTATAATCCAGACACATCTGTCTAAATTCAAACTCATTAATTGACTCAAACTATTTAATCAGTAGAACAAGTTATCCTAGGGATAACATTGCAATCCTACTCAAGAGGGTTGACAGGAGGGTTTAAGACCTTGATGGGTTGGATCAGGACATCCAAAGAATGTAATTGCCATTAATGGTTCATTTGTTCAATAATTAAAGTCCTGCATGATCTCAGTTCAGACTAGAGAAATCTAGGTCAGTTTCTAGCTATTAAAATATTTCGCCCAGTTAAAAAGTACAACAAAGTTAAGGCTAATTTTATACATTTCCTTAGAATAATGGATGAAATAATCTAAACCTATTAAACCATTACTTACCCTGCCCTAGAACAGGGTCTGTTAGGATGGCAGAGCCCAGAAATTGCATAACACTTCAAACTTTATTACCTGAGGTTCAACTCCTTTTCTTAACACATGTTCTTAGTAAAATTATTATTCCTGGTTGTCCTGATTTTAGAGGAATAGCTTTCTTAACTTTAGTTGAATGAAAAATACTGGGTTACATACAACTCCAAAAAGGCCCAAACATTCTTCATTCGCTGATGCAATAAAATTATTTATTAAAGAACCACACAAACCTCTAACATCTTCCATCATTTTATTTATTATTGTACCTTCCCTAGCCCTTATCCTGGCATTTACAATGTGAATTCCCCTACTCACACCATGACCCTTCATCAACATAAATATGGAAGTACTCTTTATCCTTGCAACCTCAAGCTTAGCCATATGTACAATCTTATGATTGAGATGAGCATCCAATTCACAGCCCTAATCACAGCAGTACAAGTTGCAGCACAATCTCATATGAAATAACTCTGGCCATCATTCTCCTGTCATTTCTACTTATAATCAGGCCATTTACTTTATCAACCCTTATTGCAACTCAACGATTTTTAGGATCACTATCACCAACATAGCAATAATATGATTCATCTCAACAGTAGCAGAAACAAACCAACAGAAAGAGGAACTTGTATCAGGATTTAACCTACAATATGTTGTGGGCCTCTTTGCCTAATTTTTCCTGGACGAATACACTCATATCATTATAATAAACACTTTAACCACAACTCTTTTTCATAGGAGTACTCTTCAACCCACCAATCCCTGAAATCTTTATATTCAGTTTTGCATTAAAAACCCTTGTATTAACTTCAACTTTTCTATGAATTCAAGCATCATACCGATGATTCTGATATGGCCAACTCATACACTTATTATGAAAATAACTTATAACCCCTAACACTAGCTCTATATGCATATGACACATCTCCCTGCCCATTGTCATGGCATGTGTACCCCTCAAACCTAAAGAAATATGTCTGACAAAATAGTTACTTTCATAGAGTAAGTAATAGAGGTTTAAACCCTTTTATTTCTACAATCATAGGGTTTGAACCTAACCTTAAGAATCTAAATTTCTTGATGCTACCTTACATACACATAATGTTCTATTAGTAAGGTCAGGTAAATAAGCTGTCAGGCTATTCCACAAAAATGTTGGTTTATACCCTTCCTGTACTAATTAATCCCCTAATTGCCTCTACCATCAATTTCACCTCATTTTCAGGAATTTTAATAACACTATTTAGTTCCCACTGACTACTTACCTCAGTAGGACTAGAAATAAGCATAGTAGCTATTATCCCTATTTTAATTAACAAAGCAAACGCTCAATCCACAGAAAATGCATCCAAATATTTCTTAATTCAGGCTTTAGCATCACTAGTTTTATACACTCAGGACAATGAACTCTAATCAACTCACCCAACCAAATTTCACCCCTAATATTTGCTGTAGTGCTGTCAGTAAAAATGGGACTAGCCCCATTTCACCTATGAGACCCAAAAGTTACCCAAGGAGTTCCACTTATATCAGCAGTAATCTGACTACAATGTCAAAAGTCGCCCCAAACTCCATTATGTTTCAAATTGCTCCCTCAATCAATTTGTCCTTATGACAATGATAGCAATGATAATAATAGCAATTCTGTCAAATGTATGAGGAGGCTGAGGAGGACTCAAACAAACCGTTCTACAAAAAATCCTGGCCTACTCATCAATCACCCACATAAGCTGAGTAATAGCAATCATTGCATTGAATCCCACATTGAATATATTTTATCTGATTATTTACATTATACATACAATCAACACGTTCATATTGTTCTATTATAACAAGAAAACCACCACCCTTTTGTTGAAATAACTTTCAGTCACAGCTAGCAGCTAAGAGAAGCTTGGAAGTGCCTAAAATATCCACCTTCCTTCAGGCCTGAGAGGAGCGCCTGAGGATGGGGTAAAACCACATCCTCAGTACTTGGGTTTGCATTGCCAAATTACCAGGCCAGGAAACTGAGAGTCAAGGGCTTCAGGGCATGAAACCCCTGACTCATTAAGGGCCAAAGACCCTTCCAGATTGCTTTCCACCACGACAGCAATATTTAGAGATTCCTCAAAGTGCAGTTACATTAGGCAGAAGATGATTTGCTTATGGATATTGTCTTGCTTATGTATGATTGACAGGCACACCCACTTGAACCCTATAACAGTTGTGTGCATTCCAAAAATAAAATGAGCTACTGGATGACAACCTGAGGTAAGTCTTCAGACAGTTCTCTCACCAGCTCCCAGAGTCTGTATGTTTATTCCGCATCTCTACCCACCCCACCCTGAAAAAAGGTAGCTGAGTGACCATTGACCACAAAGGGACTTAGGAACACATACATCCTTTTTCACTCTCCAACATATGAAATAAATTTCCTCTACTAATTTCAATAATACTTATTGTACTTATATCTCTCTAAGTGAACTTTCCCAACTGACAAAATTCACCCCCAAAATGAATGATTATTAACTTATATCAAATAGCAATGTCATTATATGTATCTATATCAATACCAATAACAGCCTTACTAAACTTATATTTCTATATATGAATTATCTACTCAACATCGCTAACACTATTTCCATCATCCAACAACACTAAAGTGACAATTTGAAAAACAAAAATAAACCCTCTCATGCCAACTCTCATAATTGCATCAACCCTCTCCCTTCACCTTATATCTTAGCTATCAATCTTAATTAAGCTAGGGATATAGGTTAAATTTAGACCAAGAGCCTTCAAAGCTCTAAGAAAGTACCAATACTTAACTCCTACAATCAGGACTATTTATCTCACATCAACTGAATAGAAATCAATTACTTTAATTAAGCTAAAAGCTATCTTAATTCTCTAGACGGATGATATTTAAACCTGTAAATATTTAATTAACAGCTTAATGCCTAACTGAACTAGCCTCAATCTACTTCATCTGTCCTAAGGAAAAAAAAGGCTTAAAATCTGTAAAATTCTTAGTAGGATAAAATAAATTTTCCCAATTTGCCTCTGAAAGAGAGTACTGGAAATCAGAACACTAATGAGCAGATACAACTGGAAAAGATGTAATTTATAGTACATGGACTGAGCATCAAAAATTTTAAGAAATTTTGATCTAAACTCCTAATCTTAGCTCAACGCTGGAAGAAGTAAGGGGTATTCTGCTACCTACTTTCATATTTGTGACACTTCCTCACTTTCTTTGCTTCTTATTTGTGACATTAGTTTCTGGTAATTCACCAGAACTTTTATCTCTTGAACTTCAAAGGAAAATATATACCAAAGTCGTATTTTCAGAAATCCAATAGTCTTCATGATTAACTACCTCAGGCTTATTACTTAAAACACTTCATTTTCAGATATCTTCTTGTCTTCCCATTTATTCAGGTTCACAATATATGTAAAAGACTTTACATCAAACCCTATTCTCAGTTTTCCAAGACATGCCCATGTTTCCTATCTTGCAGTATCTCAAGAGTGACAACAGAGCTTTAAAATGAATACTTAAATAACTAAGTACACAAATTTCTGAACCTGAAATTATAGATTATGACATAAAAATTCTGAGTGTATATTTTAAAACACTGCAATGAAAAAGTTTTTAGAAGTTCAAATCATACTATATGGTTTTTCAGACTTTCTGCTTCAAGAACTATTTATTATTTGCCGAAGACATCTAGTTTTTAATTAGATTAAGAGATTTAAATACTCTTAATGGAAAAAGACTCAAAACCAAAGTACAATACCGTTACAATAGAAATATTGAGAAACAGGTTTAAAATTTCTACTTTTTAACAAATTCCCACAGTTTAAATGTAAATATGGAACCTAGAATAGAAATCGAGGAAAAGCTCTCATAAAAATATATGATATGAAAACAAAGTGGCCAAGAAAAAAACTATATGCAGTGTTCTGCATAGTGTTCAAATTGAAGGAATTAGGAAAATTTCATGATTCATAAATATTTATTTGATTCATTAAAGATTTATTTTGTCCTGAGTATTAAAAATTATGGAAGCTTATTTAAAAGTCACAGTGAATTTATCCAATAATCATTAACCCAATCTCTACTAATGTAATTACAATGTTTCTACTAATGTAATTTTCTGTGGTTATGGATTTTCAAAAGCCCCTACTTGCCTAAAGGATCAGATGGAACACTGATAAAAGATAAAAGTAAAATCCCAACACATTGTTATCAGATAATTTCTCCTAGAACATTTCCAAATAAAATGACAAGAAAAGCATTGCTAAATTGAAAGACTAAACACTTCACAAAATTCACATCAAGAAAATGAATTTAACAACAGGGCATTTACCTTGGTGTCAGATTTGTTGTTGCTCTCTTCTGAAGTAGGCTTGGTATCAGCAGCACCAGGTTGCTCTGCAAATCTTTAGAGCAAAATGTATTACAAAAATGGGTGAGTCTGGTTTTTTAAAGTAATAAAATCTGGTGAGTGTTTGGATATCACTATATTAAATCAGGTTTTTTCTTTTTCTTTTTTTTTTAAGAGAGAGAGAAATTTTTTAATATTTATTTTTTAGTTTTCAGGGGACACAACATCTTTATTTGTATGTGGTGCTGAGGATGGAACCCAGCGCAGCACGCATGCCAGGCCATCACGCTACTGCTTGAGCCACATCCGCAGCCCCAGAATCAGGTTTTTGACTGAGAGAATTAAAATATGACCTCCATTTTAACAAAACTTTTGTTTACCTCTTTCTGCCTTCGCTTTTCCCATTCTATGAATCATTTAGTGAAGTCATACTTAGATCAATTTCAAACAGTGAGAGGCAATATATTAGCCAAGTCTGAGAATCATTTATCTTCAGAAACTACCTCCTGCCCTGAAGGCTGAACTGAAGAATCCAATCAGAGTCCAACACAACCTTTGTGGCTTGGACTGAAACAAACTTGGTAATCTAGCATGAGGTAGAAAGATATACTGCTCCTTCTCCCTTTTCTCTCCCTGGATCAGAGTTGGCTAACTTGAATGTGGTAGCCTTGGTGCTTTGGCATGGAAACCACTTACAATATGTACCTATTGCCTCCCTTTACTCAAAAAAGGCACAGGGATTTCCCTGAAACATGTTAATGGTTTGAAAGATGAAGATACACAAGAGGAAAAAATGTATATGTTGTTATTGGGAATTCCTTTCTTAGACACATTAAAACATTATAAATTATATAATTCAATTAATTTCCCAGTACAAGTCCTGCCTTATTCAGGGCCATGAAAGCACTTCAAAATATTCACACTCAGACACTCAGTGGGAATGATTGCCTCTGAGGTAGAGTACTGCACGTGGGACTCTGTTTCCTTAAGTACTATCTAAATAAGTTGTACTTCTGTGTCCTCAAATATCTCAACATCTTCCTTCCTGTGGGCTTCCACTCCCATGTCCTCCTTCTGCAGGACCTTTCAAGCTTCATCCTATAAAGATGTACTTTCCTGAACAAGGTTGGCTTCAATGACCATGACTGGGAGCTGCTCTTTCCTCACTCCTAGAAAACAAGCTAAATGGAGTCTCAGTCACTGGTCTCAGCATAACCATCCAACTAAAGCTCTGTGAAAGCTCTGCCAGATTGTACCCCTGTCCTACCCTACCCTAAACATAGGAGGAAAATGAGAAGGTGGCAAAAGTGGCAGAAGTGGGCCTATGCCTGCTCTGGGCCATAGATCATGTGGTTGAGCAACTCCTAGTCCTTTGGTGCTTGAAGTCTGGTAAACCACCCTCATGTTCCTATGTACTCTACACAATCTTCCCAGTAGCTCAAAAGGTTTTAACATCTTCAACAGAAACCTGAAAGTGTGTCAGTTCCTACAAGCAACAACTTGTTTTGGACTTTTTTGAACCCCTTATTTTAATATCATTTTCTACTTAGTTCCCAAAATCCATGTCCTAAATTCCTGTTTTGTCTTCATCAAACCAGGTGTAAACTCAGATATTTTGTTTTCTTATGGGAAAACAATGATTCCTATCCAACTCAGTTTTTCCTCTTCAATATGCCCTCTTCTGTAGTTCTATTATGATCCTCTACCTCCAGGTTCACTTACTAATTCTCTTCCTATTATCCATGTTTGGGCTCACTAGACTCACTGTTCCATTTTATTGTTAAAATACTCACCAATGGTACTGCAATTTAGAACAGTATTTGGCTTTCCATTAAGGAATATGAGTTCAAATGTCATTGCTGTTACTTTCTACAACCAGATAAGGTCGTTTAATATATTTAAGTTTTAGGTTGTCCATTCTAACAACCATTTGGGCAGAATGTTTAAAATATTTTGAAGTATTGGAGGTTTCTTTGTCTCATGACTACGAGTCTTTAAAATTCTGTTATTCTCTGGGATTTTGATTTTATCTAGAGAATAATTTAGTACTTAGCTGACAGTAATTTTTTAAAAGACCAAACATCAACAAAAGCAGAAGAGAAAGTTAAAAAGTTTTTTCAAGAAAACATCATAGCCATAGAAAAAACATAAACGATGAAAAAAGAAAAATCTTTTTAGAACTAGGCAGGGGCGCTAGCTTGATGTGACAGTCAACTATGAAATCAAGAACTAGATAAATCTATTAAACTATTCTCTAAATAATTATTGAAGAAGATTAATGTAATTAATAACTATATATTATTAATATTAATAGTAATCATTATTAACAATTAATAATTATTTATATATCACAGACAGGTCATATGTATTCTTCACTTCCAGGAAAACAATTCCTCATCAGTAATTTCCTGACTTAAAAAAAATATTTTATTCATATGTGGTGCTGAGGACTGAACCCAGGACTTCACACATGGTAGGTGAATGCTCTACTTCTAAGCCACAACTCCAGCCCAATTGCCTGACTCTGCTTATGTAAAACCCATGGTCCTATGACCACTGGTATGTGAGATTTGCCCTAAAACATTTGAAGTTAAAAAGTTACCATTTGCTGGGTGTAGTGGTGCAGGCCTGTTATCCTAGCAGCTCTGGAGGCTGATGTAGGAGATCATGAGTTCAAACCCAGCCTCAGCAAAAGTGAGGTGCTAAACAACTCAGTGAGACCCTGTCTCTAAATAAAATTAAAATTAGGGCTGGGGATGTGACTCAGTGATCAAGTGCCCCTGAGTTCAATCCCCAATACTAAACAAAAGGTACAACACTTACTAGTGCCAAGTTTTAAAAATATTAGCACAAATTCAAGTACAAACAGGTTTTTTAGAAAATGCCTGATTTAAGCATTAACAGACAAATAAATTTGAACTTATGAATTAATCTGCTATGGACCTGAATCTTGATCCTTTGTGTCATACAGGTCCCTATCAATCTATGTAAAAGGGCAATAGAATGAATTTATCAGCCAGACAGGCTGATGATCAAATCAGAGGCCAGCTATAAGATTATAAGATCATGGGCCCATTAGTCAACTTTTTTGAATGACTGGTGTTTAATCAGTAATTAATAGGTTATATAATAGCACAGATACTTTCAAAGGTGGTGTGATGAATTGCTAAGCACATATTATGGTGTCTGGCTTAGACTAGAACATCCAACAATTTTCATTTCTTTCTGATGCATTCTCTCATTAGCTTATGAGGTCATTATTTTTTTTTCTTTTTTAACTGGTAAAATTCTACCTGGTTGAGGGCTGGGGATATAGCTCATTTGGTAGAGTACTTGCCTTGCATGCACAAAGGCCCTGGGTTCAATCCCCAGCACCACCAAAAAACAAAAACATACCTGGTTGAAGAGTCACCGCCCACTATAAAAGCAAATGGTAAAATAAATATGTTATCAACAATACAAAACATAAATAGTAGAAGTTCATGAATCATACTTTCTTATAAAGCAATTCTTTCGGACCATTCCTGAAGACTATTCTATACTGGCTATCAATTATACTACTGATAGGCAATTAATGCACTGTGAATCAAGGGTACATAAAAGGAGCAAAGGTACAGACTGTAGGCATAGCAAACTTATTCTGTGAAATAATACTAGAAAATGCACCATATCATGGGAAATATATAGACACTCAGGTACAGAAAGTGTTTAGAACCCCAAGTGGACCTGACCAGAAAAGAAACTCTCCACATCATATTATTATATAAAATTGTCAAAAATACAAAATCAGAAAGAATACTGAAAGCTACAAGAGACAATGGTTGAACCCGTTATACAGGCAAAGCTATCAGAAGTACAGTACATTTTTAAACTGAAACTTTAAAAACCAGATAAGTATACAATGATTATTTCAAGCCCTGCAGGGGGGAACAAAACTGGAATATACAAGGGAAATTATCCTGTTAAGCAGAGTAAACCAGAAAGGCAAGTATCCTGTGATTCTCTCACATGTACAGCCTGGAAAACAAATAAATGAAAGGATGCTCTGAAACGACAAGTGACTATAGGGACGAGGGAAAAGACCGTGGAGAAACAGAGAAGGGAACATAGGGAGGATAGAGAGGATTCAAATATGATATGATATCCCTGTGTGGAAATGTCACAGTGAAATCCACTCATTAGTGCCAAAAACAGGAGTCAATAATTATACTAAAAAAGTATCAAGTTTTATAACAAGCCCAATTTACTGTAATGTCACTATAGAAGAATTACACAACATACTAATTTTAAAATATGATTTATACAAAGACAAGTAAGATTTCTGAGGCCAAATTTTAAATAACGAAATCTTTTTCAGAAAACATTGTTTGAAAATATAAATTCTCTACCATTTCTTAAAGAATTCTAAATTATAGGCTATTAAAAAGGAAAATATGAATGTCCTATACACATTGATCTGATGCCACTCCTTTATGATGGCACTTTCTTACTCTTTTTTATGTAGGGTAGGAACACTAAGGGCAATTCACTATCAGAAGTATTACCTGCTCTCCTGGCATGCATGTCATTAAATACTGCTCGTGTATGTGCCAGAATTATTTTCCTATTACAATGTACAAAAAAAGGAATCAAATTAGTATCTTAAGACTGATGTGAGAAACACTAACCAAATATAAATTGTGAAGAGTGTTATAGATAGCATCAGAACTAATATCAGTACTTAGCCCCACATATTTCAAATGTGCAAGCTCTCTATGCATGGTATTAACCTTGCAGTTATTTTTAGGATGTTTGGGGAAGGGGGTATTTATTATGTTTTGTTTTAGAGATGAGGTTTTACCACATTGCCCAGGCTAGTCTTCAAATCCTGGGCTCATGCGACCCTCCTGCCTCAGCATCCCAAAGACTGCATCCATAAGTTGTAATCAAAAACAAAGTAAGGTGAAATGAATGTTCACATTTATAATTCACTTTCATTTCACCTGCTCAAATATTAACTATATTAGCTTGACATAAGGAAAGCATTCTGAACTCAGAAGATGTCCTCTCTCTGTCAACAATAGCTTTGTGTTTTGACACAAGTCATTGCTCTTAGGCTCAAAGTCTCCTTCTAAAAAATAAGGATTGTACTGCTTTAGGTCACCAGGTTGCTATGAAGATTTAGTGAGTTAATATAAACAATGCTGAGAGAAATAGTAAAGTAATGGAATTATTTGTACGTTAATGTTGAACTCTGAAACTCAAGTAAAAATCCAATCTCAGTTTTTTCACAGGTTCTAATGATCAAATATTGCAATTATTAACAAATTCTAATGAGTCCTAATTTGGGTCATTGACTGTACTATTCTTGTGCTATATTGTTTAAGACAAATCAGGTGTTTAATAATTTATAACTCAATTTATTTATAAATATAATTGAATAACATAATTTTCTCCTTATACTAAAACTAATCAATCAGTTAGCTTGGATTATTACTATTCCTTTTCTACCTAATCAAATGGAACCAGTAGATCTTTATTCAGAATGAAGCTTAATTTCCACACTGATCTCTAGCTAACTTGAAACACAAAACCTTCTTTTACACATGAATACTGACAAATCATGATAATGCTTAGCTCTAGGTTCAAAGAATTTAGTTTTTGAGAATACTGCTTAATGTCTTATTTGTGAGAAAGAACTTGAAATGTTCTTAAAAATGAAGCAGATATGAAAGTAGCATGGACAACTTTTATTGCCATGGGGGAAAAAATCACTTAAGGTACCAATTAGAATTAGCATCCTCCCTGGGAATCACTGACATGGGGCCTCCCACAACCAAAGAAAATGTGCTTTATAAGATATAATGGGGCTTTGGGCTACGGATCAGTTAGAAGAGATTAAAAGGGAACTCTGAACTTTTCCTATAAGCTTATTTGAGACTGTTGGATTATTTTGAATGATCCAAAAAGACAAACAAAACCCTCAAAGGACCACTCATCATAAAGGTCTGGGCTAGCATGTGGACTGCACATAAGGTTTTGAGTGGGAGGGCAGGATTGGCATGTTCACCCTGGGGTGACCAAAGCTAGGAGATCCAGCTACCAAAGCAGAGTGCCAACTGGGAAACAATAGATGAGGTGATAACCATACGGATACTTAGAAGGAAAATAAGTTGTAACTTTTAAGTCTAAGCTTATATCACCATGAAGACTCAGGGATCTGGATCAGTCAGGACAACCTGGTAGTGAAGTTAATCATTACCAGATTGTAGGACTACTTCTAATTGCAACATTACAGCAACCCAATGGACAGAAACAAAAGAATGTCTGGGAAGTCCTTTTTATCTACCCTCTGGTGAAAGAGATTTCTCTTCCTTAGGCATAAGAAACTCCTCAAAGAAATCCAAGGAGAATGGTTGAACAACTAGTTTCTAGAGAAAGTAAGATTTTCTGTTAAACTCTGACATGGGGCCTCCCACAACCAAAGAAAATGTGCTTTGTAAAACCCAAAATGACACTGGCAAAACACAAATAACCAAAACAAAAAATCAAAGATATGGTGTTATTTGTGCCCCATATGCAGGGGTTATACTTAGAATATAATGGATAATGCTGGGATAATGCTTAGGATAAATCAGCTATTTAACAATTTATAAACTCAATTTATTTATAAATATAATTGAATAACATAATTTTCTCCTATACTGAAACTAATCAATCAGTTGGCTTAGATAAAGGTTTTAAAAGTCCTGAGACAGGGTTCTACCATGAGCACCATCAGAAACAGGGGGGGGCTTAATGAATCCTACATACATTGCGCCATCTAAAGAGTCTTGATTTTTGCAGGGGTCTTGACTGCAATCCAAACATACCTGAACTATGAAATCAGATTGGTGTGTAGGATGCATTAGTTGTAATTATTTTGAACCTCCATTGAATCATATCATTTTAATGCAAACACTTACACATTGAAACCACTAGCAATGGCGTGCTGTAATGCGTTCCTTCCAGACTGATCTTCAGCAAAGGCATCAATACCTTCTCGAAGAAGAAACTCAACTATATATTTTGCATCATATTTTGTGGCAAGTATGAGGGCTGTTCTAAAATAACAGAGAGATAACTTCACCCTTAGGTACTTTAAATGATGAATTGTCTTTAATAAAATCATTTAAACAACTAATCTTTTTACCAATTTAAGTTCTTGATTGTGTACAAATAACCTTTATATATACTAACACCCAAGGGTTCATCTTTGCATATTACCTCCACATCAAATAGAGAAACACAAACAGGAAACCTCTTATCCCAATTGGGTATTACATAACAGAAGTTGCACATTTAATGTACTTTGATGGACCACAACTATGATGAGGTCATTTGACTGAAATAGGTAAAGATTGAAGTGAAGAATGATCCATTTTTACCCTAGTCTAATGTAACATGTTATAACTCTCATTCACTTCAAAGTCAAATAAGAAAAGGCTGTTTGCAAGCTTAAAACAATAGGAATAAGAATGGTGATAATTATAGTCATTGCAGTTTCAGGTAATGATAATCATGGGCATTTGCTAGGCACTGAAACTTCTGCAATATACGTAATTTTCTAACCACCTTCAAGTATATATTATCTTAATTTTCAGGAAACATGTTTAGTGATGAATAATGTTTCTAAGGTGACACACCTTGCAATTAGCAAAGGAAGGAATGCAAAACAGTCATGTTTGGATCTAAAGCCTATCACTTGTCTTTTGCTCACCCATCTATGACTCACGTTTATTAGCAAATGTTTATCCCATTAAAGCTGCTTTTCTTCCCTTTGCTCCAGTCAATTAAAAATATAGCCATCAGAGTATGTTAGAAATGAAAAGGAGGGGATTAAAAATAATCTACCAATAGCAATTAATGCTCACCTAGAGATAACCTAAAATGAATTTTCTTCAAAAAGCAGTTTAAGCAAAGGATCATCCAAAAGTAAATGGCTTTCAACATCTACTTATGATCAACAGAGCATTGTAAAAGAAAACATACATAAGATGCAGAAGTTTAAATATGATAAAAGGTTAAGCAATTCACAGTATTGAATGCAAAAGTAAACAAAAAGCGAATACTTTGCAAAATTAATGTGAAATACCCTTGGCTAAAGGGTTGATAATGTGACAAATCAAATCAGTTTACACATGACAAACATCAACAAATATTATAATGGAATCTGATCATACTATATAATGTTATTTGTATTAGCCCATATAATTACTTTTCTAAAAGGTGATATGTGTTCCTATATTTCAATTTATCCCAATAATTGTAAGTTAATATTCTTCTTCCCATTAATTTAATATTTTTACTTGAATTATTATTATCATTCCATTAAACTTTGAAAGATATCACTACTATACCTTTTCTCTTTGTCAACTGCATGTATATTTGCTTTTCTGTGAAGTAACAATGCTGCGACTTCTTGACTGTTGTACTTCAAAGCAAGTAGAAGGGGCGTGTGGCCATCCTAAAAAAAAATAAAACAATTTATTCACAAAATTTCTCAACTGAAGCAGAAAAATTATAAAAGACATAATGGGTTCCAGAAATCTTGGTCTCCATCATAGCATTTATCCTGGTTTATTGATGTTGTGTGGTTGCAGCTCCCTTCTAAACCAAGAACTTGTTGACGACAGGGACTAGATCTTTTATCTCAAAAACCCCAAACCCCAAAAACCTAAAGGTAAATTATTTTGGTACTTTTGTTGAATTAATGTGCTAAATTTTCTTTTTTTATAGTGTGGATTATCCATCTATTCCAAAGAATATCTACTTTTCCATAAATACCAAGCTTCATCATAAAGATTCCTTGTTAGAGAAACATGTCCAATATTAAAGAAGTCCTTTGCCATCATTAATACCAATTTGAACATTTTTGTATAAAACAGTTACATTTGAGGAATTAAGGAGTTTCTAGGAGACAACTATTGAGAGTTTTCCAATGAGGAGAAAGCTTCTCTCATGGTGTATAAACCCAAGTGATTCTATCTATGGTGTCAGGATCCCAAATACCAATGTCAGGCACTCCTGCTTCAATAGATTTCTAAGGAAATAGGTTTTGAATTAAAAGAGGCTCAAAATGACCTTTGATTTCATTCTTAATTGTTCCCTGAATTTGCTGATATTATACAATGAAAACTGTTTGTATTAGCTGTTACAAAGCTCAACACAAAATATATGCTCACTTATAATAATAATCCTGGGTTATACTATCATAGTCCACATCTACTTTTTAAATTCTCTTTTACTCTGCTCCCATTTTAATTGCAATTTAAAGTTATTAATTAATTCAAACATTTTGTGAATCAACAAATGTTTTACATTGACGTACATGGCTTAAATTTAACATCATAAAAGACACTAAATCACCTGCATTTTAAATGGTGACTCAATGAATGAATATAACACATATATCTGTGTGTTACATTTAGTCTGCAGCTCTTGATTTTATCTTTACTGTGAGTATACGAGTGGTTATGTTCAAAGCAAGTGTTTGCATGTAAAATCTTTCCTTTCTTTAATATAATTTTTCACCCAAAAATGAGACCTCAAAATATAATACAAAAAATTCATAACATCTTCATTTTAATATTTTTTTTCTACCAACTATAAACACATACTCCATTTGTTCACTGTTCTCCCAGATGATTATTTAAATAAGAATTTAGATGCATAGGAATGCTGAAACTAAATTATTAAGAGGAGCCCCCATGATGCTCTTACTACATAGTTTTCAGTTTTTAAAACTGCTAGGCTGATTACGTCAGGCCCAGAAACATAATAGACTTAATGATATAGAGTAGCATCCAACCTCTGCTAAAAATCTTCAACATTTGCCATTCCTGACCAAGAAAATCATTTTTCAAGTCAGGTTTTTTTGACCCAATGATTGGAATGATAACAGAGACATAAAGTCCTTAAAAGGTTGGTCTCTGCTTATTGAAAGACTAGCCATAAGAAAATTTCTAATCACCTTTCCAATGATAGTAGTTGATTAATGTTTGTTGAAAGGAAAAAGGTTGTATTCTGTAAGCCAAAAATATATCACTAATCATACTTCTTTTAAATTCCCAGCCATGGAAATAGAAAAAAAAAATGTAAGTTAAACTAATTTGGTCAGAAAGGAGAGATTGGAAGGAAGTTGTACCTAGTCAAACTCCAATTCTCCCAGTTATTTCTTCAGTTTTGGGGATCTGGGATTTTGTATATTATACTCTCTATTGAGTGATTCTTTTCCAGGAGTTGGGTCAGAATCTCAGGAAATATTGCAAATATCCATGTCCAGGGCCTATTGGATTTAGTGAATATAAACCTCCCGGGAAAAGCCTAGGTTTGACAATATTTAAATCTTTCCCAGATCACTTTGTGATTCCATTGGAGCAGAGAACTAGAAGACCAGACAATCATCTCTTCATCTCATCTCTCATTTTCAGGAACAATTCCATTTACAATTTGGAGAGTTGCCAAAAAATAAAAAAATAAAAAAACAGGCAAGAGAGAGAGTAATTTAACAATACTCCATGTAATTTTCCTAGACAGAGGCATAATAAGGACCAGTAAATTCAAAATGCAGCTTGGTTTCATATGTAAGCTCCTTAGCTCCCACATTTTAATAAGATAGTGTAGGTTTGACAGAATGGTTTGACTCTTATCTAATTGGTTGTTTCAGGCAGAAAAACATCATCTATCAGTTAATAATGTGTTCTCCCCACTAGCTTCCCCATAATCACTGCCTAGTCACTGCCAACATGGTTTCCTCAGAACCCACCTAAAACTGCATTTTAAACATGTTTGCAACTCTGCATCTTCCTTCCCTAAATTAAGTATTGTTGTTCCCCAGATCGAATAGCACCTCATCCATACACAGAAACTGAGAAAAATTACAAAAACTAGACTCTTCTTGGTATTTTTTCCTTAATTATCTAAATTTCCTCATTGGAAAATTATCTGCTTTTCCACATTTCCTGCTCAAGCCTTACCACAGAGAGATATTTAACTTTCATGTAACATTTCCCACATCAAAAAGATCACCATTTATTGTAAAATTCTTTGTTTTGAGTTTTAAGATAAACCCTATTTCCAGGGCAAAATTTGCTTCTCTGTTTTCTTTTACACTATTTAGAAAAAGGTCTTGGTGCAAAAAATAATTTGGACACAGGAAATGTTTTAACTTAAAAATTCAGTATTTTTACAAATATTTGCCATTGGTGCATACCCGAAAGCTGTACCTCCTAATACTTTTAAAGTATCGGTACTTGAAGTGAAGTCTCAAAAGTCCATTCATTTCAACACATTTTCCTGCACTGAGTGCTTCAGCTTCTTAATATGGAAATAAACCCAACATATGTCATTATGAAAACAAAAGTATTTCAAATAATCTGGAAATAAAATTCAGTGATGTGTACCTTGTTTTGGAGTTCCATATTTGCATTGTGTGAAAGCAGCTTTTCTGCCATTGCAGTGGTCCTAGAAAATACGGCATTGTGGAGAGGAGAGTCACCATCCCTGTCCTGAACATTTGGATTGGCGCCATTATCGAGAAGCAGATTTACACAGCGCTCATGATGTTGTTCTGCTGCCTGTTGGTATTGTACCAAGAAATGTATCATAGATACAAGAAATGCAAGCCAAACATTTTATAGGGTCCACTAATTAGTTATATTTAAATTATATTAAGCCCCTTTTATTTGTGCATTTCAATCAAATCCATCTCCTGCAGAAACCCTAGGCTACTAACTGTGTACCTTAATCAGAGGTGTGTTGTAGTCACCATCCAAAAGTTCAAGATTGCATTTCTTCTCTATTAAGAGGGCCACCACATCCCAGTGTCCAAAAGCACAAGCATAATGGAGAGGGGTCCTGGGAAAGTAAGAAGATTCATTAGGAGATCATAGAGCACTTTTCACCACCCATTGAATCCAAGAGGTGAGCCAAACTAGTCTGCCACAGCGACTAAGCAAGGCAGCTCCAAGATCTGGTGTCCTTCAAGGGCAGAATAGTCATTCACAAACAACCCTGCTAAACACAAGTGAGCTTGCAGAGCCAAAAGGACAGTGACACTGCGCGTGCTCAACCTGAGCTCTCAAAGAAACTCAAGCCCACTGGAGAGGAGTTTTCTCCTGTAAACACTATGAATAGCTCCAACACTATGAATAGCTCCAAGATCTGGTCCATCATGATGGACCAGAAATCAATGACATTCAGGGAGGTCTTGAAAAGCTCAGTTGTTTCCCAAGAGAACCTCAGGATTTACCGCAAGCCTAAAAGAAGTCACTGTAGATATCTTCAGTGATCCTCCTCCACTCATGATCATCCAGGCTGCCAGTCCAGCAGAGTGCTGACTGCACATGATCAGGAAACCCCATCCACCTGCCTGAAACAGCAGTATAGGTGTGGCCAGTGTGGCCAAGGGTTCCTGAAAGTCCTGCCACCTGCTCTCCAATCAACCCTGGACTCCTCCAACCAGATAGGTGGACATTTGGGATATAGGGTGGTAAAGGCAGTACTGGAAACAGAACTGGAGGTGCGACAAAAAAGCATGATGTGTTTGTGGTTTCATTAAGTGTGAAATCGCCCAGTGACTGCTATCCTCTCTCAAGGGAAGTACCTGAAATTAGTGCAAAGCTTGCAGGAAATCCAGACTTCTCGGCAAATCTGGTTATGAAGATGGTTGTCTGCTTAAAACCACACTGAGTGAGCCTTCAGAAGTTGATGGATGGGTACAAGTGGACCACCCAAGAAACAAGGAAAATACTTTGAAGACTGAAATTGGTACCCCTAAATATGCTAGTGTGAAATAACATTAGAAACAAAACACTGCTACCACTCAATACTCAGGAAGCAGCTAACAAATGAAGAATGGTTACCAAGCAACCCTGCACAACAGAGACAGGAGCCATCTTGCCATTTCAAAATGTCCTTGTAAGGGTCCTCAGTAGAGAACTTATATACATATACATCTACACTGATGCAAATGGATTCCAGATTGTGTTCAAAGAATTATTTTTGCCCTTAAGTTGCTCTATTATGGGAAACGTTGTCTCATGCTGCACTTTTCTACAATGTACATGACATTTTTTAAAAATGTGTACATTAAAACAAAGTGCTGGAACAAAATTTTGTGATTTAAATCACTTTTAAATAGTCAATCAAGCATTCTATAGGATGAATTTTAAGTGGCTGGGAAGCAGGCTAACGTTTTGTTTGGCTGCTCAATAAGACCTCCTGGATGGGAGATGTCTCCAAGGTGTATAGATCCCAGGAGTTGAGGAGCCTGTGAGCGCAGGAAAGTCAAGCACCTGGTGAAAGGAGAGTTGGCCTCTTCTCCCTCTTGCCGCCCTGGCCCAGTGGGAAAGGTGGAGCCTTCTTTCTTACTGGCCCCGCCTTCCCTGGTCAGCACCCTGTCCCCCTAGGACGCCTACTCCTCTGGACATTATTACCTGTTTTTTTTATCTCGGTCATCAACACCAGCTTCTCCATGAGTCAAGATGTGGTTCACTTTGTCTACATCTCCCTCTAAGGCCGCTCTGTGGATTCTCGTGTTCGCTTTATAGCGAGAGCCCAGTTTCCACAGGCTCCTCATGAATGAGCTCTCGGTTCTGACAAACTTAGAGGCCATGACAAGGCCTCACAGGCCCCAGCCTTGTATTCTGGGGCTTTCAAGACTTTTTTCTCAGTCACAGAATAAACAACTTAGTCCCACCAGGTACCTAGTTGTGGCTGAGCCACTCAATACTCAGGTAGCAGCTAATAAATGAAGAATGGTTGCCAAGCAACCCTATGTAACAGAGACAGGAGTGGGCACCGCAGCTTCAAGAGCCACGCCCATCTTGGAACCCTGTGCTGAGGGCTGAAGTTATCCTGTGGCTGGACTGGCCGACCAGGTTAGGTGCTTGCTGACTACACAGGATCAGGAAACCCCCGCCCACCTGCGTGATGGCCAGCACCTGAGCGGCCAGCATAGTCAAGAGCCTCTGGAAGCTCCACCATCTGTCTCAGTCAGCACTGGGCCCTTCCACCCAGAAGTTGGTGGAGGTCTTGGAAGATGAACCTCCCAGTTCTTTTTCCAGTACTGCCACACCCAGAGAAACATAGAAGTAAAGCTGAAGATTGGTGGGCATTTTCTAAAGGTCTCCAATTCTGGTGAAATCCAAACAATCAAGACTCAATAATAAATTTTTCCACTTTGGCCTGGATTGTTGCATACAGCACTAATATCAATTTTGATCTTACATGCTACTTTTTATTTTGAATCAATACATGTTCATCTTTTATCAAATTACACCCTCATCAATATTTGATTATATTCTTGTAATGTTTTAAAGATTTACTGGAAACCATTCTATTTTTGTTTTCCTACGTCATATGTACACTTGCTCCTCTTAGTCCCACTTTCTCCTCTACCATTATCTGCTACTAACACAAATTCCTCCAGCCATCTTTTCTTTTTAACTTGGTTTGTATTATTCATTTCTATTTTCTCTCTCTCTCTTTCTTTCCATTTAATCTCTACTCTTCTTTTCATGTCCTACATAATGTGACAGTAATTTTACTATCTGTAATAACTCATTTCCCAACCTACTCCAGAGTGTTACCACAATTTTATACCCAGAATATGAGAAGAGTTGAAAATTTTTTCATCAAGTCCCACTTGACCTAAGGTTTATTAGTGCGTGAAATTTGCTCTGAAGGTACTAAGGTTTAGTATCTTCTTTCAGTGATGCTGAGTTTGGGAATAAAGATGAACATGTTGAATGGGAGTATACCAATACCTGGATATTCACCCAGCCCAGGGAACTTACACAAAGAAGCTCACTAAATTGTCTCTTGTTTAAAAGTATAAGTAATAACCAGGTTTGGAACCCCATGGCTGTAATCCCAGGAGCTCAGGAGGTTTTTGCAGAAAGACCATAAGTTCAAGGCCAACCTGAGCAACACTGTGAGGTGCTAGGCAACTTAGAGAGTCTCTGTCTCAAAATTAAAAAAAAAAATGGACTGGGGATGAGGCTCACTGGTTAAGCTCCTGGGTTCAATCCTTGGCACAAAAAAAAAAAAAAAAACAATAGTAAAGGTAATCATCCTCTCAGAAGTTGGGTACACACAGAAATAATATGAAAAAGCGTGTAAACCTACCACCCCAAACAACCCACAACACTTCAACAACTGATCCCATTGACATCACAGTGCAGAAAATATTGAGAATTTAGAAAGTTCATAGTTAAAATGTTCAGTGAACTAAAAGAAGATGTAAGGGTTTTAAAAATACAGGAGGTAAAAGATGATTTCAAGAAAGAGATAGATATTCTGAAAAAGGACCAAAGAGAAATCCTGGAAAGATTCAGACAATCAAATTAAAAATTAAGTGGAAAACGTCACCAATAAATGAGACCACTTTAAAGACAGAATCTCAGGTCTTGAAGACAAAGAATATTGTCAACAGTAAAACAAAGAATATTGTCAACAGTAAAGATGTTAAATAACCATAATACTCAAGAAATGTGAGATAACAAAGGTAAGAATCATTGTGATAGATGAAGGCATCAAAATACAAAATATAGGAAGCAGGCTAACGTTTTGTTTGGCTGCTCAATAAGACCTCCTGGATGGGAGATGTCTCCAAGGTCTATAGAGCCCAGGAGTTGAGGAGCCTGTGAGCGCAGGAAAGTCAAGCACCTGGTGAAAGGAGAGTTGGCCTCTTTTCCCTCCGCCCGCCCTGGCCCAGTGGGAAAGGTGGAGCCTTCTTCCTTACTGGCCCCGCCTTCCCTGGTCAGCACCCTGTCCCCCTAGGACGCCTACTCCTCTGGACATTATTACCTGTTTTTTTTATCTCGGTCATCAACACCAGCTTCTCCATGAGTCAAGATGTGGTTCACTTTGTCTACATCTCCCTCTAAGGCCGCTCTGTGGATTCTCGTGTTCGCTTTATAGCGAGAGCCCAGTTTCCACAGGCTCCTCATGAATGAGCTCTCGGTTCTGACAAACTTAGAAGCCATGACCAGGCCTCACAGGCCCCAGCCTTGTATTCTGGGGCTTTCAAGACTTTTTTCTCAGTCACAGAATAAACAACTTAGTCCCACCAGGTACCTAGTTGTGGCTGAGCCACTCAATACTCAGGTAGCAGCTAATAAATGAAGAATGGTTGCCAAGCAACCCTATGTAACAGAGACAGGAGTGGGCACCGCAGCTTCAAGAGCCACGCCCATCTTGGAACTCTGTGCTGAGGGCTGAAGTTATCCTGTGGCTGGACTTTTCAATAAATATGGGAAGCATTTTTCAATGAATATCAATAAATTTTCAAAACATTTAAGAATGAGATGAAAATCTAAATATAGAACCTCTTTGAACATCAAACAAACAGGATTAATAAAGATCCTCTCCAATACACATTATAGGAAAAATACCTCATATACAGATTAAGGTTAGGATTTTGAAAGTCTCAGGATGAAAAAGGAAGTCATGTTTTGAGGGCAGTGCAAATATCCCAAGTGGTTTTGCAAATTAGAGTTTCAAATGACTTCACAGTTCAAACCCTAAAAGCAGGGAGTGCTTGGAATCATATTTATATACCAACCAAAATTAACAAATCCAGCATAAATTGTCCTTCAGAATTGAAAAGGAAATAAAAACCTTCCATGATAAATATAAAATAATTCATATAACCAGAAAGCCTGCACTATGACATTTACTCAATGAAATATTTCATGCAAAAGAAAGATAAGAATCAGAACCAGCAGAAGGATGAAACTCCCCAGAAAAATAGTCATCTAAAGGAGAAGCAAGTCTGAATTAAGCATTAGAAATAAATGAAAATGGCTGGAAATAAAAATCATCTCTGCATATTCATATAAATATGAATCCTTTGCATGGCATGTGCTTTGACACTGAAATTTTATAAACATTACCACAAAGAGGTTGCTAACACAAATCAAATTGGTAAGAACAAACTGACAGGGATTCCAAACCCCATTACTCCTCTCAGTACTATGAGGCAGTTCACTGCAGAAAGCAATGGGAGCTCAAGGTGTGTGAACTTTACCCTAGTGGCCCCAAGGTCAGGGGTCAGGTATCCTCCTTACTCAGAGTAGATGGTATCTGCTCTACATGGTCCTGCTCTCATATTCACCTGCTTCATGCATGCAGGTTCTGGCCTCACCCTCCCAGACTACTTGTCAGTGTTGCAAGTCCCTCGTTCCTGGTGATTGCTGGGGCCCAGGTTTATGAAGCTTGCTGAAATCAGTCTGTGGGTACTAGCAGCCTCTTCACTGGTGGTCACTGTTTCCCAAATACTCTGTGAAACTGGAATATGCTGATTTGGAGAAAACCTCACCTAGACTCTGACACTTTCTTGCTCAAACATCTATTTTTTCTCAAAACAATCAAAAGCATTTTATTTGATTACACTTTTAATTTTAAGAAATAGTGTGTGTTTTGTGAATGCATGAATTGACATACATTTCCACTTGATTTGGAGATACCAGTAGTTTAAAAGCACTTCAAATAAATTGAAGGAAGGCCAGTAGATTAGAAGCATGGGAAAGGGGATAGGAGGAGAGTAGGGAAAGGAGTAGTACTGGGGACTGAAGTGGAGGCAATTACTTTCTATGTATGTATGATTATGTAAAAGGAAAATTCAATATTATGTGTAAGACATTAACAAAAACATTCAGAAACCTCTTCCAGACTTGTGGTTATTTCTTTCTTTTTACTACTATTGTAGTTTCACTTGCCTTCTTTTTCCCTTAATTAAGATTGATAAGGGACTGGGGTTGTGGTAGAGTGCTTGGCTAGCAAATGTGAGGCCCTGAGTTTCATCCTCAGCACCACATATAAATAAAATAAAGGTATTATGGTCATCTACAACTAAAAAAAAAAAAAAAAAAAAAAAAACATTTAAAAAAGGTTGTTAAGCTGTGTGCAGTGGTGCATTAATGAAATTCTAGGGATTACCCAGGCTGAGGCAGGAGAAGTCCAAAGTACAAGTGTCCTTGGAAAATTATTGAGAACCTGTCTCAAAATAAAGAAACTAAAAATAAGACCTGGGACTATTCTCAGTGGCAGGTGCCCTGGGTTCCATTATCATTGCAGGTGGGGGAAAAAAAGAAGATTGAGAGCCACAAATTTAATGATTATTTGAATTTTTATCAATTTATTCCTGATATTACATTTTCAAAGTCATTCATTTCTTTCATTGTTAGTAATAATTTTTGTAATTTTAAGATGGAAATGTTTTTGTCACTCTTGCTCATCTCTTAACACAAATACTAAGATGTCTATTTTAAATCTGTCAGGTTTTTGTACAATACCTGCTGTGTCTTCTGACTCATCCTGTAGTGGTCCTTATACTGGTATACCTGTGACTAAGAATTTCTTTTTGGATATTCTCTCTCAGAGTGGCTTCATGCAGGGGAAGACCTTCACTAATAATCTCAGCTAGATATTTCATGACCTCTCCATCCTTTCTGAAAATTCAAATTCTCTGAGCCTTTCAAGCAGAGAGCTGTGACCTGTCACAAATGAATAACCTACTATTCCTCCTGTGGTTTGTCTGCAGTACATGGGTGCTCAACCAGTTGTCAAGTTCTCTCTTGTTCTCAGGGGCCTCTATTTTAGCTCTCTATGTCACAGGAGACAGAAAGCCATCACCTGAAAAACCAGAATGTTGGACTTATGTTACCTTTTTCTGACTCCCGAGGAGAACACTGAGAATTTGTTATTTCCTCTGATCATACCAGATTGTGTCCACTTAAGAACAGGCTGTTCTGGGTACATGTTCCTCCCCATTTTCAATTAGGCTGTTCTTATTTTTGTACTCTATACTGATATTGTCTTAGTTGTACTAACATTTTTTTGTTTGGCATGGAGGGCTGTTCATATCTCCAGGTGTGGTTGTGAAAGGGAACTCATTTTGCAGAGCTGCTAATATACATGGAGTCTATGCCCTTTTTAAATAGTTTGGGAATCCTTGGAATTAAAAATGGATATGTTTCATTGTTCAGTGTATAAATGTAAAATGTGGTGAATGAAGTTACGTTTAGATTTGCTAAAGTGAAAATGAATGGTAACTTTGGGTAAAAGAACTTTAGAGGAGTACTTGAGGAGCAAATCACTAGAGCAAGTTCAAGAGTGAATGAAGAGCCTGAGAGGGCTGAATGGTAGTGCTTGCCCTGAAATTGGCCCAAGGACTTAAAATGTCAATGAAGTCAGTGAGTACAGATCCTCCTCTCAGTGACATCAAACTAAGTGCCATAGTTGTGGGTGATCTAATTTTTATCTTGTTTAACTGTATCTTTCAATTCTGACATAAAAATCATGCAATATATTTACCACACTTCAAAGAGTCTTAAAATTACATACATGGAGTACCAAAAAAATACTAGACTAAGGTTTTAAGTAATAAATTCATAAAATTACAAACTAAACAAAAACCCCTTGAATATTTTTCACCAATTTCTTATAAAATCTATTAATTTGTTAGTTTTTGTGAATAAAGAGCCCGTAAATAAAAAAAAAAATTGTGAGGGCAATATTTCTTGCTTTTTTACTATTAAATAATAGTGTTAGCTCACCACCCCTCCCTCGCATGCACGTTCATTCTCCATCCTCGCGCCCCTTTTCCTACACTTTCCTCTTCTCCCCGGTCGAAGAGCCGCTCTCTTTGCGCGGTGCATTCTGGGGATCTAGGTCCAGCCCGCTGCCGCCGTCGCCTAAGGAGAGCGACTAAACGCAGGAGTCGCCATCCGAGAGGAGCTGATTCCCCAGCCACCGCCGCCAGAGAGGCCCGCCCACCCGTTCGCCCGTCCCGCTGCCCCGTTCACAATGCAGCCTGCTTCTGCAAAGTGGTAAGATGGAAGGGACTATGTCTTCATTGAATTTTGTGTTGAAGACAGTAAAGATGCTAATGTAAATTTTGAAAAATCCAAACTTACTTTCAGTTGTCTTGGAGGAAGTGATAATTTTAAACATTTAAATGAAATTGATCTTTTTCTCTGTATTGATCCAAATGATTCCAAGCATAAAAGAACGGACAGATCAATTTTATGTTGTTTACGAAAAGGAGAGTCTGGCCAATCATGGCCTAGGTTAACAAAAGAAAGGACAAAGCTTAATTGGCTTAGTGTGGACTTCAATAATTGGAAAGATTGGGAAGATGATTCAGATGAAGACATGTCTAATTTTGATCATTTCTCTGAGATGATGAACAACATGGGTGGTGATGAGGATGTAGATTTACCAGAAGTAGATGGAGCAGATGATGATTCACAAGACAGTGATGATGAAAAAATGCCAGATCTGGAGTAAGGAATATTGTCATCGCCTGGATTTTAAGAAAATTACTTCTTCACAAGGTTTCATAATTGAGAAAATTCCTGAGTTATAGCTCTAAAGGCAGATGCTGTATCTGCCTCCTTTAACCCATTTTTCAACCTGTCCCCCCCCACCTTTTTTAAAGGCTTCACTAAGGGTTGATAATGTGCCATTGTATGGGGCAAATTTAAGTCAGCTAAGGCACTATCCTTATGCAAGAACATTTCCCAGACTTCCAAGAAGCTGTTGAGGTCCTTGGCAATTGATAACAGCAGTTGTAATAAGTAAAAACATTTCACCTGTCTCCTTTACTTTATAATATAATTACCGACATGATAGGAAGCTCTCAGCTTAGGGAAAGATAACTAAATTTTAGGTTTTAGGATATGGCCTCAAGAGTGGCTGAAACAAATTGGCTGACATCTTAAACTGATAACCTGTCTTTCCTCTGGTGTACCCTATAGGGTTGTTACACTAAAGTTTATTTTTCAGAAAATTTACTGCATATTATTGTATGTAAGTGATTACTTGTCAGTGTTCCAGATGTATCTTAGCTAAAACGAGTGAATGCCCTTAACTTAGATGGTTTTTGAAGCCTATACATTTGGTATTGTTTGGCCCTTAAGCTTTTACATCTCTTAGCAAGGAGGACGAAGAAATCTGTACATTGTTGCTTGAGAGTCTGCACATTTAGACCAGATTTGTATTTGCACTGTCAAATACAAATCTGGTCTGTCAGTATGGCAAATGAGTGAAAAAATGTTAATACACTATTGGATTTTTATTATTTCTTTTTTTTTTTTAATTCAGCTTATCTGGCTGAAAACCTCAATTTATGTTCATGACAGTGGGGATTTTTTTAAATGTCTACATTACTGTTGGAAGACTTAAAAAAATAATAGTGTTATTATTTTAAATAAATCATTTTAAATAAATTGAAAAAAAATTGTTTATGAGTTTTTCTGTGGAAGCCTGCAATCAAGGGCTCCTGTGGATGAGCCAGGCTCAGCAGAGACAAAGTCTTCTGACCTGATTGCAGCAACTTTTGCTCAGTATAATCCCAGATTATTCTTCCAGTTCAGGTCATGACTGGGTCAACATACCCCATGTCCCAGGGGATGAAAATAGAAATACACTTACTAATGTCCCATCTGCCACACTTCTTCACATGGTCATATGTAGTTGCTGGGAGACTGGACTCCATGGTCTCACTGTTTTTCTGGGCCATTCTGTTTCCAACTACAACCCAAGAGGACAAGGACTGGTAAAGCCAAGGACAGCAGGCATCTTTTCTCTGGCACATTGTTTAAATCATGAGCCAGGTTGATGTGATGATGCTCTCCTTGGCTACTGGGGTTCTTCCTCTGTGATTTTCTTCCTCCTAGACATCCAGGAGTGCACCTTGGAGATCCTGCATCTGACCCTTCTCCCCAGCACTCTCCTCTCACTGCGCATGTCCAAGCCAGCATGTGCTGTCCCAGGATTGTGCAGCTACCACCTCTGGGACTTTCACTTCTGCTTCTAAAGTCTTCTTCACCTCCATAGTCAGAGAAGGCTTAGGAAAATGAGACCAGATCAGGTCTCTCCTCTTTTTAAAATCTCCCAATGGCTTCTCATAAGAAGAAACTCTAAATCTTTGCTCGAGGTCCATACAGTGGGCTCCACCCTAACTGACTTTATCTATTTGTGGATTTTCTTCACAAGGCTCCAGTCATACCGCCTCCTTGCTGTTGTCCCAGTCCACTAAGGAAAGTAGTCTATTCTAACGCTCTTTGTACTCAAAATAGCAGAACAAGAGGGACTGAATGAACTGCTTAAGGTCACAAGCTTAGAAGTAATGGAGTCAGGATTCAAATCTAGGTCAGTGTGGCTACACGTTCTGTATCACTTCTTCTACCTCATTACCCAAATGCTTCCTGAGTGCTTGATTGCTCAATAACAGATTCATGCAGGTAGTCAGTCCTACCTGAGGAAAGGCTGCTAGGTGTCTCTAGGAGAAGCGCTTGCCTTTCGCAGGAGAACACAATGTCTTCTGTGTTCTGTCTCTGTTAGAAACCATCAGGAGCTACTCCAAAACTGGTAGCCATGTAAAATTAAAAGCATCATCAGGACTGAGGTCAGCACAGGTTAAATGGATCAGTCATTGTCCTCTCCTGGACCAAATGGACAGACCCTCTTGGGGAGTTAACGCTGGCCTTCCTTGGGTTGGATACACTTATGCTTTTATTCCTGGAGAATCATCACCATTTGGCACAGGCAGAATTAGGTGCACTTCTTACCCTGTTCATTGACTTACCTTTTCAATTCTTATGTAATTATTATGTAATGTACTTATAACAATTCAAATATTTTAAAAATTATATATATATGTGATCCCTAAAAATACTAGACCAAGGTTTTAAGGAGTAAATTCATAAAATTATACACTGAAGACCCCTTGAATATTTCTTACCAATTTCTTATAAAACCTATTAATTTACTCATATTAATGAATCAAGAGCACAGAAAGATAAAAATTTCGAGGGTACTATTTCTTGAATGATAATATTGCTCTAATTCTAGCATATTTTAATCTTGTCAAATATACAACGTAAGCAGTCACATTGATTATTAATTCAATAACACTAACAAGGGAGAGAAATTTGGAAAATTATTTTATTAACTACATTTTTGTGAATTTATGTTTATGGTTTGCACAACCACATTATCATCTATAAAAAGGAACACGTCATGTGTGCACAGTACCACTGAAAGGAAGATTCACAGCATTAGCAGTCCTTTGCACCAAATTCAGTCCATTGCCTGTTTTTATAAATGGAATGTTTTTGTTTTGTTTTGTAGTGGTTGTGAACTGAGGCCCTCATGCCTTCTAGGCAAGTGCTCTACCACTGTGCTATGCTTCTTATCCCCTGAAAATAAAGTTTTGTTGGAAACATTCACACTCATTAACTTATCATTGACAGCAGATTTCAGACTATACCCACAGAGAACTTCTGGCTCACTAAGCCTAAAATATTTTCTATGTGGCCTGTAGAAAAGTTTTGCCAATTCCTTGTTTAGTTTATCACAGTTCCTCTATTACCATTCTAATAGACTTTACCAAATACACTGAAGTACTTGTGGGACATGGATCCCCTTATGTAATCCCTTAGTGACATTCAGATTAATTATATGGCCCTTTCTCTGAGAACCCATGCACTGGGAACAAAAATTAAAAATGTAGCAAACAATAACTTTGCTGGTAACAAGATACAGTGCCAGTAGCAGGCAGCTTCCTTTTGCACCTCAGCAGTTGATGCAGGTATTAGAATAAATTTGCTTCAGATATGTCATCAATCTAGAGTACTTTAATTATACTTGTGAAATAATTAGGACACTGTAGATCTAATAGTTTAAAATGGTGGTTGCATGCTACATAATTTTATGGGTATGAAAATAGAACTATTTTATTATTGAAGAGTATTTAGACTATCTTCTATTTGGTATGATAATGCTGTACTAAATATACTTAATGTACATATGTACATATGAAATATTTGAATAAATATCCCTAACATATATAAGTCCTTCTTGTCTGATATCTATATGAAATACATATTCACCTTTGAATGTTAAATATAATATATACTTAACATGACAAACCCAAGGACAATATTCATATAGATAGTGCCCACATCTTTGTCCTTAATAGGAATCAGAGTTTTTAGGGAAAGAATGATGGATTTTGGGCCTAGAGTAAGGAAAATACAAGATGATCTTGGGAAATAATGTCGGCAATTAATACATAGAATGACATCCAAAGGGGAAAAATAAAAGCCTCTACACAGCAAAGGGAACAGCTAGGAATGTAAACACAGAGCCTATAAAATGGGAGAAAATCTTTGCTAGTTACTCTTCTGACAGAGAAATAATACCTAGAATATATAAAAACCTCAAAGACTTTACACCAAAAAAATCAAATAACCCAATTAGTAAGTGGACAAATGAAGTAAACAGTTTTCCAAAGAAGAGATACAAATGGCCAACAAATATATGAAAAATGCTCCACACACTAGCAATAAGGGAAACAGAAATCAAAACTACACTGAAATCAGTCAGAATTACAGATATCAAGAATACACACATAATATATGTGAGGATGTGGAAAGAAAGAAACACTTGTACTGGGGGTGGAAAGGCAAATTAGTACAATCACTATGGAAATCAGTATGGAGGTTTCTCAAAATACTAGGCATGGAACCACCATATGACCCAGCTATACCATCTTTCAGTATTTATCCTGAAGAATTAATGTCATCTTTCTACAGTGAGTGACACATGTACATTCATGTTTTTAACAGCACAATCTACAATTGCCAAAGTAAGGAACCAGACTAGGTGTTCATCAACAGGTGAAAGGATGAAGAAAATGTGCTGTATATACACAGTGGAATTTTATTCAGCCAGAAAGAAAAATTAAATTAGTCCTTTGCAGCAAATGGATTATGTTAAGCAAAATAAATCAAACTCATAAGGTCAAGTGATGTATGTTCTCTCTCACATGGAGAAGCTAGAGAGGAAAAAGGTAGAGAAATGTTGGGCCAAAATTATGAAAATAAAAGGGAGATCAGTAAAGAAAAGGGATCAAGGGGAGAGTGTAAGGGAAGGAGGGGGGAAGTGTTAGAGAGTGATATTGGCCAAATTATATTGTATAGTGTTTGAATGCATGACTATGTAATGACAAATCTCATCATTGTGTACAACTACAATGTGCCAATAAAAAATTGTGAAAAAAGCATATAAGGTTGATTACACTGTAATAATTTAATAACATTAAAACATTGGTATGGGCCACAGTACTAGCATAGCAAAATACTGTTAGTCTAAATTGTTAAGTCTGTAGTTGGAAACAAAAGTTGGAAAATACAAATAAGTCATCAATAATGTGATATTTAGAACCATAAATTTATTAATGACCACTTGATTGTCAGGGTAGTGTTTAGGTAGCTGGCATTTGGGTAGTGTGAGTACATAAAAATCCAATGGGTACATACTTGCAATTCAAATTTAGTTGGAGGTGCCAAGAAAAATTCTAATTGTTATATTTATTTTATTTTTTAACGTGTAAAATATCTTTTATTGTTCTTTAAAAGGGTTCAGGGTTTGGTTTTAAATCAGGCTGCATACCCTTCATCAGTCTGACATCTCTCTCACCATGTCAAACTGGCTTCAGCTAGCAATACTTCATTAAATCCAAAGGAAAAAAATGATTTGATGGGAAAAAAATCCAGTTCTGAGAACAATTAACTTTAGTCTGTAATTTAAAATGAGGGCTAATGTTTCACTTTGTTTTATATACCCTTCTTCTCGCTTAGAACCAGGAATGTAGTTCTCCTAACTCAGGCAGGCACTGGTACTGATGGAGGCTGCATGCATGTGAATGCACACACCTACACTTCCCCCACCCCCAAACAACATTCAGAGCATGTCAAATGGAAAAGGTTTCTGATGGCATTGATCCAAAGAGTTGAAAGTATATCTGAACTTAGAGGCTGTGATATTTTGATTTGATCTCGAGTCTGTGTTAAAGGAATCTATTGTCATGTTCAGAAATAAAAAAGAATTTTGGATAGTACCATCATTTTTTTACTTGAAAATTCTAGAAACAATGTCAAAAAGCATTATTTTGCTTTGTTTGCTGGGATGAGGGAAAGGAGAATCTACAGATTTGTATTTAGTTAAAAATCGAAAACAACTCCGGCAGTAGGAAATAGGCAGTTCACATAGCCGGCCAACGTCTGAGGTATAATCAGTGAGAGACGAGGTCCTGTGCCATTCCTATTGGCCTAGCTGACACTAACAAAATGCAAAGCTTATGGCTCTGCACAGCAAACTCCAGCAAGACAATATGACTCTAAGCCTGTATTCAGAGCCTTAGAAGCAGGGCACTATTATTTAATATTTAGGTGAAAAGAGTGCAAGTAGAAGATGGTGCTCTTCTACTTACTTTGTCAATACAGCCTGGTCATAACTGCCTTCTGCAAATGAGGAGAAAAACAGCTTTTCTTTCTAAATCAGCACATTGAACCCAGCAGAGATTTGCAAAAATGCTACTATACCACTTCATAAGCAACACAGTCCCTTTGCTTCTCATTGGGTTGCCTGGAATCTTCTACCCTGTTTATAGCATTTCTTGTTCTGAACCAGTGACTTTTAAAAAAAAAATCTCAAAAAGAACCTAGAAAGAAAATAACAAGGCAATCAGTGGTTCAACTGAACTATACATATAGGGAATAGTTTGAAAAATGATCACCACAGGCATTTCTCAAGACCTAAATATTGTGAATTTGCTGTTGCTCCTCTGACCATTTCCGAAAATTCAGAGTACAATTAAGTCCTGAAGTAAAAGTTTTAAGCTATCAGTATTCCCTGACATCATTAGACAGAAAATCAGAGTAGTGCTATGGTCCACAATTCTACTGTTTGTAGAGTTTGCTAATTCTTGGCCTCAACATATTTTTAGTAAAGAACTAGAGCTGTCCTCTTCAGAAAACAAATTTCTGGGATACTCACTTAGCATCATTGGTTGGTAAAGAGAAGAATTCTACTCTCAGCTAAGTTCTTTGAGAATAAAGATTCCTCTTCAAATGCTATTTCCCCACTAATTTACCAAAACAAAAGTTTCTTGGCTACTTTGCCTAATGTTAGATCAAGGCTTTGAGGAAAAGAAACTAAGATGAATACTCCATCATCATTAAAGACTAAAACCACCTGCATGCCTTTTTTTTTTTTTTTGGTGTTTTTTAACATTTTTGTTGGTTTGTTTGTTTTTCCTTTAAAAGTGCCCAGATGGGCTTAAGGCTGCCAGACTGCACACAAATCTACAGCAATCAGGGCTTCTCCTAGTCCATCTACAATGTGTATCAGGGGAAAGGAGGGGACAAGAGAAAACAAAGAAGAGGGGGAAAATGCACCTCTTTCCTCCTCCCAAATATCCCACCACAGGGAAATCTATGTGGCAAGCATAATGAAAGATGTGCTCCCCAAACAGCTGGTTCTGCACAGGCTAATATTCTGCTGGTTTTCCTTAAGAGACCTATTCTGAAAAAAGTTTAAAAAGACAGGAGATATTAAAATAATTCGATCCTGGCAGAAATTAAAACTCCAAAACCAGGAGAAAATCATCCTTCACTGACTTAATCCCTTTTTTCTTTTCTTAAACATTTTATTCACGTTATAGAGGGATTTCTTATTTGTTTACTTTTTCCTAATTGTTAAGAAGAGTGGTTGAAGATTTCTGAATCCAACACTATTTCGATGACACAGGTAAATTCCAGATTCACATTTCCAGGTACCAAGACTTCCCTCTAAACGCCACAATCACATAAGCCTTCATTTGTATTTCTTTCTACTGAATACAGCAATGCCCATTGGTATCTCTGAAGCGTAATCGCATCTTAGGTCGATATTTCTCCAAGCAGCTGTTTGGAATTGAATGCTCCCCTTCTTTTTTTTCTTATAAGCTGAACTGCATCTTCATACTTCATTCCACATTCAATCAAAGCAAGTGCAACCAGCACAGGTGCCCTTCCCAATCCTGCAACACAATGCACTGCCACACAGCAACCCGGCTCCTCACGGAATTTGGTTTTTAACAAGTTCAGCCAATCATCTACTACCTGATTAGGGGGTGGAGCTCCATCATCAAATGGCCAATCTAGAAGGTAGATTCCTTCTTTTTCGACTGGAGCTTAATCATATGTAGCATCCCAAACTCGAACCAAAGTTGTCACTCCATACTTTTTTTTTTTTTTTCTTTTTGGCCAAGTTTCATTTATTCTTGACATCACACCTGTACAACTCACACACACAACAGGAAGCATACCTTGGTTTCACAACAACATCAGGCTGTGCTTCCAATTATAATACGGTGAGAGCAAGATCTCTGGGAAATGTACATTTATACACTTGACATACTTCTTAAGTTCGCTGGCGAGCTGGGGACTGGGCATTGAAGTCCGCCAGCAGCGGGAGCGAGGAGGCGCCTCTCTCCTCGGTCACCTCGTCGGCGGTGGCAGCACGTGTCCACGAGTCTGTCTTGCTGCTGCAGCCTGTGGCTGCGGCTACATCTCCCGCTGCCGCCGCCTGCCTGCCGCAGCCGCTTGCTGCCTGCCGCCCCCGCCCGCCGCCGCCGCCCGCCGCCGCCCGCCGCCCCGCCTGCCGCCTGCCCCCGGCCACCCCCACCTGCCACCCCCGCCTGCCACCCCCGCCTGCCGCCGCCTGCCGCCGCCGCCGCCTGCCGCCGCCGCCTGCCGCCGCCGCCGCCCGCCGCCGCCGCCCGCCGCCGCCGCCCGCCGCCGCCTCCCGCCGCCGCCTCCCGCCGCCTCCGCCCGCCACCGCCGCCGCCTCCCGCCGCCCGCCACCGCCGCCGCCTCCCGCCGCCCGCCACCGCCGCCCGCCGCCGCCGCCTCCCGCCGCCGCCTCCCGCCGCCTCCCGCCCCGCCTGTCGCCGCTGCCTTCAGCCGCCTGCCGCCCCGCCTGCCGCCGCCGCCTTCAGCCGCCTGCCGCCGCCGCCTGCCTCCGCCTCCCGCCGCCTCCTGCCGCCGCCCTGTGGTGTTGCCTGGCGCTGTGCCCAACCGCCGCTGCCACTCTAGCCGCTCGCGGACAGACGACGGTTACAGCCCGGCCGATTGCGCCGCTGCCACCACCGCTGCGCTGTTATATTTAATATATGCACATTTTATACAACTTTATGAAATTGTGTTTTCCACAAATACATAGACCTGCCCATTATAACCAACCACAACTAACTCTAAATGTACTTGAGTGGAAAAAAAGAACAAAAGATTTTTCTCTGTAGCCCTCAGATTAAACAGGAATTTGGAATAATAACAAAATATTTTGCTAGAAAGAAATATCTTACAGTAAATACAGTAAAATTATACTGAGAGAACTACATAGTCTTCCATTTATTTTTGAAAGTCTAAAAATGAGTAATATAAGTTTCCTAATTAATGATCAACCAGGCTGAGTACATTAAATATAAAGTTAAAAAGCAGAAATGATTCAAAAAGCATAACTAAGAAACATGTAAAACTAAATGTGTAGAAATGATAAATAAAAGCAAACTTGAAATACTAAACCAGAAATAAAGAAGCTTTATAAAAACATAAAATAAAAATATAAAGTCAGAATTCAAAAAAGTAAAACCCATGGTACAAAATATTTTTAAATGATTCTAAAATGACTAGATATTTTTACTAGAAGGTTTGCAGAAGTTCTAGCAAGTCCAGGTCCAAATTCTGTAGCAAATGGAAAACAATGAATTATTATTATATTCTTTCCCTCAAAGATTTCAGCTCCTAAAATTGCTCCACTCCTCACTCCATTCCTGGAAGTGAAGAATACCTATAACTTGACTGTGATTATATATATAATTATTAGTTGTTATTAATGATTACTATTATTAATAATATATAATTTTTAATTACATTACCCTTCTTCAATAATTACTTAGAGAATAGTTTAATTGGTTACTCTAGTTCTTGATTTCACAGTTTGATTTTTGCTTCAGGCTAGCACCCCTGCCTAGTTCTAGAAAGATTTTTCTTTTTTCATTATTTATGCCTTTTCTACAGCTATAATGTTTTCTTAAAATAATTTTAACTTTCTCTACTGCTTTCATTGGTTTTTGGTCCTTTAAAAAATTACTGTCAGGGCTGGAGATGTGGCTCAGCGGTAGCGCGCTCGCCTGGCGTGTGTGCGGCCCGGGTTCGATCCTCAGCACCACATACCAACAAAGATGTTGTGTCCGCCGAGAACTAAAAATAAATATTAAAAATTCTCTCTCTCTCTCTCTCTCTCTCTCTCCCCTCTCTCACTCTCTCTTTAAAAAAAATTACTGTCAGCTCAGTACTACTTTTTTTCTCTAGACAAAATTAAAATAACATAGAATAACAGAATTTTAAAAACTCTAAGTCATTAGTCAAAGAAACCGCTAATACTTCAAAATATTTTAAACATTCTGCCCAAATGGTTGTTAGGATGGACAACCTGAACCTTAAGTATATTAAATGATGTTATCTGGTTGTAGAAAGTAACAGCAATGTCATTTGAATTCATGTTGCTTAATAGTAAGCCAAATACTCTCTGGAATTACCATACCATTGGTGAGTGTTTTAGCAATAAAATAGAAGAGTGAATCTAGTGAGCCCAAATATGGATGATAGGAAGAGAATTAGTAAGTGAACCTGGAGGTAGAGGATCATAATAGAACTAACAGAGGGAGAGCATATTTGAAGAGGAAAAACTGAGTTGGGTAGGAATCATTGTTTTCCCAGAAGAAAACAAAATATCTGGATTTGCACCTGGTTTGATAAAGACAAAATAGGAATTTAGGACATGGATTTTGGGAACTATGTAGAAAATGATATTAAAATAAGGGATTCAAAGGAGTCCAAAACAAGTTGTTGCTTGTAGGAACTGACAGACTTTCAGGTTTGTATTGAAAGATGTTAAAACCTTTTGAGCTACTGGGAAGATTCTCTAGAGTACATAGGAACCTGAGGGTGGTTTACCAGACTTTAAGCACCAAGGGACTAGCAGTTGCTCAACCACATGGTCTATGCTCACTTCTGCCACTTTTGTCAACTCACTCATTTTCTTCCTATGTACAGGTAAGGTAGGGCAGGGGTACAATTTGGCAGAGCTATTTTTCCCTAGTAACAATGTTACAGATTTTAGGCCTTTTTTTTTTTTTTTTTTCTTATGGCAGGTGAAGTAGATCGAAGCCAGTTCAGTTAGGCATTAAGCTGTTAACTAAATTTTTATGGGTTTAAATACCATCAGTCTAGAGAATTAAGATAGTTAGTTTAGGTCTTAGCTTAATTAAAGTAATTGATTTGCATTCAGTTGATGTGAGATAGATAGTCCTGATTGTAGGAATTAGTATTAGTATTTGCTTAAGTATTAATTAAATTTAGAAGACTCTTGGTCTAAATTTAACCTAAAACCTAGCTTAAGATTGATAGCTAAGGTATAAGGGAAAGGAAGAGGGTTGATATAATTATGAAAGTTGGCATGACAGGGTTTATTTTTGTGTTTCGAATTGTCATTTTATTTTAGAATTGTTGAATGATAGAAATAGTGTTAGCGATGTTGAGAAGTTGTATATAGAAATACAGTTTTAGTAAGGCTGTTATTGGTATTGATATAGATATAATGACATTGCTACTGATACAAGTTCTTTAATAATAACTCATTTTGGGGTGAATCCAATTAGTGGGGGAAGTTTGCTTAGAGATATAAGTACAATAAGAATTATTGAAATTAGTAGAGGAAATTTGTTTAATATGTTGGAGAGTGAAAGGGTGGTGGTTTTCTTGTTATAATGGATTAATATGAACATGTTGATTTTATATATAATATAAATAATCAGATTTATAGTCAATGTAGGATTCAATGTCATGATTGTTATTATTCAGCCTATGTGGGTGATTGATGAGTAGGCTAGGATTTTTTTGTAGACCTGTTTGTTTGAGTCCTCCTCAGCCTCCTCATACATTAGACAGAATTGCTATTATTATCATTGCTATCATAAGGACAAATTGATTGAGGGGGTAATTTGAAACATAATGGAGTTTGGGGCAATTTTTGACATTGTAGTCAGATTATTGCTCATATAAGTGGAACTCCTTGGGTAACTTTTGGGTCTCATAGGTGAAATAGAACTAGTCCCATTTTTACTGACAGCACTACAGCAAATATTAGGGGTGAAATTTGGTTGGGTGAGTTGATTAGAGTTCATTGTCCTGAGTGTATAAAACTGATGATGCTAGAGCCTGAATTAAGAAATATTTGGATGCATTTTCTGTGGATTGAGGGTTTGCTTTGTTAATTAAAATAGGGATAATATCTAAAATGCTTATTTCTAGTCCTACTGAGGTAAGTAGTCAGTGGGAACTAAATAGTGTTATTAAAATTCCTGAAAATGAGGTGAAATTGATGGTAGAGGCAATTAGGGGATTAATTAGTACAGGAAGGGTATAAGCCAACATTTTTTTGGGGAATAGCCTGATAGCTTATTTAGATGACCTTACTAATAGGACATGGCGTGTAAGGTACCCTTAAGAATTTTGGATTCTTAAGGTTAGGTTCAAATCCTATGGTTCAAGAATTAAAAGGGTTTAAACCCCTATTATTTACTCTATGAAAGTAACTCTCTTGTCAGACATATTTCTTTAGGTTAGGAGTACACATGTCATGACAATGAGCAGGGAGATAGATGTGTCATATGCATATAGAGTTCGTGTTAGGGGTAAAAAGTTTTTTTCATGATAAGTGTATGAGTTTTCCGTATCAAAATCATGGGTATGATGCTTGAATTCATAGAAATGTTGAAGTTAGTACTAGGGTTTTTAATGCAGAACTGAATGTAAAGATTTCAGGGATTGGTGGGTTGAAGAGTACTCCTATGAAAAAGAGTTTTGGTTAAAGTGTTTATTATAATGATTTGAGTGTATTAGGCCAGGAAAAATAAGGCAAAGGGGCCCGCAGCATATTCTAGGTTAAATCCTGATACAAGTTCCTCCTTCTGTCAGGTCAAAAGGAGCTCTATTTGTTTCTGCTAGTGTTGAGATGAATCACATTATTGCTAGTGGTCACGTTGGTGTAGTGATCCTATGAATTGTTGAGTTGCAATAAGGATTGACATAGGAAATGATATGTTTATAAGTAGAATGAACAGTAGAATGATGGCCAGAGTTCCTTCATATGACATTGTGCTACAACGTGTAGTGCTCTGATTAGGGTGTATTCAGAATTGGACACTCATCTTGATCATAAGATTGTATATATGTATATATGGCTAAGCTTGAAGTTGCAAGGATAAAGAGTACCTCCAGTACTGTCAGGAGACAGCAGATCAGCCATGGTCCACTCACTGCCTGGGACACCACCTGGCAGTTACAGTGAATGAACCTGACCACGTGCCAACGCTGCTCCCAGATGTGAACAGACTGCAGAAGGCGGGTGCAACAGGACAGCGCTGGTGTACCCCTGAAACACCATGGCATGCCCGTTTCGCTCTTGGGTGTGCACGCAGAAAGGGGTAAAAAGATGAGCTAGACAACAAATGTCAACTTCATGACTGCAGTGGCCTGGGGGAGGGCACTGTGGCCGAGAGGAATGGGACTCAGAGTCCAATCCTTTCCTCTTCTCTCGTGGGTCCCTGGACCAGGAAGGCCTGTAGTGTCCATGCTCTCTGACAGGAGTGAGTCAGGCTTCCATGGGAATGAGAGGGAGGCACAGCCTGGCTGGGCAGCAGGAGCAGCCATGCAGAGCCTGTGCACAGCAGAGGGGACAGTACATGACAGACCACAGTTCCTTGTCCCCATCCCCCAAGTTTGACCCACTCTCTGGGGGAAGGGCCCTAGGAGGCCTGCTATCTCAGGAGGGTTCCCCAGAAGCCAACGGAGGTAAGGGCCAGGAGCTGGTCTCTCTCAGTCATGCCAAGGGCAGCCCTGGGTGTGGGGGCAACTCCGGAATTTTTGTTTGTTCAGGTGCTGGGGTGGAACCCGGGGCTTTCTGCCCATGAGGCATTTATGGTAATGAAACTAAGTGCTTTATTTAGAATTTTTTAGAGAAAGAAATTGTAGTGTAATCAAAATCAGTATTATCAGTGTTATTTGTTTGGTCCAAATTCTGTGTTGGATTTCTTTCCATACTCTCATTTCTTTCCGTTCTTCTTTGGCTTAAACACATGTTCACTTGACTGGCCATGTTTCCCTCTTTCTGTTTGTTTCTTTCTCCTCCCTTACCTTTCTAGAAATGTTTTATCCCTAGGCTCAATATTTGCCTCAGGCACCTGTGCCTCCATGGTGGCTTCTTTAATTAGTCTTGCTGTTTTCTATTTGCTGTGTGCACCTGTCATTCATCCATCATTGTCCTAAAGGATTCATTATTGCCTTTGTCAGATGCAGCCAAATGTATGCAATCACTTGTCTTCAGGTGTCTGACATACAGGATAAAAGGACTCTCTCTCATCTCAGTTGCAAATTGTCCTCAAAACTGAGCTCAAGAGGTACTTTGCCGGGGCTGGGGATGTGGCTCAAGTGGTAGCGCGCTCGCCTGGCATGCGTGCAGCCCGGGTTCGATCCTCAGCACCACATACAAACAAAGATGTTGTGTCCGCCAAATACTAAAAAATAAATATTAAAAAAAGAGGTACTTTGTGCAAATAAAAATCATGGGAACATTCAAAACGCATGAGTAATTACTTTTTCAGATTTTGACAAGTATGCTAAGCTACCGATGGATCAAATTTTTATCTAGGATTATTGAGATCAAGAAAATAATCTACTGGATATCACAGTATTTGCATAATAACTGACTAGAGGTGAGGGGAGTAATGTTTGGAGATATCTCTATCATCTCTTATAATTCTCAACCTATGTGAAAATGCAGGTCAGAATTGGGGTTGGAATGTACTTCTGAATGATTCAGAAACCTATGTTCTTTCCAATGTATCATGTAGTAATGCTGAATATTATAATTATTCTATCAAATGTAATGCTCATTACACATAAAGCTTTTCTTCCTTCCCAGAATGTCCCTGAAGGAAAAGGAAGCATATGTGGAGATGTTCAGCATTCCAAGAAAGATGGTAAGATACTTGAAGGCTGCTCATTCTTGTGCTGTTTATTGATTTGAGGTTATAGACATTTTCATTAACATAGAAGCAAAATGTGAGATGGAGAAACCAACAAATGCCATAATTTGCATTTATTTCATTCGAGGGCAATTGGAGGAGCAGTATACGTGACTTATAATCATATAAATGATTCTGATGTGTTCCACAAATAACATTTTCTATGCATTCTAACATCAGCTTTGGCATTTGACTCACAACTCCTAGGGTTCTGTGTTGCTCCTCTGACTAGGGATCATGTTATTCTCCACTAATCAGCATGTTTACCTTGTTATATGTACACTTTCATTCATATATATATATATATATATATATATATATATATATATATAATTTTTTTTTTTACCAGAGTTTGAACTCAGAGGCACTTAAACACTGAACCATATGCCCAGCCATGTTTGGTATTTTGTTTAGAGAGGGTATCACTGAGTTGTTTTGGGCTTTCCTACATTTCTGAGGCAGGCTTTTTACATACACTCCTCCTGCCTCAGCCTCTGAAATTGGGATTACAAGTGTGCACCACCATGCACAGCTCCTATGATGGTGTCATTGGAAACATAAACTTGATACTGGAATCTTAACTTTATGTTTCATTAAACCTGTATTCCTGATTTTTCTACAGTATATTCTGTCATGTTTTTGCCTTAACTGTAAAGAAAAAGCCCAGAGCTAAAGTAATTATTTCCAAACTATGCATAAGAATTCTGCTCTCTAATAACTTTGTCTGAATTTATGATTATTTTTGATATATTCCTGTATAATTGATTATCTATCCCTTTTGCTTTTTAGTCTCTCCAAGGAAACATTCTCATGTTAGGATGAAATATTTCCATTTTTTTCTAATATATTAACTATATATTGTATGACTATACAATTTTAATATAATGTCTTGTTTCAAAACCCATCAAGGCTGTCATTGAAGAGAAAAATAAAGCAAATGAGGTAGTGGAAGTGAATGATGTAAGGACATTCCAATCAGGTAAATTTTGCTATACAATTTTTCTGGAAAGAACTACATTAAACTCTTGAATTGTAAGCAAACTTCCCAATCCTTGTTTTGTTTCCAAATTCTATGGAAGGATTTCACATAAAAAATTCAAATGTGAAAGTCAGCGTCTATGATTAAAAAATAAGTTATTTATAAGCCTAGGAAAATAATTTTTATAAAGATGACTTTAATCTTAGATGTTGCTACATTTAAACCTTTTTAAAAATTTTTATTAGAGCATTATAGCTATATATAATATTGGGGTTTATTATTGACATAACAATACATGCATGGAATATAATTTGTTCCACATAATTTCTAGGACCTCCTACTCTCCCCACCTGCCTTCTATTGTTCTCCTTCCTCCATTCTACTGGCCCTCCTTCTATTTACAGTCTTTAACATTTGTTATTTTCTATAGACACAGAGTTGAAATGTTTTGTGGTATATTCATATGTGTGCCTAGCCTAATTTGATCAACATCTTTCATAGTTGCTCCCTTTTCCTCTCCCTCTTGTCTTCCCATCTATCCTCTTCTTCTATTCCACTGATATCCCTTCCATTTTCATAGCCTTCTTCTCATTTTTCTTCATATTGTTCTAGCTTCTGAATATAAGAAAAAACATTCTACCCTTGACTTTCTGAGTCTGGCTTATTTCACTCAGGATGATGTTCTCCAGGTAATTCCATTTACAAGCAAATGCCATAATCAATTTTTATGGCTGAGTAAAAGACCATTGTCTATATATACCACATTTTCCATCCATTTATCTACTGATGTGCACTTGGGCTGGTTCTATATCTTTGTCATATGAGTTGCCCTGCTATAAAAATTGATGTGACTGCATTGTGCTAATATTAGTTCTTTTGGATAAACAGGAAGGAGGAGTGGGATAGCTGGGTGGTTCCATTCCTAGCTTTTGAGAAATCTCCATGCAGTTTTCCAGAGTTATTTTATTCATTTGAAGTCTCCATCAGGTATGAGTATACCTTTTTCCCCTTGGTCTCTCCAGAATTCATCATTGTTTATATTCCCCCAAATTGCCATTATTGAAGTGAGATGAAATCTCAGTGTCGTTTTTGACTTGGATTTCCCTAGGGATGTTGAACTCGTTTCATGTGTTGCTTGGCCATTTGTAATTTTTCTTTTAAGAAGTGTCTGTTTTGTTCTTTGGCCCATTTATTCATTGGTTTCTTTCTTTAGTTTTTGGTGTTAATCTTTATAGAGTTCTTTATATATTCTAGATATCATTCTGCTTTTGGAGAAGCAGCTGGAAAAGATTTTCTCCTATTCTGTATGCTCTATATTCTTGCTCACAATTGTATGCATAACTTTTTAAATTTGATGCCATCCCACTATAGATTCTTGATTTTCTTTCTTAAGCTTAGGGTCTTCTTAAGGCATTTGACAACTGAGACAATATGTTGGAGTGTTGACTCTGTCTCTTCTTTTAGCAGTTGTAAACTTTCTGATCTAATTCCTGTGACATTGATCCACTTTGATTTGACAAATGTCCAGGTTGAAAGATGTTTCTGGTGCACATGGATAGTTGGCTCAGCACCATTAGTTAGAAAGCTTATCTTTTCTCCCATGTATGTTTTTGACATTTGTCAAATATCAAGTGACTGTGTGGATTTGTCTCTGTGTTTTCTATTCCATTGGTCTCTATGCACGTTTTGATGTCAATACCCTGATATTTTTGCTACCATAGCTGTGGAGTACAGTTTGATATCAGGTATTGGAATGCCTTTAGCATTTCCCTTCTCTCTGAGTATTGACTATTCTGAAGTTTTTATTCTTCCAAATGAACTTTAGGACTGCTATTTTCCAGTTTTGTGAAGAATGTCATAGGTTTTTTGGTGAGATTGAATTGAAACTGTGTAACATTTTTTGTAGTATGGGCATTTTGACAATATTAAATTTGCCCTTCCAAAAACAACAAAGGTCTTTCCTACTCCTTGTTCTGTCCTCCCTCCTCCTCCTCCTCCTTCCACTTGAGTTTATTAATAGTTCTATTAAAGTATTATTAGCATATCAACTATTCCTCCTTGAAATTTGCTACTGCCTCCTCAGAGCTTCCATGTAAGTTTCTTTAAGACAGTTATGTATGGATCAGAGTAATCAAACCTATAAGGGAGTCATCTTTCCAGTGGTCCTTTCTGTGGGTGTACAAACTTTGTTTGCATCACACAAAGAGGGAGAAAATAGGTGGAACTAAGAAATTAGCAAAACAGGATTAGTGAGAACAGTCACAGCAATTTCTATCAAGCACATCTCAATGGAAATCTAGATTTTCCTTGTAAGTATTTGTCCCTTGTCTGTTCCTGTATTTTGTCATTCTACTAAGTATACTGCCCACATAACTAGCTTCCTCATGGTGAGGTATTTTATTCTAACTAGTTTTGACTGAAAACCTGGAGACACTGTTGTGTGCAAGGATGCAATAGTATACTCCTTATAATAGTTCTATTGCCATTGTTCCAGAAAGCTCCTGCTATGTGTTTGGCCCTGTCAGTTATATGCTAATGACTTATTTTTCTGTCAGTCTTTCAGCTTTCAGTTAGTGTTATGGGCATGAACACATCAGTTTAGGAGTCAAACACTGATAAATCTTATTCTTTATCCTTTCATTTGACAAATCCAAAAAAGGGGGGGCATGAGAGTTTTTAATGCCTTAATTGCCTAACAGTAAAATAAATAATATTCATTGAAGAAGAGTTTCCATGAATGGTCCCAAAGGAATACTCTGTAATAAAATATCAGTCTCATGACGTTTACTATTTCATGTTTTTATACTGTTGATTAATTTACCCTTTTCTTTAATAACAGATGAGAGTTCTAAAAATGAAACTTTAACCAGGTAGTATTTTATGGATTTAAAAATTGTATTTGTTAAGTATTTAAAGCATACAGAGAAAAAGAGGATGTTTTATTTTATTTTTTATTGGTTGTTCAAAACATTACAAAGCTCATGATATATCATCTTTCATACATTTGACTCAATTGGGTTATGAACTCCCATTTTTACCCCAAATACAAATTGCAGAATCACATCATTTTGAGTGCTCTATTCTGAGCCAGAGATCCTATTAAGTGCCTCAAACTTGTTTTTTTTTTTTTCCTCTTTTTTCTTTCCCTTTTGGTACCAGGGATTGAACCCAAGTGTCCTTAACCAGTGAGCCCTCTACCCAGTTCTTTTTTATTTTTTATTTTGAGACAGGGTCTTGCTAAGTTGTTTAGGACATTGCTAAGATGCTGAGGCTAGTCTGGAACTTGGGATCCTTCTGCCTCAGCTTCCCAGGTCACTGGGATTACAGGCTCCACCACACTCAGGCACTTTTTTTTTCCTTAATAGTAATCACAGCAGCTTGAAACTATGTTTTGATAACCTACTGTTTACTAATTAAACCACTGTCATTCAGATTTGTACTGACTATCCCATGATTCCCAAACTAACAAGTACCTGGTCTATGATGGCAGATGGATATTTGACTGTCTGCCCGCTTGGTTGACTAATATATACTTTCGCCCCTGTGCATGGATTGATCGAGACTCATGGGGCATTAGATCCATACCAGATGAATTCAGAAATTTACTCTGAGTTATGTGTTCATTTTGATTCAGACATTACCTGGGAAGCTGGGATATATTGCAAGAGTTTGTCTTAATATTTTGTAGAGTGGTTTGATAACCAATACCTTTTAACATCAAATAGTTTAGGAAAAATCTCACATTAGCAATGATTATAGGACAATGGGTTTTATATGAACAAAATCAGGCAAGTCTGGGAGAAAAATTATTTTATTGGAGGTGTGGTATATTGATGTATAGTCCATGTTATAAAACATTAATTACATTTGAAATCTTTTTAGAAGATATTTCAATTGATTTCTCTGTCTCCTGTTTCTCAGTTTGGATTTACCTTCAGACTACAACCTTTATGTTGTTCTATCTAGATACTTTTTTCTTCATAGTCTTTTAACTTTTATGTGAGTATAATCATGTTATGAGTATAGTCCTGTTTTTTTACATTCTCTTCTACTTTTCTTTGAGTTTCTTTTGCTCTATTAAGAAAATTCTGCCAGCTAAGTATTCCTCTTTCTATATACCACATCAAAAGCATTGAGAATTTCAGGGTTTTAAGGAATCTTATCAACTAGTCAAAGTAGTACTTCCAAATGTGTTTATTATCCTGGGCAAATGGTTGTTATGATCAATAACCTACAACTTAAGGGTAATAAAGTGATTTTCTGGATATAGTAAGTGGCCACAGTAAAATCTAAATTCAAGTTCCTATTAGCCCAATATTGTATAATTTTACTGCTCTATAGGTGCTTTTATTGTTGTTGTTGTTATTTATTTTTTATTGTTTCTTTTTAGTTAAACATGACAGTAGAAATCATATCACATAATTACAAAAGCATGGAATATATCTGCTTGTCATGCAGTCCCCAGTATCTCTTCTTCCCCTCCCCTCATGCACTCCAGCCCCTCCCTTTCCTCCACTGATCTTTCTGCCATTTTCCCATAGATATTTTAAAAAATTAAGTGATTACAGGTGTGCACAATGGTTTCACTATCATATATTCATATATGTACATAGGAAAATTTTGTCAGATTAATTCCAGGGTCTGTCCTTTGCTGATTTCCGCTCCCTTCTCTTGACTCCTGTTTGTCTATTTCACTGAAATTCTATATTTTTTTAACACTCCCACACATTTATTTTGGATTAGCTTCCACATACCAGACAAAATATTCAAACTTTGCTTTAATGGGAATGTCTTATTACACTTAGCATGATAGTCTCCAGATCCATCGATTTACTAAAAAAATGTCATAAAATCATTCATTACTGCTGATTAATACTCCATTGTGTACATATACCTCATTTTCTTTATCCATTTATCTGTTTAAGGGCACCAAGTTTGGCCCCATAACTTGGATATGGTGAATTGTTTTGGTATAAACATTGATGTATCTGCCTCCCTATAGTTTGCTGATTTTCGATCCTTTGGATATATGCCAAGAAGTGGTATAATTGGGTCAAATGATGGTTCCATTTCTAGTTTTTAGAGGAATCTCCATATTGTTTTCCAGAGGGGTTGTACCAATTTACAGTTTCACCAACAGTGTATGAGTACACCTTTTCTCCCCACATCCTTGCCAACATTTGTTGTATTCTTGATAATTGCCATTCTGGTTGGAGTGAGATGAAATCGCAGAGTAGTTTTAATTTGCACATAGCTGAGTGTTTTAACAACAGAATAGGAGAGCTTGTCTAGTGAACTCACCTGAACCCAACTGAAGAAGGTGAGACTGAAGGTAGTGCATGATTGCCATTCAGAGGATCAGAATGGAAGCAATAGAAGAAAGACTAGTTTGAAGAGGAACAATGTGAGTTTTGGAGGCATAGGTTTTGAGAAAGAGATCAGAATATTAGGTTTTGTGGCCAATTTGTTAAAGACCAAACAAACATGAATGACAGAGGAGCTATCTAGAAAGGCATATTTAAAAATTGGTGCCCAAGGGAGTGCTGAAGAAGTTGCTGTTGCATGCTTTTCTGCTTTATTGGAGGAATGGGCAAAATCCAAGTTCCTGTGGAAAGATCTTAAAATTATTTGAGCCACTGGGAAGAGCAGAGAGCAATGTGAGGAAGGCTTAGAGTTCCTCAAGCATCATGGAGCTTGAAGTTCCTGAACTTCAATTTTCTATGTCCCTGAACAGATGTCTGCTCACATTCATCCAAGTCACTGATTCCATTCCTATGTAGGGTCAGGCAGGGTTGTGACTGGGTGGCAGAGCCATCATGAAGCTTCAGTTGAGTAGCTGCATAACATGTTCACACTGAGGTCAGTGACTGACACTCATTTAGCACTCATTTAGTTTTCCAGGAGTAGGAAGAGAGAGCTCCTAACTTTGTCCTTTGAGCCCAACCTTGTTTCAGAATTCTTCGTCTTCATAGGATGAGATTTAAAAGTAGGAGATTGCATTTGTATCCTATAGGAGAGGGCCTTTGGAGTGGGAGCCCACAGGAAGGAAGTTATTTATATTGTACTTAGGGAAACAGAGGTACAGCATCCAGAACTCTACTTTGCCAAAAGTCTTTCCCGTTGAGTGTCTGAATGCCTACAGAATTTTGAATTATTTGCTATATAATGTGGTACTGAATAAGGTAGGACCTATATAAGAAAATGAGTTGCATTTTATAATGTATAATGCCTCCATCTTGCAGGGAAAAGTATTCTCAATAACACATTACACATTTGTTTTTTACTATTGTATATTCATCTTTCAAGCAATTTAAATGGAACAGGTAACTCCCTATGATATTTCTGGATAAAGGGGAGCAATAGATTCTTTTCAGGAAGTTGTTTCCATGCTGAGGAACTGTACTTGCCAGTTACTAATATTCTGATCTCTTTCTCAAAACTTATGCCTCCAAAACTCGCATTGTTCCTCTTCAAACTCGTCTTTCCTCTATTGCTTCCATTCTGATCCTCTGGATGGTGATCATGCACTACCTTCAGTCATATTTTAATGTGGTTTAGTCTTTAATCTCTGGAGATACAAGGGAGTAGGGACAGTGTATCTGAGGTAGAAACCTCATCTGGGTTACCAGTTTTTGTTTCTGTTCAGGTAATACCACTGATTTCTCTCAGCAATTGGATTTTCAGTTCAGCCTTCAGGACCATTTTTTTTTAAAAAAAAGGTTTATACTCAGGCTCTGTTAATCTGGCTATCACCTTTGAAACAGAACTAAGTATGTCTTCTTTTACTATTCCATTGATTAAAAAAGTGGAGTCAAGGGGTAAAAAATGTTTTTTAAAAACAGAGGTCATAAGTTAATTACATCAATCTAGAAAAATCTACTTCTAACTAGACATTTACAGTTTGGGCTATGAAGCAGGCTTATTACTATTCTAAACATACCTGAACTATGAAACTTCCCTCATGTATAAGAAGCAATAGTTGTATTTATTGTTAACCTCCATTTAATGTTGGTTAGCATTTTAATGTAATACTTCACAGCATGACGACTACCAAAAACATAAGCTAACACTTTCTTTTTAGAGTTATGTGTAGCAAAGATATAAATACCACTTTGAAGAAGCAGCTTGATGATATTTTTTTATTTATATTTGGCAACAATCATGAGGGTGATTCTACAATAACAAAGATCACTTCATCCTTAGGTACTTTAATAAAGTTATTTAAGCAGTAATGTGATATATTTTTACCAATTTAAGAGCTTTCTTTATTTATACTAACAGACATAACCATTTTGGGATATCAAGTGTTCATCTTTGCAAATCATCTCTAAGACTAAAAAAAAAGAACAAGAAAGAGAAGCTTTTGTCCCAATGTGGGGAGAAGTTACAAACTTAAAATTATTTTATGGACAATAACAATGATGAGGTTATTTATCTAAAGTAGGTAAAAAGTGATGGGAAGGGAGGGAATGGTTTGGGGAGATAAGAAGAATACTAGAATGAGGCAGACATTATTATTACTGTGTGTATATATATGAATGCATGACTGATTCTTCAACCTTCATATTCAGAAAAATGAGATATTATATCCCATCTGATTCAAATGTATGATATGTCAAGGTCATTGTACTGTCATGTGTAACTAATTAAAAATTTATTAATTTAAACAATAAAAAAATAAAGTAGGTAAAAATTTCAATGAATAATGAAGAATGCTCATTTTCTTCCCTAGTCTGATGTAATATATATTTCACAGCTATGCGCTAGTCAAGCAAGTATGAGCTACATGTATCTTAAGATGATAATGATGATAATGATAATAATAATAATAGTCATCATTGTTTCAGTTAACAACACTGACAAGTATTTTCTAGATGCTGAACTCAATGTTACATGTATCATCTTATGATCACTCATTAAGCATATATTTATCCCTTTTCATATTGGGAAACTATTTAGTGATAAGTAATGTTTCTAAGTTGACACACTTTGCAAAATGGATATCTATAAAAGCAACCAAGTCATGCATAAATCCAAAGTCTCTTTTCTCATTATCAGATACCCATGGCCTTTCTTCATTAAAGGCAATGTTTATTCCAGTAAATCTATTTTTCTTTCTTTCTCCCATGCCAATTAAAAACTAAAGCATTGGGCTGAGGTTGTAGCTTAGTGGTAGAGTGCTTGCCTAGCATGTGTGAGGCACTGGGTTCAATTCTCAGCACCACATAAAAATAAATAAAGGTCCAACAACAACTAATAAAATATAAAAAACAAACAAACAAGAAAACAAAAACACCACAAAAAAGTAAGCATCAGGTAGACGCTGCTGTTGCAGGCACAACTACCAAGACTGGAGATCTCTTCTCTGGGCACAGCCTCTGTAGCCTTGGTTACCTCAGATGTTACTTACAATGTTACTTTGGTGGTCTCTGTCTCTGAACCAAAAGTTTCCTGTCAATCAGCTGCCACCTGTACCTCTACCACCATTGCTGCTGCCTCTGATTCTGCAACCTGGGGTCACCTAGAGGTCTTCTTTCTGGGTGCTGCTATCACAGAAGACACTTCTGCTATGGATGCAACTGAAGCCGACACTGCTGCTGACCCTGGGAGAATGCCTAGTGAGGTGTCCCCCACAGCTGCAGTGGTGACCCCCACAGCTGCACCTGCTGCCAATAACTACTGCCATTACCACTGCTACCAAGGCCTCAGGACTGCTTCGTGGGAGACTCCAGGTTTGGTTGCACATGGCTACACCCATTTTGGGACATCATCCAGGGCCTGGGGACCTGGGCACCAGCAGGTTTACCATCACAAAAGCCTCAGTCTGGGGACTCCAGCGGGGACCTGCAGGTCCAATGTGGGTGTGCTTACAGGTTTGGAGGTACCTGGGGTCTTCCTGCTGAGACTGCTGATAGCCCTTATTTTGCTGCTGCATCTTGGGGTTGCTCCTCTGGATGAGTGTATCTCTAGTGGTGTCTGCAATAGGAGCAGCATTGAGAACTTGAGACTGCAGCATGGCCAAGCCTGAAGTAGCTGAAGCCCAGATGGATGGGATAGAGACTGGGTTTGTGAGGGCTGATCTGGGTTTGGTGATCCCAAGAGATGTCAGAGACGGGGCTGAGAAACTGTTGAACACTGACACAGACAGTTTGACTTTCTAGCTACACTTATTTTATTTTTCAATTCTCTAATCTCTCTACCATATCTGGAACAGGATTTCTTTATTGAATTTATAATTTGGTTTACTGATTCCTTCATATTGAGCACTTCTGCTTAGTTTTTTTTACAATCTCTTTAATGAAGTGGTCTTTCACTTTCTGTGTGGAGGATAATGATATATGAGTGGAATTTTTCATTTTTCTTATATTCTTATGTCTTTGATTTTTTTTTCTTTGTTTATATTCTTTCTCTCTCTTGTCTACTTTCTTGGATTTTCTTTCCAACTTTTCTCCAACTAATAGACAATCTCTGTCAGCTCCTCTTCCACTCTTCCTGTGAATTTTTACTTCTAGCTTCTCTCTTCCTCCCTCCTGAAAACGAAAAACAGCATATTATACTACCTCTGTCATTTGAAATTATAAATTGTTTTAAAAATTTTTCTGTTTGTACTACAGTTATTAAACTCATCATTTTGGTTTAATATGAGAAAGCAGTAGATGCCTTAGTGGATGCTATTAGGTTTAAGGCTATATAGTGTGTACACTGGGTGCTGTTGATATTGGTCTCAGTATTAAAGGCAAAGTGCTGGAAACCTTTGTGGACACTATAGATCTACAGGGTAGAATTTATGCTGCCTTAGATCTGTACTTCTAGATGGAAAAACACACTAACAACATAAAAAAAATCAAGGAAATAAAGCACCCAAACAAACCAAGATGCTTCAACAACAGAAGCCACTGATCACACAGTAGAAGAAATGTTCAAGAAGAAGTTCAGATTATACATAGTTAAATTGAAATGTGAAGTAAGGGATAGTATAAGGAGTGAAGTCAAAGGAAAAATACAGGAAGTGAAAGACCACATCAATAAAGAGTTAGAGATCATGAAAAAAAAAAATAAGAAGAAATCCCCGAAATGAAGAAATCAGTAAACCATATTATAAATTCAACAGAGAGTATCACTAACAGACTATACCACTTGGAAGAAAGAATCTCAGACAATGAAGACAAAATATATAGGCTTGAACACAGCATTGACCATGCAGATAAAATGGTAAGAAACCATGAATAGAACATCCAAGAATTATGGGATAACATGAAAAAAAAAACCAAATTGAAGAATTATCAGAATAGATGAAGGAGGAAAGATACAAACCAAAGGAATGCACACTCTTTTCAATGATATAATAGCAGAAACTACACCAAACCTAAAGAATGGAAAATCAAATACAAGAGGCTTATAGGACCTCATATGTACAAAATTACAGCTACCCCACACCAAGACACATGATAATGAGAATGACTAAAACAGAGAATACAGATAAGATCTTAAAGGCTGTGAAAGAAAAAAATCAAATACTTATGTATAAGGGGAAACCAATTCTGACCTCAACTGATTTATCAAACCAGATCCCCAAAGCTAGGAGGCCCTGGAATAACATACTTCAAGCTCTGAAAGAAAATGGATGCCAATCAAGAATTTTTTATCCAGAAAAAATGTTTCAGATTTGAAGATGAAATTAAAACAATAGTTAAACTATGGAACCAACCTAGGTGTCCCTCAATAGATGAGTGGATAAAGAAAATGTGGTATATACACATAATGGAATATTACTCAGTTTTAAAGAAGAGTGGAATCATGGCATTCACCAATAAATGGATGGTGTTGAAGAATATCATGCTAAGTGAAATAAGCCAATCCTACAAAACCAAAGGCCAATATTTTTCTCCAATATGTGGATGCTGATTCACAATAAGGCAGTGGGCACTAGAGAAAAATAGCCTTACCTTAGATTAGGTAGAGGGAAGTGATGGGAAGGGAGGCGAAGGGATATGGGAATAGAAAAGATAGTAGAAGGAAACAGACATTATTTCTGTATGTATATATGTGGCTGCATGACTAATATGATTTTGCAACATGTACACTCAGAAAAATGTGAAACTATAGCCTATCTATGTATGATATGTCAAAATGTATAAATGCATTCTACTTTCATGTGTAACTAATTAAAACAAGTAAAAATTAATTAAAAAACTAAAGAATCAAAATACTTTAGAAAAAGTAAAGAATCTGGCAATTGCAATTAATTCTCATTTAGAAATAATATAATATAAATTAATGCAGAGAAAATAATTTAAAGCAAATAATCACCCAAATAAAAAAATGATTTTCAATGTCTATTTTTTGCTTAATATAGCAATTTCAAAGGGAAAGTGTTAAAAAACTGAAGCTAAAAATGCAATAAAGGTTAAGGAGTTCAGTATTGGATCAAAAATAAACTAAGTCCACACTTTAAAATCTTACATGAAACCCCTTTGGATAACACAAGATCATGTGACCCACAAATCCCTTAAAAATAAAAAACAGAGGTAATATTGTAAAGGAATAAATCATACTATATATATCCCAGTCCAAGTAATCACATTTCTATCTAACAAGTGATTTGTACTTATATTTCTCACTCAATAAATATAAGTTATCATTCTTCTTCCAATTAATTTAATATTTCTGATTTGAGTGACTATCACCGCATCATTAAGGCTTTTTTTTTTAATAAGATACCTTTCCTTCTGATCAACAGCATGTATATTTGCTTTCATCTGAATTCAAAATTCTGCCATCTGCTGTTTGTTTTTCTATTCAGCAATTAAAAGTGGCATGTGGCCTTTCTGGAAAACAAAACCAATTTATTAACAAAATTGCTCAGTTGAACTGAAAATCTGATAACAGACCATATGAACACGAACATATGATATATAAAGAAGATGAAGAGCAGCCTCTTCCTTCTATGGCCTGTACTTCCAGATGGGCTGATCTTTCACATTACAAATCCCTCCTCTGCCTAGAGTGGCCACATGAACTCCAGTCATCTCCAAAACTTGCTTCAACTGTTTACTCCTCTCAGGAATCTTTGCCTCTATCATAGACTTTATCATGGTGTTTTGGAGTTATACAACTTCTGCCCCTATCTAAACTAAAACTTTCTTGAGGGCAAGGACTGTAACTTTATTCTCAATAACACCTAAAGCTAAAACACATAGTAAGAGGATTTAAGAATCTTATTGAATTTATGAGCTAAACTTTCATCTTTAGAGCAGGGATTATCAATCTATATTCCAAATAACGTCAACATTTCCAGAAATACCAAGGCTCATCAGAAAAATTCCTTGATTCACTGTCAGAAAAATATTATAAATCCGTACATTATATGTTCAATTTTTTTAAAACAGATTTTATTTTTAACTACATGACAGTGGAATGCATTACAATTCTTATTATACATATAGAGCAAATGTTAAGTATGTAATACAGTATTGTTTTCTAAAGGTGACCATGATGCTTTGCCTCACTACAAGTACAGAAGCAAGCACAAAAGCAACTGGACCAAGCAGCCACAGACTTCAAAACTGTGAACCACAATAAACCTTTCCTTTTTTCATATGTTAATTTTTTTCAGGGATTTTGTTATAGTAATATGAAACTGACTAACCTAGAAGAAGAACTAGAAGAAATTTAGTTCAGAATTGAGTGAATTATGCTTCATAATATATATTGTTCCATCCCTTCTACACTATCCCAGTCCATTACTGGAACATGCTCATTTATCTACAAGATACCCATTCTCTTCCCAGATTTTCTCATCTTTTTTCCCGCCCATGTCCCACAAAAGTGGTGGAAACAAAGTTCCTCTGCTTGGAGTGACTGGCTGCAAAATAAAGCTAAGGGAGAAAAAAGGGTGGTGAAAAAACACCACAAGACACAACATCGAAAGTAATTTTGAAAGGTGAGGGCAGGACGGCTCTACAACCTTAGGGGTTGAGCTTCAACACTGTAAAAAGAGAAAGTGAGAGCCCATGTTTGGTTTATTCATATGTGGGGAACATCAAAGATTTTTCAATAGAATGTTCTTTTGCCAAATAAGGTAGGAGGTGAGCTGTCCGGGCCCAAGGGGTTACACCGAATTCCAGAGCTAGGAGAGCAGATTTCCTAGCCCAGCAAAGACTGAGGTCACAGCATTGTGTAATCCATTAAGTGGGAGGAGCCATAAAATGGCTTGCAATGACAAACCAAAATCTCCTTTGCTCACGTCCAATGAAGATGCTAAATAGCTCAGGAGTGGTTTCTCACACCTTTGTCTTGTTTTTTATTTTAATTGTGTGGTGCTTATGTGTTTAAATTGGAAACTTGTGTGCCCTTGAAAACATCTTCTTGTTCATCACTTCATATTCAATCAATTCTCAATGTAGGTCAGCTTTTCACCATTAGGACTCTCTTCTAATCTTTCTCCACACTGTAGTCAGAACAAACCTTATAGAATTCAAATGTTATCATCTCTTTCCTTCTGGAATGCTTCCAAAGACCTGTGGGAAAATCCCCAAAGTTTTTCACACAGTTGACAAGTCCTATTATCAATCAGTGCAAGCCTCCTCTCCTATCACAGGGACCTCACACTGTGAACTGGGCAGACTGAATAGTGTTACCATTGGGAAGCCAGCCCACTCTTTCTCACCTTCAAACCATTCCACAGGCTATTCACATTGTGAAACTTGGACAACGTTCTAAGGGAAGCTTGGATGGTCTTTGCAACACTCACAGATTTCTAAAGACTCCTTTTGAAAAACTTTTTTCTTTTGAAATCATTTTAGTCTAACTTAGCAGTTGAAAGAATCATAAAGAAAATTACCATGTGCATTTCAATCATCATCGTTCACTAATGAATGACAGGATCTAACCTACCATAGTACAAGTATTCAAACCAGGAAATTGATTAATACAACAGTAAGATACAGATGCTGTTTGGATTTAGCGGTTATTTATCTAGATACTTTTCTTTTTCTTCAGGTTCAGCTCTCTGAAGATTCCTTTTTGTAAACATAAGCTTTTGTAACTACCAAGATACAGAATAGTTTCATCACCCCCCAATAAAACTTCCCACTAGAAATCTTTATAGTTATACTATGCTTCTATTCCTATCAAGAACTTACTTGTTCTCTATGACTATAGATATGTATTTCAAGAATGTTTTATATGAATAATTATATACCTTGTAAACATTTGAGATTAAATTTGTTGTGCTCAACATAATATTCTTGAGATTAATCCTAGTTATTACATGATTCAATAGTCTGTTCCTTTTTCCCCTGTGCTTTCAATCATATGATGTACCACAGTTAATCCATTTACATGTTGAAAATAATTTAGTTATTTTGAGTATTTTTAGTCATTGAAACTGAACTTTCCAAAATGTGAAATAAACCTATGGTGAAATGCTATTGAGCTTCAAAAATGAATGAAATTACAATACATGCTGCAACATGGATGAAACAAAGATATTCTGCTAAAGAAATAAGTCAGGAACAAAATGAAACTTGTTGCATGGTTTCAAGTATATGAGATGCCTAGAAAATTTAAATTCATGTAGACAGAGGGTAGGAAGTGGTTACCAGCCATTGGATGGGGTTGGAAATGGACAGTTACTATTCAAATGGGAAAAGAGTTTCAGTTTGTGATGATGAGATTTTCTGAAGATAGAAAATAGTTATGGTTGCTCAACAGCCTGCATGTTCTTGCTGCCACTGAGTTGTACATTTAATAATGGACAAAATGTTAAATTTTTACATAAAAACAGAAAAATAAATGACTATTATATGACACAGTATAAGTGTGAATGAAATGTAAGTATATCTAAGTGTAAATATGAAAGAAAATAATACAAGCTAAGAGGACAGAGAGGCGGGGTAGGACTAGTTTATGTAAGATTAGACAGGAATCTCTGAGATAGGTGTATTTTAAGAGAATGGAAAGAGCCAGCCAGCCATGCACTGAAGGGAGGGCATTTACAGGCAGGGAGATGTCAAGTGTGGAGCCTGAGGCAGGAACCATTGTCCAATGGCAGCAAGAGGTCTGCCATGCCTTCACAGATAATGTATGTGCATATGTGCACACTTGTGTGTACAGCTGGTGTGCAAGAGAATGAATGTACATTCATGGATATCTGTATTTTTCTCTATTGGAGACAAGGACCTTGACATGGCTAACCTGTCAACTGTGCTCGTGGTAACTCTTCAGTGAGAACTGGCAAAAGAGTTGACAAAGGAAGGATCGTGCTGTATTAAAGCAGACAGCCACCTAGTGTTGTGCTGGAGGCCCCAGGGAATGCTCTTTAGGTGAGTCTAATGTCTCCTAAAAAGAGTTGTTTATTAATCTGAGGTTAAAGGCCAGGTCCAGGCTATCCCTTTTCACAAGGTTTGTTGCTAAGCCCAGCCTCCTTCCTTGTTCTGAGGCATCTGCCAGTCCCAAGCTGGAGGGCCACTTTCTTTGTTGCTGAAATCCTGCTGTGCAGAAGCCTCATATTAAGTCCTGTATGTTGATATGCATTCCTTGATCAAGCGTCCAGGGGTTCAACTTGACTCTAGAGACCTGGAGGAGGCTTTCAACAGGTAATGAACAGAGGAACAAGCAGACAGAAATCATATTGGGGAAAACCACACCATCAAGTTTCCTTAATTATCTATTGCAAAGGAGGCTGCCTCTGTTTCCAAAGAGAGCCATGGAGCATTACTTCCATGGGATTGGGTTGCTAAGCTTTCCCAGCAAGGAGCAACTGGAAGAAAGCTTTTGGAAGACATTGATTTTTCAAAAGGAGAGAGAGGCAGTTTGTCTAATTGCCAAAGGTTCTGACTCAGAAAATACAGGGGAAACATGACGGGAAGTAGAGAGGGATCTAACACTGTGCTTGGGCAAAGGTATTGAGAAGTTTATAGTGGGATATTTTGTTGTGGGAGACAAAACACCAATCAAAAGCATAATCAAAAGTTATTTCTGGGGTAGGTTAGTGACTAGCAGATGAGTTGATCTGAGACTGGGACCTAACTCTTCCTCTCTGTATCACTGTCTGCAACTTAGTGCCTGGAACTGTATAAATGAGAGTTAAGTGGCTCTGGAGGGAAATCATCTGCACAGATATGAAACTAGGTTTTGGGTTGCAGATGGCACAAAGGGAGGTGGGGGGAGAGAGGGAGCTTCTGCAGACACCTGGTTCTCCTGCCTTCCCACATCTTAAGCCAACAGGCATGAGTGAGTGAAGATAGGTAGTGGTTTTGCTCTCACAGCCACAGGAAGCATATTCCCTGTCTTCTAGCAGCAACACCAGAGGCCTGGGCTCTGGTGGTGTCCTCAAAGAACCCTGCTGCATGTCACTATGTTGACTTTTGTTAAAATACTAATCAAAAATGTTACAAGGAAGGTTTCCTTTTCTAAATACTCAATCTAGAGGCCATGAAAGGGTCACCCACTGATTCTTTGCCTGTACCTAAGTTTCAGGACAAAGGGCATGTGTGGCAACTATGGCTGCTTAACTAAACAAGGTATCTTTCTTGACTTATCTCTTAGTAAGCTGAGGACCATGTTCCTGTTTCTACCATTCCTTCTCCTTCTTCTGAGTCTGGTGACATCAGATACTGTAACCAATGAGGAGGTCCAAAAGACCTGCCCTGTGATGGCCTGTATTCCTCCAGGCATGAACGGTTTCCCAGGCAAAGATGGATGTGATGGAGCCAAGGGAGAAAAGGGAGAACCAGGTACTCATTGGCTTTTCCAGCTGTGTGACTCTTTACATTCCAGATATAACTGGCTGGGGAAACAGGAGGAATGTCCTATCTAGGCAGATTAAGTTTTTCTCTACTATATAATATAACTCAAATCAGAGATGCATCTCCTGTCCTCTGCCATTTCAGACCTCCACCCATCATTTTGTGACATATGTTGTCTTGCCTGTCCAGGAAAGCATCTTTCAGGGTAGGCTCCCCCTTGGAACACAGGAGGATTATTTCTTCTCTGAGTCATTGGAATAAGGGGTTCAGAGGTTGGCCCTGAGTCAATGTCTCCTTTCTCTGGGAAGGGATTCCACATCAAGTTCTTGGGAAAAGAAAGCAAAAGCACAGAAATGAGTCATGTTTTCTTTATCTTCCAACAGGTCAAGGGCTCAGAGGCTTGCAAGGCCCACCTGGAAAGTTAGGACCTGCAGGCCCCCCAGGTCCCCCTGGATCAAAAGGGGCTGTGGGTAAAAAGGGAGACCCTGGAACATGTCCAGGTAAGATCCATCTAGAGAAGATTGAATTAAAGGTGCTCAGAGTTCTGGAACCCAAAATATCAGGTGGGATGTGTCCTTTTACTGACACTTTAAGGGAAGAGGCCTGACTCTGCTTCTTGTCCCAAGGCCCCCTAAGCCCACTCTAGGTTACTTAGAGCCTTGAGGCATTGCCACCAATGCCTAAGTATAGATTTACTAATCTCTCAGGGCTGCTTTCTCACCAAGCATACCCTGGGCCCAGAGAGAAAAAGTAGGACAACTGAGTGTGGATTTAATATGTCTTTTGTCCCATGAAAGTATATCCATGTCATGGCAGTTATCTCTTCATAAGAAATCAAACCAAACCTTAGTGGGTTCAAAACACAACCAGTTATTTAAATACAATTTTGTGGGCCAGCCACAGAAATTCTGGTTTTAGCTGATCCAGTCTGTGGTCAACTGATGGATGGTCCATGATTTCATTCATATGTAGGTGTCAGCTGGATTGAGGAGATTAATCGAGCCACGGACCTCTTATCTGACAGGCCAGCCAGGGCTTGTTCAAATAGCAGAAATTTTAAGATTCCAAGTTGTAGAAAGAATAGAATCTTCAAGGCCTCCTGAAGCTCACAACACATACACTACCATTTCTGCCACACTGTATTGGTCCTAATAAGTCACAAATGTGACCTAGTTTCAAAGAGCATCAAAATAGCCTTTAATTTTTTTTATGATAGAAGCTGCTATTTTTGTCATCAATGAAACACAACTTGCCTCAGAATCTCCTTACTCAAATAATAAAAATTCCTTCAAAGTTTTCTTTTTGCCTTTGAGGTTTGTTTTAGCAATTTATTGGGGGAAAAATGTAGTGAAGAGCTTTGGCTGCAGATTTCTGTCATGTGAGGTAACCAGGGAGTGCCTGTGTGCATGGGTGTATAAAGGTGTCTTTAAAACAGTCATCAGATGAAGACTGGTGTTTCGGACTGTGTGGAAATGGAGGTATTTTTCTTCTTTTTGCTTCTTAATACTTTTCATCTTCCTTCAATGTTTATACATCAATGTAAAAGAAACTATTTTTAAAAAGGTACCCACCCCTTATGTGTACAGTTCCGGGACTCCTTCTCAACAATGCCCCTTTGTTCTGTTTTTATTTTCTAGCATGTGACACTAGCAGAGCTGCTTCTGAAAGAGCAGCTCTTAAAGCAGAATTGGAAAGCATCAAAAAGTGTAAGTTTTCTCTCTTGTTCTTTAAGCACCTTAAAGTGAGGGACTGGTGAAAGTCAGTGAATATTTATTTAATATATATAATTTTCTTGTACATGGGTAGACATTTCTTTTATTCTGGTATCATGAAGTCCTCACAAGCCCCCTCAAGTAGACATGAAGGCAAATGGAATTTAAATTTCTTGCTCAAATGCTCAATAGAACTTGTAAGTGGTAAAACTGGTTTATCAACTGAAGTCAGTTGGACTTAGGAGACTCTAATCCTGGACTCTGATCTTTTCTCACTGGAAATGGTATCTATGCCCCTTTGTTATGCTGGTTTCTAGACCTGGCAATGGGACCAAACTTGTTCTTTCTGACTGGGGCCAAATATGCTGAGACGTTTCTGTTTAGTCTCCAGTTAATGATGTGGTAGAATTCAGAATTCCAAGTTATATGTGTTCTAGACTTCTGATCCAGTGTGCCAGGGTGTCCCTTCCTTTTAAGGTTGTGAGAATGAACAAAAACAGAATATACTAGTTTAATTTGAATTTAAGTTTATTTTATCTGACAAGTCTACTGTGGAAACCTTTACGCCTAAACATACAGCGGGCAGGAGTTTAAAACAAGCTAGTTTAATCTACTTTTTCCCATTTTAGTGCTATTGTTGTCTGTCACAAAAAAAGCTGGAAAGAAGTTCTTCTGGAACAGTGGCAAAACAAGGAACTTTGACAGCGCTAAGGCTCTGTGTGCCCAATCCCAAGCCTCCATGGCCACCCCCTTGAACGCTGAGGAGAATCAGGCCATCCAGAGTTTGGTCAAAGACTCTGCCTTCCTAGGCATAACAGATAAAGAGAATGAAGGCCAGTTTGTGGATATGGCAGGGAGGAGAGTGACCTACTGAAACTGGAACAAGGGTGAGCCCAACAATGCTGGCTCAGGGGAACACTGTGTGCAGGTGCTGTTGGATGGCACCTGGAATGACACCACCTGCTCCTCCTCCTTTTTGGCAGTCTGCGAGTCCCTGCCTGAGGCCACGGGCCCCTCAGCTCCCCCTGTGACTTTACTGCACCCCGAAGACCTAGAGTCCGCTCTGAAAATGAAGACATCAATTTCCCACACCTTGTCAGGAGTTGCTCCTTTTTTGGAGCATTGCAGAAAATGAGGAGAAGGGATTGAATGATGGGATGGGGAGGGGAGAAATGAGAAGCGGCTGATAATGGAGCAACACAGATTTCTGTTTCAGTCCAAAACACTAATAATGAACACTAACAACAACATAACAGTGATAGTTTTAGGAGTTGCCTGGTAATATTAATAATATATTTTAAATGTTCACTTTGAGCAAGATGCTACATTTTTCTATCTTTCAATGATTATCTCATGTAATTAAGTTATGATATTTTTGTGTAAGTACTTACTTGTTCAGATACAAAAATAAAATGAGTTCACTTTTCCATTTACTACAAATGCATTGTGTGCTCTGTTGTGCTCTCTTTTCTCTCTGGGTGGAGGGTTTCCAGGGTAACAAATCTCCATAGTATCCTCTTCCATGGCTTCTCAGCCAGTCTCAGATATCAAGAGGACTTATATGTAGCTCTATTTCTGAATTCTAGTTCCCTTTAAATGAGATACTAACTAGGTAAAGAACATAAATCTCAACTGAACAGATTCATGAGTGCATACACATATATATATGTAGCCATCTTCTAGGTTAAGCTAAGGGACAATTTTAGTACCCTAGAAGCCCCTTTACAACTCCTCCTAGTTGATATTCCAAAGTTAAATACTATCCTAAGCCTACCATCATACATGAATTTTATTTGTTATGATACACAGGCAACCATCCTGTATGTTCTGTTTTATATCTTGCTCTTTATTCACTCTAAAGCCTAGCTGTGGGACTTTTCCACTGTTACATGTAGCAAAAGTTTGCTTTCATTTCTATGCAGAATTGAATTATATTTATGTACCTCAGTTTACCTCTTTTATTATTAATGGATACTTGGCTTATAAATTTGGGCCATTAAGAAAACACCCTCATGAGCACTTCTGTGTGTGTTTTAGTATGCATGGCTTACAAATTTCTCTTGGCTTTCTACTCATGGCAGAGTCAGCAGGTCACAGGGCAAGTATGCATATAGTTTCAGTAAACACTGTAGTTTTCCAAAGTGTCCATACAAACTTATGCTCCCATCAGCAATCTGTGTCGGTCCTAGGTACCCCACATACTTGTGAAGAGGTGGCACTTACAGTCCTTGTAATTTCAGCCATTCTTGTGAATGCAAAGTTTTACTTTTTACCTCCCTCTGGCTTGAATCTCTTTTCCCAGAAGAACAATTTTCATATGCTAATCAGATGTCTGGACATCCTCTCTTGTGAGATATCTATTAGAGTCATTTGTGTGTTTCTTTAGACAATATTTTTTAAATTCATAAAAATATTGTTTACTTTTACATTCAAAATATATTTTTTGTTTATGTATACCACAAATATTTTTCCAGTATTTACTTACTTCCATTGTTGACTTTTGATGAAAATAATTTTTTAAATTTAAGAAATTCTCATTTACTCATAGTTTCTTTCAAAGTTGTGCTTTTTGTGCTTAATTTAAGAAATCATTGCTTGTTCTCAAATTATGAAGATATTCTTCTATATGTTTTTTTTTGAAAGCTATATTGCTAAACCTTCCACATGTCTTTAGTATGTACCTACTTGATACAGCACTAATTTGCTTGAAAACCATGTTTCCTCCCTTAATTGGAGTAGTTCATTTTTGCACATCAGCTGATTATGTGTGGGTCTGTTTCTGGACTTTCTATTCTATTATCCTATTCTATTCTTCCAGTCTGTGTGTTGATTATTTTGCTAACACCACACTATCTTAATTACTGTGCAAATGTAGTAGGAACTGACGTGGCTGTGGAAGCCTCCCAGCCTTTTTCTTCTGTTAGCTAAAACAATTTAGGATAATTTTTGAGTAGCTCCTCAACTGCTACAAAAACATGATGATGTTTTCATTAGGACTGCATTAATCCTACCAATTTACTAGGCAGATTTGACAATTTACTACTGAATTTCCAATGATCATAGTGTATTTCTTCATTTAACTAGGATTTCCTACAATTTTCTTGGTATGTTTTAAAGATTTTAGCTTAGTGATTTCACATATTTTGTTTTGGTGGATGAAAGGTTTTTAAAAATAATGTATTCTTCATAATTATTTTCTACTGTTGCACATAGAAATATAAGTAATTTTGTATATGATCCTATTATATTTAGTAATCTCAAGGTGTTTATTTTTAAAATTCTAGTAGTTTATAAATTCTTCTAGTTTTTCTACCTAGATACCATGTAATCTAAAAACATGGGAGTTACATCATTCTTTCTTTTTTTTTCTTCTTCCCTTCCTTTTTCTTTTTTCCCCTTTTTCTTGCCTCATTGCACTGGTTAACAACTCCAGTACAGTGCTGAATGGAAATGGTGAGGGTGACCCTTCTTTCACAGTTCCTTAGTCTGCCTTTGTTTATTTTAGTGATTAAGATTTAGGTTTTTATCTTTTTAAAAAGTTCAAGTTCATATTTACCTAAACTTACTTCTCCTGCCACCAATTTTCCTATACTTCAGGGGCTTGTAAAGTCCCAATGTCCATCACTCTGTCCTGCTACTGCTTCCTTGAATGTAGTCTTCAGGTATTGGGCTACAGAAGGGCTGATGGTTCTTAGGACTGGCTGTCCTGATATTTTTTACCATGCTGACCGGGCTTGCTGTAAGTAGGTCCCCTGTAATGGGGTAGAACATCACAACTAGATGCTTAAATCAGCTCCCTTCCAATTTTTCTTTGCATGCCTAGGTGAATGTCCAAGACCAAAGACCTGCTTTGCAAATTCCTCAGTAACATTTGGCCAGGCAGAGCCTAATATTTGCCAACCTTGAGAAAATCATAACATCTCTGAAAATGTTCCTGGAAATATGTTAATTAGTCTTAAAATCTTGGCAGCATAGAATCTCCTGGGTAAAAGATTTGAAATACAACAGATAATATTAGGAGGAATTTGACCTAGTAGGCTTGCTTAAAAAAACAAACTAACAAACAACAACAACAACAAAAAAAAAAACAAAAAAAAACCCAAAAAACACCTCACATCATTTCCTTAATTAGAAGTCAAATAATGAGCCATGTGTGGTGGCACATGCCTATAATGCCAGCAGAGACAGGAAAATCACAAGTTCAAAGAGAGCCTCAGCAACTTAGCAAAGTCCTGAGAAACTCAGAAAGACCCTGGCTCAAAATAAAATATACAAAGGGCTGGAGATGTGGCTCAGTGGTTAAGTGTGCCTGGGTGAAATCCCATGTACACACACACACACACACACACACACACAAAGTCAAATAATCAGTACAATAAACACTGTATATTCTGAGTCCCAGGTCCAAAAGCGAAAGGTCACTGGGACATTTCTGCTATTTTTTGCTTTCAGAGACCACAGTACCAGGCAGAAACAATCACAAGACCATATAACAGAATGTTTCAGAATATGGATAAACAGGCTTATCTGACTACTCTCTTCTCTCCAAGTTCCTGGCCAGGGCTATGTGACCAGGCCTCCATTTCTAGCTTTTTCCTGGAGAATCATATTCTTCACACTGAACCCAACTCAGCATGACTCTAGATGTCATGTTTTTACAGATGATCCAACAGAGTATCACTCAGAGATGTCAAAGACAGAAAATAGGTACCACTTAGGACAGGGATCCACTCACACTGCAAAACAACATGATACACACAAAGATTTTTAGGCATTACCTTGAGCAACCTGACACATATAAAAAAAAAAACATGCAAAGAAACACATAAAATAAATGCACATTATCAAACATTCACTAAATCTCATAAATACCTATAAGTACTCTGATCAAAATCCTGATGTCAGCCCTTCTGATCTCTAGCACTGACCTGATGGGAATTCACAGCCATGGTGGGAAATTGGGCCTTTGTCAGCAACAGAAGTATCCATGTGGCTTACCACTTACCACCACCCTTGTGAGCCTTGAGGAGAATGCAGGCATCATAAGTTTCATGAAGAAAGTTAACCCTTCTACCTGTGCCTACAAGAGACCCCCTACCTGGGAAGTTTCTCCACTGGTTGCAGTCTTATCACTGAGCTATTTCATATGCAGAAGTACCTGATGGACAAAGCAGTGTTTAGAGATGAACACAGGGGACAACAGAGTGGCCTAAACTGTACATGCATTACCATATGGCTCATCAGGAAGTTTAAAAAGATTGTTCCTGAACAGGGACTGCTCTCTGAGGCCACCCCTCTCAGTAGCTGAATACTAGTGGTACTTTGGGGCCCACTCAGTTTAAACAATTTCATGTGACCAGTACTATAGTGCGTGGAATGACGGCCCCTGAAGTTATATTCATGTCTAATCTCTTGAACTTCTTAGTATTAAATTATATGGCAAAATAGTGGACATTATCTGTGATGTGAGTAAGTGAAGGATCTTGAGAGAAGGACTTATATGGTTGAGCTTTGTCATTTTCATTTGGGGTTGCTATCACAAAATATCATAGATAATATGTAACAAAGTATGAGATAGATTGCATGACTTATAACGGCATAAATTTATTTTCCACAGTTGTAGAGGCTGACAGTCAAGAAAGGGTGACAACATGAGCAGGTTCTGTTGACACCCTCTTTTAGGTTGCTGACAGCCAACATTCTCTTCTAATCTTAGAATATGAGAAGACAGTAAAAGAGCTTTTGTGTGCCTTTAATAAGGGCATAAATTCCACACAGGGGGGCCTCACTCTCATCATCTAATTATGTCCAAAAGGCCCCAATCTCTAATACTATCATATTGGGGGTTAAGATTTCAACATATAAAATTTGTGGTGGGACCCAGGCATTCAGTCCATTGCAGATTCTAAGGGCAATCACCTGCATCCCCATGTGAGATAAGCCAAGAAAGGTTTGCAGACACCAGAAGCCAAAAGAGGCAAGGAACAGATTTTCCTTCCTCAAAGCACCAGAAAGGAATGCAGCCCTGCTAAAACCTTGATTTCAGATTTCTTAACTCCAGAAATACAAAAAGTTTGAATCCACAGATCTTGTGTTAATTTATTACAGCTTCCCTAAGAAATGAATCCAAATACACATGGAGGGTTATCCCTCAGGACTGGATGGAGAACCTACAGACTCCTGAAGGACACATGAGCATGTCCTTTGGAGGATCAGCTCCCTCTCAAAGCTGTCTGTGGGTTCTAAGGTAACCACCTGTCAGTCACTCTTCTTTCAGGACCCATGAGGTCACCCTCTCAGGCAGAGATGGAGGGCGTCCTCAGCTGAGGAAGGCGCTGGACAAGCTGATTCACATCTGTGTCCTTCCCTCTCTTGGACCCACTCCTGTCTGTTCTAGTGTGTGGATTTCTTGATAGTGTTCCCTTAAACTCTGCACCTGCTTATGTTGAAATGAAACTGGATGCACAATATTAAGCTCCCCTTCCTGCCTCTGACCCCAAACATTAAAAGGGATATTGTACAATGGAACCACCAAATTATTTTATGATGAAACAACCAAATGCCTCTGTAACAGCAGGTCCAAGTGTGCAAGTAAGGATGACAGCACCTCATATGTGACTGCCATAGACCAGGGGGGATGTGTGTACTCCACAAAATTGAAGATGTCTTTTTCAGGCAACCTCTCACATGGAACATGAATGCCTACAAGAGGTTCAAAAGAAATTTTATCAGGAAAAGATTCTTAAATGTTCAGATTTACAGTTTTATACAGTATGAGACTGTTTTGATGAATATAAATATTTTGGAAATCCAAGGTTATTTTTGATAACTATAATCTTATGTTGATTTCAGGATTCACTTTATTTTTTTTAATATTTTGTTTTGGTAGCAAAAGTTTAGAATACTGAATGCTGTACATAAATACTTAAAAATGATGGCTAGGTGTTATCTTCTTAGCTCGAATATGCACTTAGGCTCAATATACATTGTCATGGCACTGGATCCACTTAGAGGAATAGGATGATAAGAAAGGAAACACAGCCTGCCATTAGAGAAGCTGTGAGCCCTGTTCTGCAGTGGGAGGAGCCTGTCAGAGATTGAGACAGCAATCCAGGAACAATTTTCTGTTCCTCTTGAAAAAATTAAGATGTGACAGAGTTAGAATTACACAAGTAGGTGCAGTAGAAGTTCAGCAGTAACCATGGCTTAAAGCTACTCAGCCCTGACAGGAATTAATATGAATACAGCTTCACAGGCGAAGTTTCCAATCTCCTTAAGGGACATGTGGATTCCAAGAACCACCACACCTTTGGAAAGTATAGGTCTATGGCTTCCAACTGATATCTTGACTTTAGTCTGTGCTCCCAGTTAGAGGCAGTTCACAAAGGTCATTTCTACCACATGCACAGCTGTTCAATAACACAGCTGACATTGCACCTTTATCAGTATTCCAGGCCAACAGATCTAGAAAGTGAACTCAAGGTCAAGGTCAAATTCTACAAATAGGACAAAGGCTGTGTTAACTCTTGACTTATACAGTGTCATTTCAAAAAATGTGTGTTCTCAAGTGTTCCACACACCAAAAGAGGAAATTTACAGGAAAAATCACATATAACACAGTATAAACCTGTCACTGAAGTTTCCCCTATGAATATCATGAAGAAGACAGGTACTGGCAGGCACTGAGTTGACATGTCATAATCCTTGCCTAGCATTTAACTGATCTCAGTCTAAGAGTTGCATAGCAGTGAACTGACTTGAACAACAGATTGGGAGTGGAATCTGCTAGGCTGAATTTCTAAAAAGTGACCAGGATAATGCTGGATTTTCTGTTAAAAGTGACATTTTTAACCAGTTTAAATACATACAGAAATCCATACAAATAATTTTGTTCTATTTAGTTCACTCCATGCTGGAACCACATTCCAACAGTCTGTGGACTTCCCGGGACTCTAACCCTTGAACCGACCCTCTCTTCACTGCCCTTATTGTCCTCATGGCATCTTCTGCATACTAAGATGGCCAAAATAATCATTGTTATCACGATTTTCTGATTCCACTTTAATAATTAACTCCATCTTTCAAAAGTTCTGGGAAAAACAGCAATCATTTTTTTGTATTCTAGTTGATAAATTTATTTCCTATGGGGATAAAGAATAATAAACTTGTTATTCCTTTACCTGTATACTGCAATTGAATAAGTAGATATGTTGTTGATGGATTGTCAGTTCTCAGTTTCTTTTTTCTTTTTTTATTGATTTTTTAAAAAAATAAATGACAGCAGAATGCATTACAATTCTTATTACATGTATACAGCACAATTTTTCATATCTCTGGTTGTACATAAACTATGTGGACACCAATTTGTGTCTTCATACATGTACCCTGGGTAATGATGTCTTTCACATTCTACCATCTTTGCTAATCCCCTTATCTACCCTATCTAGAATTCATATATTCCTCCCATCCTCCCCCTCCATACTCCACTATGAGTCAGCTTCCTTATATCTGAGAAAACATTCAGCATTTGTGTTTTTTGAATTGGCTAACTTCACTTAGCATTATCTTGTCCAATGCCATCCATTTACCCCAAAGGCCATGATTTTATTCTCTTTTATTCCTGAATAAAATTCCATTGTGTACATATGCCACATTTTTTTTTATCCATTCATCCACCGAAGGGCATCTAGCTTGGTTCAGCTAGGTTGGTATAGCTATTATGAATTGTGCTGCTATAAATATTGATGTGACTGTGGTCCCTGTGGTATGCTGTTTTTAAGTCTTTTGGGTATAGACCATGGAAAGGGATAGCTGGGTCAAATGGTGGTTCTATTCCCATATTTCCAATGAATCTCCATAATGCTTTCCATATTGGCTGCACTAATTTGCAGTCCCACCAACAATGTATGAGTGTACCTTTTTCCCCACATCCTCACCAATGCTTATTGTTGTTTGTCTTCATAATAGCTGCCATTCTGACTGGAGTGAGATGATATCTTAGAGTAGTATTGATTTGGATTTCTCTAATTGCAAGAGATGATGAGCATTTTTTTTATATATTTGTTGATTGATTGTATATCCTCTTTTGAGAAGTGTTTGTTCAGGTCCTTGGCCCATTTGTTGATTGGGTTATTTTGTTGTTGTTGCTGTTAGCTTTTTGAGTTCTTTACATACCCTAGAGATTAGTGCTTTATCTGATGTGTGAGGGGTAAGGATTTGTTCCCAGGATGTAGGCTCTCTATTCATCTCAAGGTTGTTTCTTTTGCTAAGAAGAAACTTTTTAGTTTGATTCCAACCCATTTATTGATTCTTGGTTCTAATTGTTGTTCTATAGGTGGCTTATTAAGGAAGTTGGGACCTAAGCCCACATGATGAAGATTAGGACCTACTTTTCCTTCTATTAGATGCAGAGTCTTTGTTTAATTCCTAAGTCTTTGATCCACTTTGAGTTGAGTTCTGTGCATGAATAGAAATAGGGGTTTAATTTCTTTCTTTCTTTCTTTCTTTCTTTCTTTCTTTCTTTCTTTCTTTCTTTCTTTCTTTCTTTCTTGAAGATGCTGTCTTTTCTCCAATGCAAGTTTTTGGCACCTTTGTCTAACATAAGATAATTTTAATCTTGTGGGATACTCTCTGTGTCCTCTATTCTGTACAATTGATCTACCAGCTGTTTTGGTGCCAATACCATGCTGTTTTTGTTACTATTGCTCTGTAGTGTAGTTTAAAGTCTGGTATAGTGATGCTACCTGCTTCACTCTTCCTGCTAAGGATAACTTTAGCTATTCTGGGTCTCTTGTTTTTCCAGATAAATTTTATAACTGCTTTTTCTATTTGTATAATGAATGCCATTGGAATTGGAATTGCACTAAATATGTATAGTGATTTGGAAGTATGGTCATTTAGATAATATTAATTCTGCCTATCTAATAGCAAGGTAGATCTTTCCATCTTCTAAGGTCTTCTTTGATTTCTTTCTTTAGGGTTCTGTAATTTTCATTGTATAGCTCTTTCACCTCTTTCATTAAGTTGATTCCCAAGTATCTTGTTTTTCATTTTTTTTTGAGGTTATTTTAAATGGGGTAGTTTTCCCCATTTCCCTCTCAGAGGCTTTGTCACTAATATACATAAATGCCTTTGGTTTATAGGTGTTGATTTTATATCCTGTTACTTTGCTGAATTCATTTAGTAATTCATTTAATTCTAGAAGTTTTCTGGTGGAACATTTTGGGTCTTCTAGGCATAGAGTCATATCATCAGCAAATAGTGCTAAAAGTTCTTCTTTTCCTATGCATATCCCTTTAATTTCTTTCTTCTGTCTAATTGCTCTGGCCAGTGTTTCAAGAACTATGTTCATTAGAATTGGTGAAAGAGAGCATCCCTGTCTTGTTCCAGTTTTTAGAGGGAATGCTTTCAATTGTTCTCCATTTAGAATAATGTTGGCTGGAGGCTTAGCATAGATAACCTTTATGATGTTGAGATATGTCCCTGTTATCCTTAGTTTTTCTAATGTTTTGAATATGAAATGGTGCTGTGTTTTGTCAAATAATTTTCTGAATCTATTGAGATGATTGTATGATTCTTATCTTTGAGTCTATTGATGTGATGAATTAAATTTATTGATTTCCATATGTTTCTGAACCAACCTTGCATCTCTAGGATGAATCCCTCTTGATCATGGTGCACAATCTTTTTTATATGTTTTTATATTTGATTTGCCAGAATTTTATTGGGAATTTTTGCATGTATGTTCATTAGAGATATTGGTCTTTCTTTGATGTGTCTTTGCTTGGTTTGGGGATCAGGGTGATATTGACCTCATAAAATGAGTTTAGAAGTGCTGCCTCTTTTTCTATTTCCTGAAATAAATTGTAGAGTATTGGTATTAGTTCTTCTTTAAAGGTCTTGTAGAACTCGGCTATGTATCCATCCAGTCCTGGGCTTTTCTTGGTTGGTAGGCTTCTGATGGCATCTTCTATTTCCTCACTTGATATTGGTCTGTTTAAATTTTATATATCTTCCTGATTAAATCTGGGCAATTCATATGACTTATGAAATTTGTCGATGCCTTCAATGTCTTCTATTTTATTGAAGTATAAGTTTTCAAAGTAATTTATAATTATCCTCTGTATTTCTTTAGTGTCTGTTGTGATATTGCCTTTTTCATCATCCATGCTGGTAACTTGAGTTCTCTCTCTCCTTCTCTCAGCTAGCATAGCTAAGGGTCTGTCAATTTTATTTATTTTTTCAAAGAACCAACTTTTTGTTTTGTCAATTTTTTCAATTGTTTCTTTGGTTTCAATTTCATTGATTTCAGCTCTAATTTTAATTATTTTGTGCCTTCTACTGCTTTTGCTGTTGGTTTGTTCTTCTTTTTCTAGGGCTTTGAGATGTAGTGTGAGGTCATTTATTTGTTGACTTTTTCTTCTTTTTAGGAATGAACTCCATGAACTTTCCTCTTAGTACTGCTCTCATAGTGTCCCAGAGATTTCGATATGTTGTGCCTGTCTTTTCATTAATTCTAAGAATTTTGTAATATCCTTCTTGATATTTTATGTAACCCATTGTTCTTTGAGTAGCATATTGTTTAATGTCCAGGTGATAGAGAAATTTTATTTTTTATTTTGTCATTGATTTCCAACTTCATTCCATTATGATCTGATAAAACGCATGGTAGTATCTCTACTTTTTTGTATTTGCTAAGAGTTGCTTTGTGGGATAGTATATGGTCTGTTTTAGAGAAGGATCAATGTGCTGCTGAGAAGAAAGTGTATCCTCTTGATGCAGGTTGAAATATTGTATATATGTCAGTTAAGTCTAAGTTATTGATTGTATTATTGAGTTCTATAGCTTCTTTTTTTATCTTTACAATTTTATTTTGTATACACATTTGCTCAAAATCAGTGAATTTCTAGCCCAGGTTCAGGTAACTGAAGGGCCTTTATAAGTACTTTATATTGTCTAGCCCCAAGGTATGCTGCAAACATAGTCTGAAATAAAATGGGAAATAACATCTTTCTGAAGATAGGCTTAGTAATTTTAATCCAGTAAGTTAAGGTGTTTCCTTTCTCTGGTAGCAAGGCTGATTGATACCTGGCTGCTAAGCCACCATTTACAGGAATAGCCAAGAAAACAGGGTACAGACCTCCTAAAACTAATCCAACAAGTCCTCCTGTTGTCACAGTACAGGTTTCACAATTCAAATCACCTGTACTCGAGGGTAAACTTAAAAAACCTTTGAAAGATGCTTTTACTATCAAAAATGGTAGCACTGCCATTGGTAAGCCAGCAGCTATTCAGGCCCTTGTTACATGCAAGACATGCCAAAAAAGACTGTTTGCTATTAGGCCACAGAAAGTAGCATTAAGTCCAATATTTTTGGATCCATGTTCAAGAAGATTCCTTTCTGTTTCTGATAGTAGTTCAATTTTTCTGGCTATGACATCAAAAATTGAGTTTTCCTTGATAGTATCATGTGGTTTATGGTTTTCCATCTTGACCCTGCTACTATCCTCCCAACAGGTGCCTTCCCAGTTCTTCTAACATGCCTGGGCTTAAGATACAACCTTTACTCCATTCCTCCCAATGCAGCCAACTTTGGCAGACACCTATAGTTTCTTTATTCAACTTTTGTTGGGAAGATCTATCCAGTGGTGAGAGAGGTGTGTTAAAGTCACCCAAGATTATTGTGTTGTGGTCAATTTGACTCTTGAACTTGAGAAGAGTTTGTTTGATGTACATAGCTGCAACATTGTTTGGGGCATATATATTTAGGATTGTTATGTCTTGTTGGTGTACATACTTGAGCAGTATGTAATGTGCATCTTTATCACTTTTGATTAACCTTGGCTTGAAGTCTCATTTATGTGATACAAGGATGGAAACCCCTGCTTGCTTCCACAGTCTATGTGAGTGGTATGATTTTTCCCAAGCTTTCACCTTCAGTCTATGGATGTCTTTTCCTATCAGATGAGTCTTCTGGAGTCATCATATTGTTGGGTCTTTTTTAAATTCAGTCTGCTAGCATATGTCTTTTGATTGGCGAGTTTAAGCCATTAACATTCACGGTTATTATTGAGACATGGTTTGTATTTCCATCCATATTTATTTATTTTTGTTATTTAACTTGACTTGATTTTCTTCTTTGATTACTTTTTCCTTTAGGGTACTACCTCCCTCTGCTGATTTTCATTGTTGTTGTTGCTGTTTTTCCTCTTCATGGAATATTTTGCCAAGGATGTTTTCTGGCTATAAATTCTTTTAACTTTTGTTTATCATGGAAGGTTTTTATTTCATCCTCAAATCTAAAGCTTAATTTTTCTGGATACAAGATTCTTGGTTGGCACCCCTTTTCTTTCAGAGCTTGAAACATTTTGTTCCATATCTTCAAGCTTTCAGGCTCTGTGTTGAAAAATCTGCTGTTACCCTAATTGGTGTTCCCCTATATGTAATCTTTTTCCTTTCTCTTGTGGCTTTCAAAATTCTCTCTTCATTCTGTATGTTGTGCATTTTCATTATTATGTGCCTTGGTGTGGATCTTTTATGATTTTGTACTTTGGTGTCCTGTAGGCTTCTTGAATTTTGATTTCAAGTTTATTCTTCATGCTTGGAAATTTTTGTGATATTATTTTATTAAATAGATTGTTCATTCCATTGGTTTGGACCTCTATGCTTCTCTCTATCATAATAACTCTTAAATTTGGTCTCTTTATGCTATATACATATTTCTTCAATATTCTACTTGTGGTTTCTTACCATTATCACTGTGCAGTCTATGTTATTTTCAAGATTATATATTTTATCTTCATTGTCTGATGTCCTATCTTCTAAGTGATCTACTCTGTTGTTGAGACTTTCATTTGAGCTTTTATTTTTTTTTTCATTTCAAGGATTTCTATTTTTTTCTGTTTTTTTTTTTTTTTTTAAGAACCTCTATCTCCCTGTTGAGGTGATCTTTTGCTTCCTGGATTTGTTTATGTAGCTTCTTGTCAAAGTGATCTTTCACTGTTTGTAGTCTCTCTCTTATATCTTCCTTGAGTTCAGAGAACATTTTAACAACGTATATTCTGAATTCTTTCTCTGTAATTTTTTTCTGCTGTGCCTGCCAATAATTCTAATGATGTGGTGTCTTTATTTGTTTGTGGCACTTTCTTCCCTTATCTTTTCATGTTGCTTGTGTGTCTTCCTTTCCAGCTCTGTGGGTCGGTTTGTTATTGTTTTTACCCTACAGGTTTGTAGTGATCTTGTAGGGTTCCAAGATCCTTCCTTTCTGGAGAAGTCAATGTTAACAGATCCCAATATCAACAATATATCACCTATGAACAATTTGTTGTTATTAAAACATTTATAGTGTAGTCTCCATGTACAGAAATGTTGGATTCAATTATTATCTAAAATATAATCAGTAGTTTCGTAAAAAGTTTACACTTTTCGATGGTGAACAATGAACTGGGATTGGGTGTAGAATGGAATGCTGATGGGGAAAGATGTGAGGCTATAGAGTTAATATATCTTAGGAAATGTGAAAGAGAAATCTAATGAAGAGGGTTTGTAGCAAGAGACTAGGCAGGAAGTAATTTAGGATAGATAAGTAAGTGGGAAGACAGTAGAGTACATAAAACGAACACACATATATATTTAGATATATGTTATAATATATCTAAATATATATGTGTTAAAATAGTAAAATTTGGAGTGGGAAAGAAAGATGAAAAAAGTGAAAAGAGAAAGAAAAAAGTAAAAAAAGAAAAAAGAAAAATGGAGGGCATATAAAACATCTCTATATTATATTATTCAGATGACTCAGTCCTCGAAATCCTATTTCATGCAAAGTTCTTGGGTTTACACATGTTGAAGATGTGAGGGCTGGAGGAGAGGGAAAAAAAATATTCCAAAGAAGAAAGCAGGGTTTTTACTAGTTTTAGAGGTTGTTTCTTTTCTGTTTCTCTTCTTATCCAGTAGGTGGGGCTGTCCTTTTTAAACTGGTGTCTCTGCCCTCAGTATGGTGTAGGTAACCAGGATGGGAAGACTGACCTTGGTGTAGGGTATCTAGAAGCAAGGGTTCCCACCTGCCAGTCTCTGCAGGGAGGCTACACCTCAAGGGTCTCTTTTTGGGACCACTCTTCTGACTTTTGCACCCGGTATTGTCTCCCTTTCTTGCCTGGATATTTCCCAGATCCTGGTCTCTCTGTTGGGCTCTAAACTTAGGCCCATCCTCAACACTTAGCAGTTCCCACCTGCTGGACCTCTCACACACAGGCTCACAGCAGGTGGGTGGTGCCCTGGTCACACTGCACACCTCCCCAACTGGGAGCTGTTTATGTATTGAGTGGTCACTATGCTGAAATCGCTGCTGGGCGGATGGGGCAGTTGGATACCTGGTACCTGGCCAGATGGAGATTCAATCTGGGAGCAGAGAGCTGCCCCCACCAAATATGGTGAGAAAGGTTATCCAAGTTGGAGTCGGTCTGCTTCCAGCACAACAGTGTCTGGTGAGGTGGGGTAGCTGGGTGATGGCTTTGTGTGGTGGGTAGGTAGCAGCCGAATGAACTGCATGGGAATAGAGCACAGTTTGGAGTTCTGCAGAGGTGCTGATAGGTGATTCTGCTTAGCTGCTTCAGAGTCTTGTGTGACCTAGAATTGTGGGCTTTGGGTTTCTACCACTGCAGGGGTCCAGAGTCCTACTCAATGGCTGAGGCACTGAAGGTTTGATTGTCAACACCATATATAAATAAATAAAATAAAGATCCATTGACAACCAAAAAAATGTTAAAAAAAATTATCCTAGACCCAGCCCCATTCTGGCCATCCTCCATTTCTATGCTCACTGCCTCCAAAGAGCAAAATTCCCTGAGTAATAAGTAATACCTTCAGATATAATATGAAGGAAACAGATTTGTTTCCAGTGCCATTTCCTTTTCTTAGGTGCACAGGAAGCAGCATTTCCCAGCATTCCTTGCAGTTGGGATGGGAACACATGATGGAGCTCAAGAAATACAAATGTAAGCACAAATGGTATTACACATCAATTCATGGCAATTGGGTGTCCTCAGTGTCTTGTTCATCCTTTCTCATCACTCCATCAGAGATGAGTATGGGACTACCATGTTTGTTAAATGGAACCACTCAAGAGACTTGACCTGGAGAAAGCAAGCTGTCCAGGAAGAGTCACAGAGGAAGGCTTTCCACCAGCCATAACCTGAAGTCATGCAATCCAGGGGTGAACTTGAGGCTCTGGGACATGCTGGTGTAGGAAATAGTTTCATATTTACTCCCTACAATTATATCTCCATGAAACCCTGTTCTCATCCCCTCTTTTTGCAGAATTCTAGCTCTTATTTTTCATTGCTCATTTGGTTATTTGCTTTAGAACTCTTTGCCTATTGTTGTTATCCATGATCTATCCTGACAGTTAAATATCCAACATACTTGCCACCTCTTCACAAACTTCAGCCACTTTGTTTCCTATTCTATAAAGAAGATGCTGACTTACCATTTTGATTGTGCTCACTCAATCTGGTTAAATTTACAATAATAATCTGCCAATGGGCTTTTCTCGTCTTCTGTAATGTTGATGATACATTGATTTTCCTTTAAATCATTAATTCTACATGGTTGACATTGCAATAACTTTCAGTTTCCTCCAGGATTCTTTGCCTGCTCATCAAAATGATCTCTGCTATGATTTGGAAATGCTTCCCTAATGTGGTGTGTGTGTGTGTGTGTGTGTGTGTGTGTGTGTGTGTGTGTATCTTGACCCCATGATATCAGTTTTGGGAGGTGCTTTGTACGATTCCATTATGATGTACTGCTCTAGCTAGAAGCCCAAACCAGTGGAATTACTGAATCTTGGGCTTGAACCTCCAGAAATGTGAACCAAACAACCCTTTCTTTACTTAATATGGACACGTCAGATATATTGTTATAGTTATGAAAAGCTAACTAAGGAAATCTCTACCACCTATTTCTACATTATCACTTATGATCTCTTCTCTCAGAGAACATGTCAATTTCTTACTCTTGAGCCAGAATTCTTAGATTCAAACCTGACACTCAGAAGAACCACTGTGAATCTTCAGTTGCCTATAGTATTTGTAAATATACTTTAGCTTTTTGTATTTGTGCTTGGATCTATTCCCCCTTTTATTCCAAAGTCTGTACCTTAATTTCAGCATCATACATTATTTCTTCTTCTTTCTGACTGTTGGTGGTTTTCTTACTATATTGTTTCACTTTAGTGCAAAGGATATTTCTAATCACAGGTTTAGAAATATTTAGAACTTCCAGCATTTCTGATTTTCCATCATATCCATTGCAGAATGAATGTTTACAGCATTATATTTTGCTAAGTCTAGTGTTGAACTTCTACTGGCATATTCCCTGTCTCCTTGTCCAGAAAGACTTTCATTGGCTGATATGAAAATTCAACATGAAACCAAGAGAACTTTGAAAGACTGAACTATCAGTGTCATACTCTACCATCTCCTACTGATGCTCAGGGTCAGCAAGACTTAGTCTCACATCATCAGGTACTTTCACCATACAACTCTTCAACATCTACATCTCCAAATAGTACAGATTCCAGGAAAGATAAAGTTCCTCCTTAATTGTCCAATCTGATGTAGGATCCTCTGCAGCTACCATAGCTAGTGGATAATCAGACTTCTTGCAGGATCTATATTCCAATTATATACCTTGATTCCCCAGACACAAAGAATCTAGACATGCATTCCTCTGAATACTCTAGGAAATGCTTTGCTCAGTAGGGTATTTCCAAGGTTCAGGTGAGAAAATGGTATCATGTGCTGTATAGTGGGAGTGACATTCCTGTTCTCAGACAAGAGACTCTGCCAAAATACCCAAGGATTTACTCTTTTACTCTGCACTCAGTTTCTCCACTGTCAAATCTGTAGATATCCATGATCTTTCATCTAATCAGCTGCTGGTTAGATCTACTGTGTTGGCAAGAGCTTGGTACAAGATGCCACCCAGGACATCAACATGGAAGATTGTGAAGAGGCAGTGGCACTGGGATGGGACTTCCAATCTAGATGAAGAGCTTGAAGGCCAAGTGGCCCAGATGATATGAGATAAAGTTGAGGGATTATAGACTGACCTACTTCCTTCTTACTATGTATGACATTAGTTCTGTCCCTTCCAGATATTTTCAGAGTCAGGAAAAACTGGATATGGATGGGTATAGTCCTTCTGGACAACCCAACCCACAAACCACTCTCCTCCCTTATTAGCCAAGATTTAATTAAAATATAATTTATTAAAACCACAAGGTAAACTTTGCCTTTTAGTTTTAACACTGTTAGATAGAAACATTAATGAGATCTTTTCTATTTCAAATGCCACTGAAAACTAAGTTGCTCATAGTTAATGTTATAATGTTGCATTGGTTAATGAACAGCAGGCTGAAATGAGACATGAAGACAATAGAACATGCACTCCAGTCAGAATGGCAATTATCAAAAAATGTACACTTATACATTACTGGTGGGACTGCAAATTGGTGTAACTACTCTGTAAAGCAGTATGTAGATTACTTAGAAAATCTTGAATGGAACCACCATTTGACCCAGCTATCCCACTCCTCAGCATATACTCAAAGACTTAAAATCAGCATACTACAGTGACACACCAATATCAATGTTTATAGCAACTCAATTTACAATAGCTAAACTGTGGAACTAATCTAGATGCCCTTCAATAGATGAATGGGTAAAGAAACTGTGGCATATATACACAATGGAAAATTATTCAGCCTTAAAGCAGAATGAAATTATGGCATTTGCAGATAAACGGATGGAGTTGGAGAATATCATGCTAAGTGAAATAAACCAATACCAAAAAACCAAAGGCCAAATGTTTTCTCTGATATGTAGATGCTGATTCAGTTTGTTGAGTCCTCAAAACCAGGGATGGAATCACCACATGATCCAGCTATTCCACACCTGGATATTTTCCCCAAAAAACTAACATAAGCATACTAAAGTGACACAGCTACATCAATATCTATACAGCACAATTCACAGTAGCTAAATTATGGAAGCAACCCAGATGCCTATCAATAGACAAATGGATTAAGAAATTGTGAGTATATATATATATATATATATATATATATATATATATATATATATATATATTTACATGTATGTATCAATGGATGATTGAGGGACCCTCCTATCTCAGAGGAAGCACCACCTCAGGAAAAGAGAGATCAGGGAACAAATTCTCTACTGAAAATTTGATTATCAAACTCATGGGGATGCATTTTCAGAAACTGAAGTTTCTGGAATGAATTTCTTTTCTTTATTCTTTGTCTCAGGTCTGCAACTTCCTGTCTAGCAATAATGAGATTTTGTTCCATCTCCTAAAGTCTCAGACAGTCATCAAGGGCTTTTCTTTCCAAGGACAGAATGATTCCTTTCTGTTCTACTTTGAGATCTTAGAATCACTTTCAGTGCATCTCTGACTCTTTATTTTCATGGCTCATCAGATCCTTGGCTTCAGAATTTGCCACCTCTTACTGTAAATCAAGATTTATATTGACAGAAATAAACCCAAATATTCTATTTCTTTTTGGTGATGTGGTTTAACCATTTCATTTTCTTTCTCCCCAGGATAGCTATCTGCCCTCTTGGTGGAAATTTCTTTGACTGGGGCACCTTAGTTATGTCCTCTTAGGCAAGCTTTCTTCATTTCTTTGACAATGCTATTATAGAATAAATCTTTCCCACTGTCACTAATGTTTAAATACATACTTGATTTTGCAACAACTTTCAGTTTCTTCCTAGATACTCTGGCCTTGTTAGCAGCATGAGTTTCATTCTCTGGTTCTCCTGATTGCACATTCTCACCCAGATCCTTTCTTCCCAGGAGACCTTTCCCTTCTGTGATCTTGAGCCACTCTTCCTATAGATACATGGCATGAATCTTCATACAGAAGATAAAGCTCACTATGGACAGCCTGGGTCTTTTATCAGTTGCTGGTAAGCATTTTAACCATGATTTCATTTCATGTTCTTGTGTTTTGATGTCTGTCCTTTCTTGGTCCAGAGCTTGGATCTTTCAAAGACATCTTCTCTTCTTGTTTTGAACATCGACATTTTTCTTTTCTCTTGTGTCTTACCACAATACATATGATGCTCCTCTTCACAGGCCTGAAAAAATCCGAGTCATCAGCCACTTCTCAGTTTTCATCTTCTTTCCAAACTAGGATAAACTGATCAAGAGCATTACATTTTACTAAAGCTACTGCTGAACTGCTACTGGAAGGTTCCTTGCCTACCTGTAGAGAAAGTCTTTCTCTGAATCTTCAACATCTGCATCTCCAAGTAGTACAGATCCCAGGAAGGATGAAGTTCCTCCTTAATTGTCCAATATGATGTAAAAGCAAGTTAACCATGAGCACCTGAACTATCTACACACACTCTATTATCTTCCACTGACATCCAGAGACAGTGAAACACAGCATCATATCATCAGGGGCTTCTGCCATGAAATCCTCCAGTGTTTCTTGGGTTTGATAAAAGTGCCTTCCGTCAGCAGGTTGAACTTGCTTCATAGTAGCCTAATATGATACAGAGGTGCCTAGAGACACAGTTTACACACTCCCTACTCTATTCTTGACTCTGTTTCCTTGAAAGAAATGGGTATTCATTTTCTTTGGAAAAAAATAAAGGTCTTATGATCACTTTTTATTTCACAGAGATATGAAAATAAAGCTTCTTTGGATGACCTTTTGGAGCCAAAGTGTGGAATGGGACTTTAAACCCTGAGTGATCCTATAGGACTATAGGATGAGCAGAAGTCCCTGGGCCCTACCATCTAACAGAAAAAACATGCGACAGCCCTGCACTCTGCTGGCTATGTTTTGAACTACAGGGAATGAATACACAGTCTAAGAAGGAAAGCTTTTGAGGAATATACATGACATTCAGCCAGAGACCTGAGGGACATGGAGGGGAAAAAGGGAAATCTAGGCAAAGAAAACAGCTTAGGAATATGATCCTGATCTTCAGGATGACCAGTGTGTGTCCAGCACACCTGGAACTTCCCAGGCATTGAGAGTCATGTAGATGGCAGGTCAGCTTCTAATGGCACTATCTTCCAGGGCACTGTCTTCCTAGGTGTGGACTCTAGTCTCCAACCTTAAGGTCCTGGGCTCTCAGCTGAAGCTGGAGTTACACTCTCAGTGATTTGGTATCTGAACTCTGGAAGGAGGATTGGGACTCTGAACCAGCTACCTCTGTTCTGGTCTCCTGAGTTTGTATGCCTACACTTTAGTTGTGACCTTGGTTCCAGCTGCTGGAAATGATTCTGGGCAGTGACCTTGGTTTTCTAGAGAAGATAAACCTTTGTGCTCTGTAAATTGGATCTTAATTAAGGGTCACTGGCTTTGTTTGAGGCTTGCTTGGCCCTGTGGCTCTGGGACTTATTGACACCTGGCCTCTGGGTTCCAGGAGGTTGGTTTATTTCTCTGAGCTTTTCCTTCAGTGATATACAGGGCCCTGATGATACAAGTTTAACTGAGCCCTTCAATCTTTCTCTTCCTAACATTTTTCTTGTTCTGGTTCCTTGTTCTGTGCACTGGCGTTGGAGCTCTAGGTTTCAGGTCCTGTCCGTATGTAGTTTAAGTCTTTGGATCTTTTACTGGTCAATTCCATCTTCATTCTCTGGGCTAAGGAGTTTCTTGAGTCCCAGGCTCTAAGTTCAGGATGTGAGTTCTCTTATCTGGCCTTTGGGGTTCAGTGCTGGACAGGATTCATAGGTTTGTCTAACGCTTGGGAATCCTGGCAAGGGATGGGAGGTAGGGAGATTAAGTGTAAGATGAAGGTGATAACTTGGGAGTCCAAGTGGGGGAGATAATAGGAACCACTACATCAGTATCTGCTTGGTAGTCCCCAGGACTAGGACAAGGTCTTCTCCCTCCTGAAATGGATGACTTTTGGAAGTGACTTCACCTTCCTGAAAAGAGACTCTGCTCTTACTAAGTGGTTGGTCTTCAGAAATGACCTGACTTATCTGAGCCTCAGTTTTCTTATCAGTAACATGAGGATCTGAAAAGCACACACATACAAGGAATTCCTGTTTAGTTGACAAACATGACTAACTTGTCCTAGCAATGCTATTTTGAGGAAGCAGTTCTCCTGCCAGCCTCTCAAGACCAGGGCCATCCTGTGGGACTTCTGAAAACTCCCTGGAGGAAGTGCTTCCCTCATTCCCAGCCAGGGACAAGGAGTGGAGCCCTGCTCTGTGGTGGTGAAGAAAAGAAATGGGCTTTCCCAGGTATATTTCCCTACACCTTGACCCATTCAACTCACACTGACCCAGCCCTCCTGCCAAACTCAGGCCAGGGCAGACCAACTCCACTGCACAGGCCAAGAAGCACAGAGCACTTCTCCATCTTGTTAGCACCTCTGACCCAGAGGCCTCCATCAGGCAATTGTGAAATTGACATTTTAAGAGGCAAGTATGAATTTATTTCCAGAAAATGCTGTTTTGTTTTTTTTTTTTTTTATTGTGTTTTGAACTTGAAGCATTCAATCACAGAGCCATATCCCTATCCCTATTTTTTATTTTATTTAGAAACAAGGTCTCACTGGCCAGGGTTGCTTAGCACCTCACCATTGCTGAGGCTGGCTTTGAACTCACAATTCTCCTGCTTCAGCCTTCCTGAGCCACTGGCACTACAGGCATCTGCCACTGCACCTGGCCAGAAAACGCTGACTTTTGATGCTGAAATCATTAAAATGCTGAACTATGGTCAGATAAAGACTAATAGTCACAGTACTAAGCTTGTAAAAGGTACCACAAACAAGCTGTGCTAAATGATTATCCCTGGCCAGCTCTGAGCACATTTGTCCCACCCATGTAGCCACCATTGGACGTTCCAGGGCCTTCAGCTTGCCCAGGGCTGTATCCTCCATGTCATACCTACCAGACATCCACTTCCACCTGCTGACTGCAGAATCAGTTGGTCTCTGGCATGTTCAATTTTCTGCCCCTTCTATAGCCCCCTCTTTCCCCTCTTGGCTTGTTTCTGTTCCTCCCATTGTCCTTTTCCTGCAGGGTTTTGCCTAGTCTGTGTCCCATTCTGAATCAGCTGTCCTGAATTGCAATCATCTTTGCTCTTTCCTTTGAGATGCAGTCACCATTGACTGCCCATCTTGAAGAAAGAGCTGGAGACTTAGGAGATTTTGACTCATGACTAAGACTTTAAGATCTGTGTGCTCTAGGACAAACCACTTATTCTAACACAAAATAAGGTTTAACCTCATGCTTTTTCTTTGGGCGTGTTATGGAAGGATAAAGAGTAAAAATGAGAATGCCAGTACAACACTTATAGTTAAAAAGAGTTGTTTTGTCTTGTTTTTTTTTTTTTGTGTGTGGGGGGGTACTTGTTACATCACAGAGTCCTACAACAGGGGAAACCATGGAACCTCTCCATAACAATTTAAAAGAAGGATTGAAGGGAATTTGGGTTTGTGCTGAGGAGAACTCAAGGAAGTGAGAGACTGGTCTGGACTGGATGCTGTCATGAAGCAGGATATCTTGATTTTTTCTAGAGGTAGGGAGGAACAAAGAGGGGCTACCACCATAGTTGATACAGAAGCATGAGTTACTCCTGCTAACCAGGACAGAGGCCTGTTGGCCATAGTTGTGGTGTGTATAATGACTTTTCCTGAATAAGTGATCAAGATTTTTTGTGTTAAAATTTTTGTCTTATAAAGAAATACATGAGCAATATTTTTTGTAATATATTTTCTGGATTTTGACATGATGATAATGTTGGACTCATCAACAAAGAAGGGAGTGTTCCTTATTCCTCTTTTCTGCAAAAATTTGTAAAAGATTGATTTAATTTATTCTTTAATCTTTAACAGAATCCACCAGTAAACCCATCTGAGACTAGAGTTTCAGATGGTTGTACTAATTTTGATAAGAAATTCACTTTCATTGGTAGATAAGGGGCACTCGAAATTCTCCACTTGATCTTGCCAAGGTAGGCAAATTTATTGACATAAAGTTTATAGTTATCCTTTATTATACTTTTGAAATTTATTAGGACCAATAGTGATAGGCCTTTTTTTAAAAATCACTGATATTGCTAATTTTTGCTGTTTGTAAAGAAAGACCTTCACATACATTGATAAATATGTTTTGATTTGTTGCCTAAGATCATAGGTGGTAAATTATCAAAAGAATTGGAACTACAATTCAAGTGTCTCATCACAAAAAATCTAAACAATATTTTCCAACATGGTTTTTCAAATGGAAAAGATAATTATTTTTGTGAATCTTGAAGTAGTTTTTAAAAAACATTGTTTTAGTTGTTGATGGACTTATTTTATTCATTTATTTATATGTGGTGCTGAGAATCAAACCCAGTGCCTCACACATGTGAAGCAAGCACTCTACCACTGAGCCACAATCCCAGCCCCTTGGAGTAGTTTTAATTAGAATAAATAATTGCATGAGCTATAGTAAGTCCTACATAAAAACTTCAGGAGCAAGAAAAATCAGATGTAAGCACAAAAGAGATGTTACTTTTAATTCTCATAATACTGGTTGACTATGCTGTCATACCTTAATTTCATTTTATTATTATTTTCCGTGAATGGTAACATGAAAAAAATCAAGGAGGCAATCGCCCCTATGTGGCGACATTCTTTGTCAAGACAGCAGAGGGTGCTCTTCCACTGAGAAATTACACTAGCCACTAAGAATTCTGTTTTAAGATGTTTACTGGGTAGCAAGAAATGTCTTTTAATAAAATTATTATTTTGATGGTTTACTTCGAATTGTTGGTTTTCAAGGGAGGCCATGCCTGGAATTTAAGGAATGTTAGTAATATTCCTGTTCATTCACTCATCTTTGAAAACATTATGAAAGCTCTTCTGGTCTTCCAAAAAATGATAATAATCTACACACATAAACATAAAAAATTGGTGAGGAATTTAGGGAAACACTAAAAAAAATTGACTCTTTCCCAAATATGCTCAATAGTTTTCAGAGGCAGTTAAAAACAAACTTTTATGGGAAATTTGAACATAGAAAAAAATAACACAGTGAGCTATAACCTCTGTCATTCTCTGCTACCCTCTCCCTTGTGCTCTAATACATACTTAATGATTATAAAGCCTGTTAGTCTCATAGCACCAAATAAATCCTATCTTATGTGTGTATTGGAAAATCAGGACTTTTTCTTAAACATAGCAAACTGTACCATTGTTATACCTTTTAAAATTAACAATAATTTTCTTGGTATTTCTCAAATACAAAGTGATTACCATATCATCAATTTTCACGTTTTAGTTGAATGTCTCCCAAAAAGGTGTATGCATTTCATGTGATTATAAAGAATACTTCTATTTGTCCTTTCTTATTTTAAAATTACATTTACTTTGTCTCACCTTGCCACACACACTCTGAAAGCTTATTATGAATAAACAATTTCAAACCCCATGTCACACTACTGAGTCAGAATATAGAGAACTGATATGGCAGGACTGCTTTCTGGGTATTTTCTCTTCTTTTTCTAGGAGAGGCACAACATCTAGTTCTATCTCCTTTTATGATATTATCAGCATTGACAACCATTATCAGCCATTGATAAGTATTGCTTTTACCTACTAATTTACTTAAAGGCTTGAAAAATTATGACATATTTATTCTATCATATTGTACTTTATTAAATAAGATAATTTAATAAAGGGGAATTTTCCACATCTACTATTTTATTGCTTTAGAGTTGAAATTCATGAAAAAAATTAAAACTTAAATAAACATCTAGAATGTTAACATTTGGACATTACTGTTATTCTTAAAAAAAAAAAAAAAAAAAAAACAGTGTTCAAAATAGTGAGTTGGCCCTTAAGCAAAGGAGCTTTGAGGGAAGGAAAATGGTTTTCCTCTGCCCTTCAAATTTCTTTGGCTGAGCTTCAAATTAAAATGACATGAGATATATCAATAGGAGAAAAACCAAGTGAGGATCCAAGAAGAGGCATATGATTGAAGCTTATAGAGAATTTCAAGCTATTTTGATGGTTTAGATTTGAACTTGGGGTGGGGGGTTGATAGAGACAAGTTATGGGAGGACAAGAGGACAAGAGGAGGAAACATACGGTGAATAAAAATGTTTTATTATATAGAGTTTAAGAAAAATCTCCCAGGTAATAAAAGTGTTCTGGAGCAGCCTTCTTCCTGATACAGATAATTATACTAATGTGGATTTCCTTTATGGATGTAAATTTTTTTTTATAAAAGAGCAGCTTTTCAGAGCTAACACTGTGTGTACAGTTTCTCAGAAAAACCATCCCCAAATATGGCAAGGCAGTATATTTGAGGGTGGCATAGTCTCATCTCCTATAGTCATATTTTTGGGATAATGTGTCCTGAAGTCTAAAGGTATCCAAAGATTTGGTGTATATTTTGGAACATAATTATAAACTCACAGGATTTTAAAAACAATGCTTGATTATTTTAATTCACCTCAGTTCTAATTTTATCCCCAACTTGTCTCATCTTTACTATTGGAATATGTATGCAGCTGGCCCTGATTCATTTTGACATGACCATGTCCCCAGTCATCTCTGATATCTTTCCTTGCTTTCTGTTGTCAGAAAATATTCTTGGCTTTTTCTGTGCATTTCCTGTCTCAGCCCTGGAATCAACCACTCTTCCAGTGATTCCTAGCTTGATTTAGTCAGAAATGGTATTTTGAGACCAATCACCTCTGTACTAGTGGTGTTCATTGCTACTGAATAACCACTGGACATTATGTCTAGAAAATTTTAGTGGAAAAAGCTAATAAATGCATATTTTGAAAACATACATATTATGTACTTATGTCAATAATTTCAATTTTATTTGTAAATACAGAATGTTTTGGCTAAATTCTCAGATATTATTGTTATAAACCTTTTTGTCATGAAAATCTTGACTCCTAATTATATTAACAAAATTAACATTTTTTCAACTACAGTTGCTAAATAGTTTAAGAATAAAAATCTAAAATTATCACTAATGTTTTAAATTGTAAAAAAAATGGTTTTAGGAGTTTTTGCTCTGTTTTACAATTATTTTGTCCTCAGGACTTATCTCACTAAGAATGTACAATCAAATTACTGTGCTTTAGAGTAACCTGAAATAATTCCTGATTGTGTGGTAACTACCAACTCAACATGAAGTTATACCTATTTATTTTGTTTTCAATTTTTAGGAATGTATTCTGACTTTAATACTGATTTACTTTTTCACGATTATGTGTATCTTTCTAATTGTCTGAAAGCCAAACCTAAGAAGCAAGATATATTCTGAGAAGTGCAGCTGTGGGGACCCTATTTTTTTTTAACAGAGTTCTTGGTTTATTTCACAACATAGAATAACAGCTAAATCAGGTCAAAAGTGGAGATGTTATAGGACAAAATGAAGGCAAAATAGAAAACCTGGAATGTTTTTATAGCTCCCTAAAATGAGATGCAGCATGGCTATGTTTACTTTTCTTAACATGCTTTACTGATTTTAGGAAGTATTGTATGATTTATGCAACATCCTTTACTTGGTTGTGAATAAACTATGATACTTACTGTGAGCAATACTGCCACACTCTGGGTGGAGGGGGGAAGAGAAGCAGATGTTGGCACAAATGATTTTATCTTTCTTTTTTATGTTTGAATAAATTTTTATTTCAATTATTTTATTTTGTTTTTAATTGATAAGGCTTTGGGTAACTGCTCTTATTTTTCCTGTTGTGTGCTATATGTAGAAATAATTGATCTTTTGTTTTATATTTATCTTTATTTGGTTATAAGCACACTTAGTGTGAGATCTGCCCACTTAATAAGTGATCAATACAGTATCCTCAACTTGGCACAATATTATATAATAATTCAGTATAACAGATTTACCTTGTATAACTGGGAGTTTACACTCATAGAACAGTAATGCCACATTTTCTACCTGTCCCCAGATTCTGGCTACTACCATTCTACTCCATTTCTATGAATTCGATTATTTCAAATACTTCATATAAGTGGACTCATGCATTATTTGTCCTTCTGTGGTTGACTTACTGTACTTAGTATAACGTCCTCCAGTCCCATCCATGTCCATGCATATAACAGAAGTTTCTGGGTTTTTTCTCCTCCAAAGGCTTAATAATTTTGCAACATTTGTATATACCACATTTTCTTTATCTACCCCCAGTGACTATTCATGTTGTTTCCTAGCTTGACTATTGTAGTAATGCTTCAATGAACTGGGAATACAAATATATTTTAAAGAGCCTCATTTAAATTCTTCTGAATATATTCCCAGAAGCAAGATTGGTGAATCATATGGTCATTCTTCTTTCACTTTTTAAAGGAATCCATTTTGTTTTCCATAGTGGTTGTACCATTTTAACATTGCAACATTTTGCATGTGCACAAACAGTACACAGGATTTTCAACTTCTCTACATACTTGCCAATAGTTATTGTGTGTAAGTGTGTGTGTTAGGGTGTGTATGTGTGTGTGTGTGTGTGTGTGTGTGTGTGTGTGTGATAGCTATCCTATAAGGTGTGGTGAGATACTTCATTATTTCATTTTGATGTTGCTTTATATTTCCCTGATGATTAGTGATTTTGAGAATTGTTTTATATACCTACTGGTCATTTGTAAGTCCTCTTGGGAAGCATATCTTTTTATATTCTTTGCCCAGTTTTTAATGGTTTGCCTTGTTTGTTTTCCTTTTTGCTATTGAGTTGCAATGATTAATTTTTTATGTGACACTGAAAGCACAAGCAACTAAAATGGAATCAGGTAAGTGGGACTACAGTAATTTAAAAATTTTCACACAAAAAAGGAAATAACCAATAGACTGAAATGGCAATTTAAGGAGTGAGAGGAGATATTTGAAAAGTGTGTATCTGATAAGGGTTACTATCCCAAATGTATAAAGGACCCCCACAACAGCAAATTAACACACCCAACCAAAAACCAAATAATCCAATTTTTATAATGAATAAAGAACTTACCAGCCTTAGAAATATGAGCAGTCATATTGTTAGTTGTTTTTCTCTTCATTAAAATGAGAAAATTGAATAAGATAATATTTCAAATTGTTTCTATGAGTGAAATTATCTTCCACTACTCATGAGGCAAATAATTTCAAAAGATGACCACCATCAATTTCTTCACTTTCTGTACAAACATGCATATGCTCCTTATACTGAAATGAATCCTCATGTCCATTTTCTTAAATCTGGGCTGCCTTTAATGACTCTTTTGGTATATAGAACTTAGATGTAATTTCTGGGATTCCCAAGTCTAAGTAATAAGAATTATTTCACCTTTATCTTGTTTTTTAAAATACTACTTCTAAAGGAAGCCATTATCCATACAAGAAGTCCAGTTATCCCAAAGAAAGACAAGCAAGCTGCACAGAGGAACAAAGCTAATTTCGCCTTTACCTATTCCTATCATCTCCGCTAAAGCTTCATATATGTGAGTTGTCTTGTCTGTCACACTCAGCCAAGCTGTAAGTTGACTCCAGACCTAACTGCCATCTTATTACAACCACATGAGACAACCCAAGAAAGAATTGTCTAATCCCAATCAACCACAGAATAAATTATTGTTTTAAGAACTACCATTTCAGGTGAAATTTGTGTAATAATAGACAATCAAAATAGCATATGATCATTGCTATCAGAACTGGTAATCTAACAGAAGAAAATGAGATTCATTTTTACTGTGGGAGAATAGCATTGAAGGTTTTTGAGTAAGGTCTTGAAGGATATGAAAACATACTGAAGGAAAATATGAAGACAAGATTATATACAGAATATCAGGGGACAACTTATTATCAAGGGTATTTTAATATACAGTTCAAAATTAAACATATGAATATTTTTTATAGTTTTATTTAATAAAAATATACCACCAAAGTTAAAAAATTTGATAAAAGAAAAATATGTTCCAATGTTCATATGATTTGGTAGATCTGACTTTAACCAAGAAGAGCATTTAGAGTATTGAATGGGAAGAATTTTCTATATAACTTTCAAAGCATTTATCCATTCGTGATTTTCTCTAGCTTCTCCATTTTAAGTGTTAGAACCAGATGTTCTCTAAGGCAAGCTCAAGGGTTCTGGTATTCTAGTTTCACAAGCTCTAGAAACAAGATAAGTAGATAGTATGTTGCTTATATTTGGGGGAAATTGATGAATCTGAATTTGTTCCAAGAAACATCATCTCACCTCTGCCTGTACTACAACATCAGAGAAAACTTCAGGCTAAGCAACTTTATCTTATTTTGTTTTGTTTTAGCTTATCAGTATGGCATGACCATTTTTCACATCTTTAAATGTGCCTTTGAAATATGACTTATATTAAGTATTCCCCATCTCTATGTCTTTATCATATTTAACCACTCCCCTATAGATGGACATTGGGTTATTAGTTTTTCTGTCTTTTACTTTTTGATGATCATCCTTAGACTGAACTAGTAGTATACATTCATGAAATTTTACTTAAGAAATGGAGACATCCATTTAAGAAATGGAGAGATCTTTATGGTATCCCTTATTCCTGAATATCTATGATAACAAATAAAAGATATCAAATAAAATAATCTATAGTTGAGAATATATAATAATGTAAGACATATTGCACCCCAATTTCTCTCCTAATTATTACTTCTCTTCAACCTGGTTCCAAGTACAAGTGCTATAAAACTTAAAATAGGGTACAAATTTGAAAGGGCTGAATTTTAAAAGTTCTATATTAGAGACATCTACAATATTGAGTCAAACATTGTAATAATGATCCTGACTCACATTCAGGCAAATAGGAATGTTATTCTGTAAAATCATTGTGTAATGTAAGCGCTAGGGTGCTTGTTTAAAATTCAACTTTTTGAGTTCCAGTGTACTGATATCCAGCAAATTCTTTGAAAACCATGGGTATAGGATCTAACTCTAATGAAGACCTCTTATATGTCTCTCACACACAATTGACTAATATTCAATAAATTATTCTTTAGAAATGCATATCAAATTCCCTTATATTTCTGCTAATTATAGTGCTTTTGGGGTTTACCTTTTCAGGGAAGACATGATTTTCTTTCATCACTCTTCCTATATGTTTGTTTACTTCCCCCATCCATGAAAATAGGCTAATTTTCAAATCTTGTTTTTAAAATGGTTGACTCGAAGAATATTTTCAGTAATATAATTGATCAATATAAATCAGACTAAAGGTTTTACATCACTAAAAACAATTATACAGCTTGCTGAAGCAGAGAGAACAAAGTGAGATGCCTGAGAGGTCTATAGAAAGATTGGACCACCAAACACCAGGAGGAATGTGAAACATCTGAACCCCAGGACCACCTGTCCCCAGGCACTCTGATGCTCCAGAATCATTCTCCACTTTTCTTTCTGGAGATATCTGGAGATAGTGATATCTGGCTTCATCAATTACATATTATTACAATGAAGAAACTAAGAGTAGAGTTAAGTGACTTCTCAAGATCATACAACTAGTGAGTAACAGAGCCAGAATTGAACATATGCCATTCTGGCCCCAGAAACTCAACTCAGAAATATTTTCTTGAACAGTGATGTTGTCTCCTCAATTATCACCTAAGGTGCCAATATTTAAATCATTAATGCCAATCATAGTTAAATACACTAATTTAAAATTTAATCTTTATTGTTGTTATATTAAATGAAAATTGGCACAATTTATAGTTTATTTTCCATGTCTTAGATAATATTCATCATTTAAAAATATGTAAAACAAATTGTGTTGAACTCCAATATTAAAAAAAAAAATGAACCCAGGGCCAAAACCACTGAGCCACATCTCAACCCATTTTTTTTTTTTAATGTTTTACTTTGAGACAGAGTCTTACTAAATCCTTAGGTCCTCTTTAAGTTGCTGAGGTTGGTCTCAAACTTACAATCCTCTTGTCTCATCCTGCTGAGTTGCTAGTATTATATGCATGCACCACTGTGCCCAGCAAAATTCAACATTTGGAATGAAAAATAAAACATCAGTCCTTGTCAGTACTGTATACTCAATGTCATTTGCCTTTATCTACATTCTTGTAAAAGCAATCTTATGTTATCAAATGAACTTTAAAGATAGGAAAATAAAAGATTTGTAGTGTGGTTTTTAAATAGCAATGAAATTAGCAACATTTTTCTGCTGATCTACTCGTAGCAGCACAGATTATTTGAGGATCTTCATTGTTATAGTAAAATTGATAATACCCTCATAATATAAACCTCCACTATTATAGCAACATAAAATACAATTTTAAATGCTTTTGAATTAATTGTTTAAATGTATCTTATCTACCTTTAATTCAGCATACTATAAAAGGCATCAATCTAAAGGAACGTTGTTAATTGTTTTTTAACATGATCATTATGGATTCTTATCAATAATAAGTGTTCAGGCTGCCCTTCATTTATTACTTAAGTATTGTCTTTATATGGTATTTTTCTTGTCTCTCAAAGAACTAAATCATTTAATGTTTCCTATGATATACAAATATATCCCTTAAAGATTCTTGTAGTATCTAAAACCAAAAATTAGTAGTAATTTCTTCTCCGATTTTTTCATGTCTCTTTAATAATATATTGCTATTGCCAGGCCTGGTGGAGAACATCTGTAATCCCAGCAGCTTGGGGGGTCTGCTTGTGTGTTCAAAGCCAGCCTCAGCAAAATGAGGTGCTAAGTAACTCAGTGAGACCTTGTCTCTAAATAAAATACAAAATAGGACTGTGGATGTGGCTCAGTGGTCGAGTGCCCCTGAGTTCAATCCCCTTTATCATGCCCCCCCTACAAAATATATATATTATGGTATATGAGGATAAAGTTCTAATTCTTCATTAGACCTCCTATGACATCACCCTAATGTGGTGGAGGAACTTTGCTAATCCAAGATGGAAATGGAAGTCGGTCTCCATTTGGTTTTCTTGTGGATGAGGGCTTACTGGTACTTTGTGGGGTTGGAAGTTCTTGATCTCTATTGGATGTTCTCTGACAACCAGCCTGGCAGGGAGGTAGAAACATCTCATTGCAGTCTCGGGGTGAAGTGTTGACTTCTACTTAAGTTTGGCTGTCTGAAGTTTGAGGTGGAGCCCCTGTTAGAACTTTCTAAGTACAATTTTTATAAACATTACATTCCTTTTTAATCAACTGACAGATGAAAGTCATGGCATCTCTAGAAAAATCAAGTGTGAAGCAATTAAATATGATGTTTAATAACTTTTGCATCAGGAAAGATAAAGTAGAAGGATTTCTTTTTATTCCTTCTGATGAGTAGAGTTGAAAGTCTTAGACATTATTATAAACATGAGAGCTATGAAGTACACCATGATCAAGTGGGATTCATCCCAGGGATGCAAGATTGATTCAACATACAAAAATCAATAAATGTATTGCATCACATCAGTAGACTAAAAAATAAGAATCATATGACCATCTCAATTGACACCAAAAAAGCATTTGACAAAATACTGCAACCCTTCATGGTCAAAACACATGAAAAATTAGGGATAACAAAAACATATCTCAACATTCCAAAGGCTATCTAACTTAAGCCCCAGGCCAACACCATTCTAAATGAAGAAAAATTGAAGGCATTCCCTCTAAAAACTGGAACAAGACAGGGATGCCCTCTTTCACCACTTGCATTTAACATAGTTCTTAAAACACTGGCCAGAGCAATTAGACAGATGAAACAAATGAAAGGGATATGCATAGGAATAGAAGAACTTAAAATAGCACTACTTGCTGATGATATGATTCTATACCTAGAAGACCCAAAAAGTTCCACAGAAAACTTCCAGAACTAGTAAGTGAATTCAGAAAAGTAGCAGAGTATAAAGTCAACATCCATAAATCAAAGGCATTTCTGTATATCAGTGACAAACCCTCTGAGAAGGAAATGAGGAAAACTACCCCATTTACAATAGCCTCAAAAAATACTTGGGAATCAACTTAACAAAAGAGGTAAAAGATCTGTACAATACAAAATACAGAACCTCACAGAAAGAAATCAAATAAGACCTTAGAAATGGAAAGATCTACCTTGCTATTGAATAGACAGAATTAATATTATCAAAATGACCATACTTCCAAAAGCACTATACAGATTTAATGCAATTCTGGTCAAAATCCCAATGGAATGGGGTAAGACAAGATAATACAAATGGAAGTAATGATTTACAGTAGAAGGGGTAGAGAGAGAAAAGGGGAGGGGAGGGGAGGGGAGGGGAGGGGGGATAGTAGAGAATAGGACAGACAGCAGAATACATCAGACACTAGAAAGGCAATATGTCAATCAATGGAAGGGAAACTGATGTGATACAGCAATTTGTATACGGGGTAAAAGCGGGAGTTCATAATCCACGTGAATCAACCATGTAATATGATGTATTAAGAACTATGTAATGTTATGAACGACCAATAAAAAAATAAATAAATAAATAAATAAATAAAAAAGAAATAGAAAAAGCAATCATGAAATTCATCTGAAAAAATAAGAGACCCAGAATAACTAAAGTAATACTCAACAGGACGAGTGAAGCAGATGGCATCACTATACCAGACCTTAAACTATACTACAGAGCAACAGTATCAAAAACAGCATGGTAGTGGCACCAAAACAGACTGGTAGACAATGGTACAGAATAGAGGACACAGAGACTAGCCCACACAATTGCAATTATCTTATATTAGACAAAGTTTCCAAAAACATACATTGGAGAAAAAATAGTCTCTTCAATAAATGATGCTGGGAAAACTGGAGGTCCATATTCAACAAAATGAAATTAAACTCCTCTCACCATGCACAAAACTCAATTCAATGTGGATCAAGGACCCAGGAATTAAACCAGAGACTCTGCATCTAATAGAAGAAAAAGTAGGCCCTGATCTTCTTCATGTGGGATTAGGCTCCAACTTCCTTAATAAGATTCCTGTTGCATGAGAATTGAAATCAAGAATCAATGAATGGGATGGATTCAAACTAAAATGTTTCTTTTCAGCAAAAGAAACAATCTGTGAGGTGAATAGAGAGTCTACATCTTGGGAGCAAATCTTTACCCCTCACACATCAGAGAGAGCACTAATCTCTAGGGTATACAAAGAACTGAAAAGCTAAACACCAAATAAACAAATAACCCAATCAATAAGTGGGTCAAGGATCTGAATAGATACTTCTCAGAAGAGGATATACAATCAATCAACAAATATATGAAAAAAAATGTTCATCATCACTAGCAATTAGAGAAATGCAAATCAAAATCACTCTAAGATATCATCTCACTCCAGTCAGAATGGCAGCTATTATACAAACAACAATAAGTGTTGGTGAGGATATGGGGGAAAAGATACACTCATAGATTGCTGATGGGACTGCAAATTGTTGCAGTCAATATGGAAAACAGTAATGTGATTCCTTGGAAAACTGGGAATGGAACCACCATTGACTCAGCTATCTCTCTCCTCTGTCTATACCCAAAGGACTTAAAAACAGCATACCACAGGGACACAGCCACATAAATGTTTATTGCAGCATAATTAACAATAGCTGAACTGTGAAACCAACCTAGATGCCCTTCAGTAGATGAATGGATAAAAAAAAATGTGACATATGTACACAATGGAATATTACTCAACAATAAAAGAGAATAAAATCATGGCATTTTCAGGTAAATGGATAGAGTTACAGAAGATAATGCTAAGTGAAGTTAGCCAATCCAAAGAATAAATGAAAAATGTTTTCTCTGATATAAGGAGGATGATTCATAGTGGGGTAGGGAGGGGGAGTATTGGAGGAACAGACAAACTCTAGATAGGAGAGAGGGGTGGGAGTGGAAGGGAGGGGGAAGGGGCTTAGAAATAATGGTGGAATGTGATGAACATCATTATACAAAGTATATGAAGTATGAAGACATAAATTGATGTGAATATACTATATATATACAACCAGAGATATGAAAAACTCTGCTCTACATGTGTAATATGAATTGTGATACAATCTGCTGTCATATATTAAAAAAATCAATGACATGAGAGCACTGAAAGGGGAAGAGAAAATAAACTAGGGAAGCATCTTTGAACTTTAGGAACAACACATCAGTGAATTCCCTGGGTTTTCCTTTTTTCCTGATATATTTCAGTCTGGGTTCTGCTGAGGACGCCAGCCTAGAAATGTAAATGGATACAGAAATAAATAAAAGTAAATAAATACCCCAAGAGTAGCTGGGTATCTGAGTCACAGTTCTAGGAGAAGGACAATCTAGCAAGAAGAAAAACTTTTAGGCAATAGCTGTTCACACCACTCATGCAGGAAAACAGGGACTCCACCCCAAGTTTCAAAGAGTCAAGCCTTAGTAGAAGTCTAGACTTCACCCTGAGGCTATAATGAGATGCTTCAAACTCCCTGCCAGTCTGGTTCTCTGAAAAGATCCATTAAAGATCAAGAACTTATATCCCCACAGGGCTGTAACATGTTCTCAGACCCAAGAAAACCAAATGTGGACCTGGACTTCCATTTCCAGCTTGGTTTAACAAAGTGCTACACTGGGATTATGTCATAAGAGATCTAATGAAAAGTTAGAACTTTCACCACCACCCAGCAATGAAAAGTTCACACAGGCCTCACATGGTATCAATTGAAGACCAGTGGGGAACAGCAATGGGGCATCCTCTTCTTGCTAGCAAGGGCAAAATCTTACTGGGAAGCCTGGAGTTCCACCTCCATTATTCAGAATAACACAGAGACCGTCCTGCAGGTATAAATGGAGGTTGGTTCGTAATTTGTACTTCCATCTCAATGGCACTAAGAGAGAGTGTATACTGTTCCCTTTCCAGCAGGGTGTCAGATGAAGCAGGCAAAAACACAACTCTTAAATTAGTCCTAGAATCTTAAAACACATCAAATGTTTCTTATAAAAAATTGTTCTTCATATCATGAAACAGGAAAATGTTGATAAGAGTGAGAAAAGAAAATCAATAGATTCAACACTAGTGTGATACACATATTACTAAAGCAACCATAATAAAAATATTTCCATGACCAATACAAACATGCTTCAAATAAGCATAAAAAAGAAGAAATAAGGGCAAAAAACCCTCTGATTTGTTTCCTCCATTACTACAAAACATTTCACAAAATGTTGTGGTCAATATGAAATAGAATTGACAGATTTAATTGCTAAAAATAAGGATTTATTCTAAGTAGAAAATGTATGAAGCAAGAAATCTGAAGTATATGACTTAGTCATGCATTCATATCCTGTGCATCAGCTAGTCACCATTCTCTTGGTATTGCACAAGCAGATGACTTACTTAGTTATATTTAACTAAAACTGATCATCAGTCAACAAATAGCTATTGAATGCTACTTTGTACCAGACACAATTCTAATAGATAGGAAAATTAGTCTGTGCTCCCTGCTTACAAGAATCTCACCTTGCAATCAAAGCAATTTAAAACACATTTACACGTTAGAGACACAATTAATCATTACTTTGAAAGGCCGTGTAATGAAAGCAAACTTCATCACAGAGGAGTGACAATGTACCATTTTGTAACCTCTCTAAACTGCAATATCTGCTGAAGACGAAGATGTTAGGATTACTTTAAAGATAAAATGAGAGTAATATGTACTCATTGACTCATAATAAATGTTCAATATCACCTACTGCTATTGTTATGAACATTATATTATTAATGTGATAGCAGTTTAAGATCAAATGTTCTTGAAATCACAGAGACAGAAAAAAAAAATCACAGAGACCAGAACATTGCTGTCTTTTTAAATGTCTAGACATTATGTGAGTGTCAGGAAGCAAAGCCCAAAGGAGACAGTAGGTGGGGTGAAAGAACATTGAGTTTAGAATAAAAAAGCAAAGAATTCAAAGCTCAGTTTTGCTATAAGGCTGAGTCCTTGGTAACTTACTAAATGTTTCTGAGCCTCACTTTTCTTCCAATGTAAATGAAGACAACATACCTTGTAGTGTTTAGAGAAATAGCTGGGCAGATTCCAATCATCTAAAGTGATTGTTATTCTGCTCAACATATGAAAGGTTTTCTATAAAAGTTAGCAAATGTAATTATTATTAGTATTATCATAGGTGCAGATTGGACATCAAAATTCTCATTTAAGTGATCTCTTTTCACTTCGAGATGTATTAAATCTTTAATTAGTATTAAGTCTTCCTACAGGTTGGTTTTTCAATGTCTCCCTTCTTTCTCAAGTTCAACAGCATTACTATGGGTCTTTTAGAAGGAAATGGATAGAACAAAAATCACTACATCATTTCTATTATTAGCATAAAAAACTTCTTCAAAAACACTATTATATAGAGTTTTACCTTTTAATTTTAAAATTGAAAGTCATAAATTCTTATCTGTTTCCATGTTCACATACTAAGATTGTCACATTGCTACAGTTCTGGGAAGGAGGCCCCTTGAGTTATTATAAATGAGAAGGTTATGATGTACAGTTTAAGCTAATGAAGGTAGACTTCCAGTCAGGATGTGGAGTCACTCCCTGTGGTGAAGCCATTAAATAGCTAGGGATGAAACATGTCTATAATTAGAGAGGCATTAGGCATTAGTGATCCAGTGACCAGGGATCCTGTGCCCAATGGACTAGTCAGACTGGCTGGCTACCCACCCAAAGCTATTTCCTCCATCAGTCAAAGTCAAAAGCAATGTATCAAGGGGTCGACTCACAAATTCCATTGAGCCAAAACTATCCATCCAAAACATAAATAAATAAGCGAGGTTTCTGAAAAATAGGCTTAGAAATTCTATGCACTTAGAGTAAAACAAAAACAAAGACATAACATCCAGGAAAGCAGCAGATTGAATGGTCAAACAAGGCAAAATGACTCTCAAAACTATGAGTAGCAGATCAGAGGAAGTATCATTCCATGTTTGTTCTTAATCATTTCTTTGGTCTGAAAATAAAAGGGTTGTCCAGAGACAAGTCTTTACATGTCTCTGGAAGACACATTTGTTAAAAGTGCAGAAAGGTTTCAGTGTCAGGGATCCCAATGATATCAGCAAAGTGAATAAAACTCGAGTATTCTGAAACACACTTGGGGTGTACAGAGAAATTCTAGTATATCTTCATTGTTTCAGAGATAAGAACACCAAAGCTGAGGATAAGCAGCTTTGGTGTTATTAGAATTAGAGTAACCAGTTATCATTTATTATAATGCATTATGCATAATTTTAAACTACTAGGAAATGCTTCATTCTGTGCCTAACTTAATTTTCAGTCCCCAGTGAAGTAGGGTATAAAATATAGTCATTTTAAACACAAGGAAATGAAGTAACAGAGAGGATGAGTACCTATCCTTGAAACCTGTTCCCTCCAGGTTCTGTGCTTCTAATAACTGCATATAACATGCATTGTCTAATACCTCATTCTTAGCAGTACTGGTGAAGCCAAGGTTATGATCTAGATCTAATGGTACGAGGCCTGTATTCCTTCCAGTAGGCTAGGCTACAGCCCTAAAAATCCCAAATACATTTATGTGGATTTATTTGCTTACAAATGTGGAAATTCAAAGATACTTAAAAGAAACTTCTACTGGGCTGGTGGCATGTGCCTGTAATCATAGCAGCTGTAGAGGCTGAGGCAGGAGGATCCCAAGTTCAATGCCAGCCTCAGCAAAATCAAGGTGTTATGCAACTCAGTGAGACCCTGTCTCTAAATAACATGCAAAATATGGCAGGGATGTGGCCGACTGCTCCTGAGTTCCATCCCTGGTATCCACCCCCCAAAATGAAAAAAAAAAATTTAAAAAGAAAAATAAACTTCCCTGTAATAATTGAAATCATCTAGAACCTATTCACTGGGTATTCTAGTAATGTTTTATTTATTTGATCATTTGTTTTAATTGTTTTATTCATTCCCTTTGCTTAGGATGGTGCTTCTAACATGCTACTTGATTAATGAAAATTTGTGAACAGATGGCTTTATTGTGTATGTATGTGATGCTACATACTCTTCCAGGAGCTAGGACAATGGAGACAAAGGTTTGGCAAATAGAAAGTTTTAACATGGTTAAAAGAGCTGTTAAGCAAGAAACAAATATCCAAACTATATTTAAAATAAGGCTATGCAGAAAATAAAACAGGATAAAACTTAAAGCATGAATTAGGGAGGACTTTGTGGAGTTCTATTGGAAGCATTGACATATGAGCTAAATGCTGCACATTAATTTAAAAACCAAGAAGCTGGCGCCATCGCACAGGACTGTAATCCCAGTGAATTGAAAGACTGAGGCAAGAGAACTGCAAATTCAAGTCCAGCTTCAGTAATTTACCAAGATTTTGTCTGAGCCAGGGGTACAGTAGACCAATCCATAATCTCAGAGACTCAGAGGCTGTGGCAGGAGGATCACAAATTCAAGGTCAGCATCAGCAGCTTATTGAGATCCTAAGAAACTTAGTAAGACCCTGTCTCCAAATAAAAATATAAAAAGGGGTTGGTGATGTGGGTCAGTGGTTGAGTGACCTCCAGTACAAAAAAAAAGATTTTGTATGAAAAATAAAATTAAAATTAAAAATCAAATTTAAAAAAGTTCTGGTGATATAAATTGATGGTAGAGCACTCTTGGGGTCAACCCTGTACGAAACAAAACTCAAGAAAAGACAAATTGTAGGTAGAGAAAAACAGCAAAAGCAAAGTCTGGAATAGAAGAATGATTTTGGCAATTTTGAGAAAGAGAAGAAGTATGGCTTGAGCTTATGGAAGGGTGGGAAGGGAGTGGGAAGGGAGGAAGAAGTGAGAAAAACGTGGAGGCCAAAAGCCACTCCTGAATTACTTATTTTTGTTGATTTTGGACTCCCCCCAAAAATACTAAAATCATTTAATTATTTAAGGTTACATTTACAGGTACCAAGGTTGAAAACAATTAATGAGAGTGGCCATAGTAGAAAGTGCATAGAGTTTGATAAAGAGGTTAAAGGGAGAGAAGTAAAGCAATGACTTTATGGATGTATCAAATAATTCTCAGACATAATACCCTTTCATTGTCAAGGTGATCACTTGTCCCAAGGAGACAAATAATACGTGTTCTCTGATTATTTTTCTTAGAAATTACTTATTGATTATTGAGAGCTAATAATTTCTATTTTCATCAATATCCTCCTTGGTACATTGTCTCAACTATAACTAGACAAGCTAGGGAACTCAGGGTAGTTATTTGTATAGTGTTTAGCTGGATATACACATATATTTAACAGAATAATCTACATCAACTTAACTTTCCTTTTCCCCCAGTGCAATAGTCATTATCATTTATTTTTATGTTTTTGGTTATTGTTTGTATCTATGATACTATGTTCCTGTTGATTATTTTTTTTAAGTTGTGCTTCATTAGATTAAAAAACAAAGCCACTTTTAAATATTTAGACTAGAGCATCCTGTGTGTTACCAGCCTGATTGTCAATTATAGCAAATTTCTTATGAGGAAACAGATCAAGAGTAAACCCACAGAAGTCCTTCCTAGTCTCTTGGTAAATGGGTGTGGCTTCCTTTGGGGTAGCCTTTGTAGAAGGCCAGGACCCAATAACTAATGCTTGTTGAAACAGCTCACCCAAGCACACTTAATTTCACAGTCCTGTTGCATCAAAAAGAAAGAACTGTGGCTTACTGCTAATCAGAGTAGCCATGTTTCCTCAGGCAAGGACAACCTTGTGAGCAATGATGTAACCAAAAACCAGGTTTTTGTGATAAGTCAGTACAACTTAACTGAATAGAAAAGACATTATTTTCTCTGTGAAATACATAGTATCTCTTCTGTATCAGACAGGAAGACTGAAAATACAGCAGTCACTTTTCTTAGATTATAAAGATTGAGAGACAGACAGAAAATTATTCCAGTTTGCTAAATCAATCTGAGAAGGTTTGTATAAAAAAATTGAAGGCTTCTGACTCATTGTCAGACAAATTGTAAACAAACAGGTATAGAATTGCTATCACTGCTCAGAAAGTGTCTTTGCTTGTTTGGCTGGGAATTGAACCAGACATTACAAGTGGGTTACAAATATGGATTCATTTTGGAAAAAGAAAGAAAAAAAGAGATCTGGCTTATGAACTTTGTAGTTCCTGAACATATAAGCATTTTAGTAGGGACCACAAGGAGCAACTCAACAACCTTGAAACTGTCTATGTATAAAAGGAAAAAATTCTGTGGTTAAAATGCTCTCAGCCATTGTATTTTTATCACTCAAATTTCCCAAGGTTTCAGGTAGCTGTTTTTAGATATCCTTAATTTCAGTTCTACTCAATTTTATTGAATGATTTGGCTTATTTGAGGGTGTGAATATCATGTTCTAATTGTTTAATCAGTAAACAAAAGGGAGTATATCTAAAGTTCACTCTCACAAATATACATTAGAGGAGGGGTGCATTTAGGGTTTCAAAAATTTGTATCTGTCTGTCTTCATAAAAACATAGGAAAGAGCAGTGGAGTTCAAGGACATAGAGCAGGAGGGATGAGGAATGGGAAACAGGAGGAAATGCAGAATGAATTTGACATAATTATGCTCTATGCCTGTATAAAAATGCCATAGTGAATTCTACCTTTATGTATATCTGTAAGGCACCAATTAAAATTAAATAAAGGGGTGAAATGTAGACCAGTGGAGTAGAGGAAGAGCATAGGGGAAAGGAGAAAGGGAGGAGAAGGGAGGGAACCAGGGACTGAAATAAAGTCAATAAAATTCCATGTATGATTTTATCAACATGAACCCAACTATTACGTATAGACATAGTTCACTAATAAAAACAAATACACACAGACACACAAATCTGTATCTCTTAAGATTATAGGATCAAAGGGGAAAAACTCACCTGAATTTCCTCTAGAATAAAGCAATGAGAAGCTTTTAAATAATTCAATCAGTAAGGCTTAATAATCAGTTCTCAAGAATCAAATTCACAGTGTATTCATTTCCAAAATATTTATTTATTTTGTAGTGCTGGGGATAGAACCCATAGCTATATGGATGCTAGGCAAGCACTCTACCACTGAGTTACAGGCCCAGCCCCCACACCCATTTCCATAATATTATTGAGCATTTACTGTTTTTAACACACATGCATGCACACACACACACACACACACACACCATATACATACATATGTATGACATGATCCTTAAGTAACCAAATATATAATACCTTATAGAGAGTTCAAATTTGAAAGTTCAATAAAAGAAGGATATAAAGAATTTGCTTTGATATTTTTTGAAATACTGAGATAAGCCAATTATTATAGCTATAAGAAAAAATATATATATGCTTATATAATAAATATCTATAAAATATTTTTAAATTATTTAAACAGGATAATTTAAATAATCAGAATACAATTGGTATTTTTTACAATATAGACAAAGAGCAATTTTTATTTAAGACTACTTTTTCTCTGGCAGAGTAAGTGTAGCATTTAAAAGTGTATTTATTTAGCTTGCTAAATAAGTCAGAAAAATCACTGACATTGAGATTTGCCAGTCTCACACTTTTGCACAAAAATAGCCATAATTGGTACCCAGAATAGAACAAACCTCTGCTCCAAAGTGTCTGCTTAGCCTGAAACTAGACTCTTAAAACTAACTTTTTGAAGGCTTATATTTTTAAAACTGTGCATGGGTTTTGTATCTCATTCAATTCTTATAACAATTGTTTACCTTAACACATTTTCCAGAAAGTAACAGAAATATTGATGCTCCAGGATGTGTCATCATGTGTTATGGGCTAGGCTATATGGGTCATGACCAAACAGACTCCATTTTACCCTAAGACTCTGTCATGTAAAATATGCTTCTCCCATGGGAAAGCCCTGCCTCTGTGCCCATCAACAGTTTCTTAGCTAGCATGTTTGACAACACAAAATGACAATTCTTATACAATGTAAAAATTGTTCTCTTTTTGGTTCCCATTTTACTTGGACAATGTACCCTGTCAGAGATTGATTGTCCGAATGTTAGTAACCATTCTTTAACTTGTACTCAACTAGGGATGTTTTGACTTACTCCTCATGACATTTGTTTATGACTTCGAATCATAGCAGCAGCCACTTATGATTAATACGATTTTGAACTATAAAAGGTATACTCCCCAGGATGGGGTCGAAGGGTGTAGACTTGCGATCTGCCTCTTGGCCAGCCAACTGGTGAATTCAGACCTCCGGCTGGTGGATCCAGACCTCGACTTGGTGAATAAATATTCTGTCTCCTCCTTTAAGATCAACTTGGTGATTTACTGCAATCTCGCCATAATACATGTACCTATTAAAATTATGAGTAAAAAAAAAAGTATATGCACATCTCAATTGTAGAGCAACTCATTAAAGAGAGTGGCATTGGATAAAAGCAAGATTTTTTTTCCCATAAAAATTCAGCACTTTAAAAATTGAGACTGCTTTAATAGCATTTATTGACAAAAGAAAAGAGTAGCTCAAATTGGTGTTTTTAAGGTCAACTGTGAACTACAAACTGAAGGAATCCAATTGTAACCAAACCCACACTTGGTACATACATAAGCAGGCTGTGGCCATGATTATGTATACAAACCGCCTACATTGGTGTCATGAGAAGGTCAATGTGTTGACGCCAGCTGGTTTTGTTATTCATGTGGAATGCCACACAGTTGTTCTGGACATGGAGGTCAAGAGGGGATGCCAGCACAACTGTAATGAACAGACTGCCAGACAGGGGCTGATTAGATAGACCAAGCAGGGAAGTGTAACAATACTGAAAATGCAACGGGTAAACAAATATTTTGTCACAAATATCCTGATAGTCTAAAAGAGTTACATAATTGATCATACAATTGAAGTAATTCTTACAAATTCCAGTATAAATTATTTCATAGGTGGGTATTCCTGTCAACTAACAAGTACTTTTTCTTTTATTAAAACTATATATACTAGCCAAGCCTAGAGGATATTAGATCACTCCTTTAATGAATTTTAAATTCTCAGCAAATTAGTGTGCACAAACAATTAAAATTTTAAAAAGCTAGACAACTTTTAAAATTATTCCAAAAGAATAGTGTCAAAGTCTTGCCCATAACAATGTGGTATGATTTTCATGTGAGATCTGAATTCTCAAAGGGAAGGCACCCAATCTCATTGGTATACTTATTCAGTAAGATAAATGCATTTGCAATGTTTATTTCAGTACCCTTCATTTTGGCCTAGGGATGTGCTGCAAGCCAAAAACCATGGAACTTGACCCAGGAATTAGAATCATATTCAGCATTAATTGCTATACACATCTACTGGCACTTTTTAAAATCATAATGTTGTACCTGCATAAAGTCAAATATACAGTAGATAGGGTTGGCCTAGTAAAGGAAAAATATCAGACAAAGTAACCTGTAATTTCATTGTTCTTGTTGTGGTGACATCATAACATTATCTTGGTAATCCACACTGAGGAACAAAAAAACTATGAAAATTGATGTGGGCATTGAGTATTAGAATTGGAAAAGACCAATGAAATCTAAGCAAAACATTACATTAATATATGGAAATTCTTAGTCAAATATATAATACTCATTTATACATATGTTATACTCAAATTTCTCCTTCCTATTACATCAGAAGGATAAAGTCTAAATTTTTTAATGAATTTCCAAAGACAATGCTTCTAAAGAATATTAGAGATAATTAAAATTTTGTTCATAGATATTTATTTTTACTCTTATGTCTATTACTTTATTTTTATAAGGTTGCTTTGTTTTTATTGTACATATAAGGTGAAAATGTGATAATTTGATACTGAATTGATTATTATAGATAAGCAAATTGAATATATACATCAACTTCCATAGTTATTTCTTATTTTATATATATCTTAGGAGCACCAAAAATACTCTCATTATTTTTTAATATGCGTATTAAGTAATAATACAATATTATTTAAAATGTTTTATATATAATATAAAAATATACAAAATAAGTAGGGTGGCCTTATAAATTATCATGAAACCAGGGCACTGTCTATATTGAGGGATGCTATTTTATATCAGGACATCAAACATGAACAGATTTTATCCTGGGCTAACAGAAACATTTGCTCACCCTAGAAAATATTATAATAACTTCATACTTAGAGAGTAAGGGAGGAAGTTTTCATTCTGCTTCACAGAATCTGAGAGACTTCACAAACCATAATTCACTCTGTGTCCTGTCTTACTAGAAGAGAATGTATCCCAGACATCAGATGTGAAGTAGATGCTTACATGTGATCTGTTTGATTGCAGGGAACAAAAAGGGAAATACCAAGAAAGCAAATTGATTAATAAAAGCTTTAACTTTTTAAATCATAGGATAAAATTCTTGGAGCCAATTTTTAACAGAAGTTTCAACTAAAATTGAATCAAAACCATAAATTAATTCTATAAATTCAATTATGACTTTGCAAATCTACCACTTTTCAATAGATTTGAATTTATGGCTTAGGATAAGATATATGCCTCTTATTTTCTAAATGATAAACTAAAATCTTTTTCTTATTAGATTTATGAATCACATTAGAAAAAAAATAAATTCTACAAAATGGTTTTACTCATTTATTTGCATGACACTTTAACCCAAAATGTATGACTGCATGTTAATCAAAAAAAGTAACAAGAACACAAGTTTTCTCATGTCTATTCTCATTCAACAAATATTCATCACGGTGATTCTCAAATATCAGCAGAAACAAAAAACACCTGGGAAGCTTGTTAAAAAAAAAAAAAAAGATTGTTGGACCCCATTCCCAGAATTCTGTGTTGAGTAGTGTTATACTGGGCTCAAGAATTTTGATTTCTAACACATACCTCTATCTTCCAGGTAGCTTTGATGATGCTGGTCTGGGTACCACACTCTGAGAAACATCAACATTATTGAGCAAGCAGTGTTTTCCAAGTGGTGAGTGTGAAGAATTTAGCAACAAACAGCAAAACAGACATTTCCTCTTCTCACTGGCCTTATGTTTTGGTATAGGTAGGTAGACAATGACTAAATAATTTTAAAATATAGCATATTAGTTGGAATATGCTAAACATGCTTTCTATGAAGAACAAAACAGAAAATGGGCATACAATGAAGTGGTGAGGGTCATATGCTATAGTGATTTGACTGAAGACCTTAAAGAGTTGGAGAATGAGATAGAGATATGGAGGTAAAAACAAGTCCAAATGCACTCAGTCTGTAGTACAGTCACCAAGATTAAAGAACAGGAAACAGTTCAGGCCAGAAGGATGGAGAGAGTGACAAGGAGAACAGAAGGAAGCAAGGCAGAGAGGCTGTGGGAGAACCAGCTCAGAGAAGCTTTATAGACCACTGAGAAATCTCAGGTTTTTATTTTGAGTGACGGGAGAGGCCATGGGTGATTTGAGTAGAGAAAGGGCATTAGCTAATTTCCATTTGTAATGAATTGCTGAGCTACTAGTTTGAAAATAACTGATATATTCAAGAAATGGGTGTAGAATGAATGGTATATAAATTTGGGAGTTGTCAGTTATTTAAAGGCGTGAAACTGAATTCATCAAAGGAATGAATGCACTTTAAAAAGAGAACTAATGGAAGAACTGGCTTGGGGAAAACTCAGCTTTCAAGGACAGGAAAATAAAATATATCTTCAGAGGTAGAGAAAGATCAGAAATAAAGTGGGATGAAAGCCAGCAGAGGTGTGCTGGAGGCCAAAAGAAATGAGTAGAACCCTAGGAAAGAGTTCTATCAGCTGCTGATAGATCAAATAAGATGAGTAATGAAAATCAAATCTACACAGAGGCAACACAGAGGACAACAGTTGTGTTGACAAGTGCTGTTTTAGGAGAGTGATAAAAAATGACAGCTCAATGCACTTGTCCACGTGAGGATGGGAGGACAGCACTGAGAGACAGGGCACAGGCACTGGTTTCACTGCTTCACTGTTAAAGAAAGAAGAGACATGGTGGTAACTGGAGTAGAATGTGATCTCAAAAGAGGGTTTTTGTTTTGCTAAGATGAGAAAAGTATTGAAAATTTTCAGGCTGAAGGTTATGATTCAGTAGAGGTTGAAAAACTGTTGTTGCAGAGAAATGTTAGCTATAGTGGAGTGATATACTTGAGGAAAAAAGAAAGGCTGGGAGCTTCTGAACAGGTAAAGGGTTTCACATTATATTGAAACATGGATAGTTCGTCCATAGTGAGAGGAAGGCAGGCAGAACATACAGGGACAGACAGGTGAATGGGTAGACCTGGAGGTGGGTGCTTCAGTGAAGGAGGTAAGGTCTCCAACTGAGAAAAATCATTAGAATTGTTGGGAGTTTAAGAAGAGTTGCCAATGTTTAATATTCTCTGATTAAGGGAAAGTAAAGGGGGTGAGAGGGGGAGAGGGAGACATAAATGACCAAGAAATATGGTAGGACCTTTAGCAAGATTAATTCAATCAGTCTGATATTTTGAAATTATTATTTCACTTAAAATCTCTTGGGTGTTTTTCCAAGCATTTGTAGAGCTACTAATTAGAGCAATGTACATCCTTCCTAAGATCTCCCTTATTATAAATTTGACCTGATGAGCTTTCCTTTGTAGATATTTGTACAAACAATGAAGGTCATTTGTTGTACTTGTCAACCAATCAAGTCATACATAAATGTACTCAGCCAGTTTTCACAATAAATTGGAATTATATACTAGAGTATTCTTGCCTTGTGAAATCTGACATAATTATGTGATGGATGTGTTATATTGCTTATATGAATCTCTTTACTGTCTTTTTTAACTTTAAAAATATGCCATAGCTGAGGTGAAAATATAATCATTGGATAGGAATTTTCATAGGATAGTCAATCAGAGTTGACCTCTTCTCTCCTTCTCAACTTTTTTTTTTTTTTAATCAAGAGAATGCTAGAGTTCTCTGAATTCTGCATAAGTGTGTGGACTAATTTTGGTCCATATATATATATTTAGTTTTCAAAGGACTTTTAGTTTATTTATTTGTTTGTTTGTTTGTTTGTTTTTGTTTGTGGTGCTAAGAATCGAACCCAGGGTCTTACACATGCCAGGCAAGTGCTCCACCACTGAGAAAAAACTCTAGCCCCTCCATATACATTTGTTTTTTGTCCACACAAAAGTTTGCCATGTTATAGCAAATTTGCAGGAGGAATTTTTCCCTGAGGGGATTAAGGAACAGATAAATAGGTAAAAAGAGTGGTAAAAGTTCAAACACAAGAAACAGAAACGTGAAAAATCTTGGTCTGTTAGGTATAGGAGACATCCTAGTCAGGAGAGTAAGAAATAGTATTAAAGAGCAATGGATCTCTGAAAGACATCTACCTGAATACATGCACACATTACAGTCTTCATGGAAAGGATCGACTTTTGATAGAATCCTCTAGTTCAAGTACAGATTTCTAGGTGAGGGAGAAATGACAATTGATCTTTTTCATTCATGTGTTCCTTCTTTGAGTACCAGTTAAAACTAACCATGCAAAGCACAGAAGAGACTCCAGAGGACTGAAAAGAAACAAAAACAAGCATTTTAGTTTTCACCTTGAGAATTTTATAGCCTAGTGATGAAATCATCTACACGTGAAGCAACAATATCAAAAAAAAAAATTAATGCCAAGCTTCAGATGTTTAAGGTTCAAGAGACTGATCCAGCTACTAAATATTTTGTAGGACCAAGGAAATCCTCTTGGGGCCCTTCCATACTTATTCATGCTGCTAGCTGATGAAAGGCACAGCCTTACTCTGTTGTTTGTTCTAAACCTGGCCAACCACCAGAACCCCCTGGGGAGCTCTGTAGAAATCCAAGTTCCTGGACTCTTTGATGGCCCTGCTCTAGGGCTCTTGTGAAGCCTCATCTTCCCATACTTGGATGGGAAAGCTCTAAGCAGAGCTGCCTCTCCCCAGAAAACTCTACTTGTTGCAATTTCATCGCTCAGATATTCTTTGTGTGTGTGTGTGCTGGGGATCAAACCCAGCTTCAGATTTTATTCCTTATCAAGACAAAAGTAAAGGCCATTGTCGGTGTTACCAAAGTAGATAGTTTCTTTTTCCCAACAGTGTCCAAAGGCAATGGGTTCCTGACCACAATAAATAAAATTTACTTTCTTTCTGTCAAGAAAGAAATGTTTCAGAACATGAAATTTACGTTTTAGAACATAAAATTGAACTGCTCTCTTTGATCTTATATAAGAAATATATATTTTACACATTACGCTATTTGTGTAAATAAAAAATAATCATACTACACATTTCTATCAGTTAGAAACTAGCAAAGTCCTGCACATTTTTTTAAAAATCTGCAAATGTCACCTCCCCTATGAAGACTTCCTTGACCACATCATAAAATTGTATTGTTCTAAGGCTGAATGTTTTCTCTAATATGCTGATGCTAATTCACAATAAGGTGGGGGGCACTAGAAAAGAATAGCATTATCTTAGATTAGGTAGAGGGAAGTGAAGGGAGGAGAGGGGAGGGGATGTGGGGATAGGAAAGTTAGTAGAATGAAACAGACATGATTACTGTATGTATATATGTGACTGCATGACCAATATGATTCTATAACATACACGACTCAGAAAAATGAGAAATTATATCCCATCTATTTATGATATATCAAAGTGCATAAATGCATTCTATTACCATGTATAACTAATTAAAACAAATTTAAAAATTAATAAAAATGTATCTTTCCTTTCTCTGAAAGTCCGTTATACTGATACATACCACCAATAGTGCCATCATGACAGGACTTGAGATTGTTTGAATGTGTAATGTTATAGTTAAAAATAAGCTCCATTTAGCAGCGACTATCTCTTATCTTTGTTGCCCAGCATGGCATTTTGTGCTTAATAAATCTCCAGTAAGTGTTTGTTGAATTTATTCATATTAGAGGTTGACAACTTTGGTATAAATTTAAAAACAATAAATATTGCATATTTAGTTACATGTAAAAGTTACATATTAAGATAAGCTATCAAAGCTAGAAAATGTTTAATTTTGAAAGTAAGAAAAGGTATATAAAATGTATTTTTAAATCTTCTGATAGCATGACCACTTATGTTATTTGGTATTTTTCTTTGCAGTATTTTTTAAATATAAACTTTGTTTTTTACTTGTCATTATGGTGTATATAAAAATAATTTTATATTGTTATTTTTAATATATATATATATATATATATATATATATATATATATATATATATATAACAACTTAGAGGAAGAAAAATTTATTTTGGCTCATAGTTGTACAGCTTCAGTCTATGGTCAGCCAGTTCCATTGCTCAGGGTCCAAGGTGAGGCAGGACATCCTGACAGAAAGAAAGTGCAAGAAAAGTTGCTCACCTCATGGGGCCCGGGAAAGCAGAGAGAAAAAGAAAGAGAAAAGGGACAACAGGGAAGATGAACCTGTCCAAGGCACCCCTCTAGTGGTCTACCTCCTCCAGCCACATTCCTCCAGTTACCACCTAGTTAGATCATACAAACTAGGATGGGCTGATTAGGTTACATATCTTATAGTATAAGCATAATACCTCTGAATATTTGTGCATGAACACAGGAGTTTAGGGGGGGACACTTTATTCTAAAGCATAGCATTTTATTATTGATAATCTTTAGGAATATACATCATAAAAGCTGAACAATATTATTATATTTATCTATTAGAAATTAAATATCTTTATATATTTAAATTGCTTTTGATTTGGGAAGTGATTTGACCATGAGCATCTTTGTATAAAGATTTTACCTAGATATATTATTTATTATTTCTCTAGGATAAGCACATTTAGGATTTGACATGCTCATTCAGCACTTTTGATATTATGTAATGCTAATTCTAGTAAGTTTGGAAGCATAGAATGTTATTCAAAGTCTATAATGTTTATTCAGAGAACACAATCAATATCAGTATGTGGTAACTTGGAGAACAGTGTCTAATGACATCCATACAAAGATAAGAAAACTGAGATTCCCCAGAGGTTAAAAAAAAAAATGGAAAAAATGTATTGATTAAGTGACACAGTCTACACTAGAATTCACTGTTATCTATTATCATGGGTAGGTTCACCCATACCATTTCCAATGGTCCAAAGTAAGAAGAAAATTCTGGTGGCCCTTCTGTATGTGGACTTATTGTTTTGTGGAAGAACAAGATCAAGTAAGAACAAGATACCTTTTGGGTTCTGTTCCTGAAAGGTCGACCTTTCAGGAACAGAACCCAAAAGGTATCTTTGTTATCAGTTGGTAAGTATAATACTACTGTTCATAACATTTCTAAGGAAAGAGAAATCATTGTGCTTAACTGCATTCTGGGAAGGCTTCATAAAAGAGTTGAGTGAATCATTGAAAAATAACCAAAGATCTATAGTTCCAAAGGAAGAGAAAAATGGTCAGACCATTTTTGGTAGGTGGAATAATGGTCCCCCAAAGGTGTTCATATTCTAATCCTAGTATATGTGACCTTGTTATTTACAAGGCAAAAATGGTTTAAGGTGCAGAAGAAATGAAGTCTGTTTATGAGTTGATCTGAAAATAGACTTTATAGAATTATCTAAATGGACATATAAGGGTTTTTAAATGTGGAAAGGGGAGGCAGAAAAGTAAGGGTCAGATGGATCCCATGTGAGAAAAACTCAACCAGTCATTGCCAGCTATGAAGATGGAAGGGACCTTGACACAAGGAATGAGTGCAATCTCTAGAAGTTGGAAAGGCAAGAAAATAGATCTCATCTAAAGACTCTGGACGGAAGGCAGTCCTGCCTAACCCTTGAGTTTAACCCAGTCAGACCAGTGTTGACTGCTTTCCTCCAAAACAGTAAGATAAATCTGTATTGTTTTAAGCTTCTGAGATTTTGGTAATTTATCAAGACAGCTATAGAAATAGTATATCATGCATGAAAAATGGAACTGTACAAGGATAGAAAATGAGAAAATGGGGGACAGGAGATAAACATGAAGATTATAGATTAGAAGAGAAGGCAACAAGTTTAAGAAAAAAGGTTGAGGCTGGAAAGGAGGAAATTATGAATGTATTTCAAAATAATTTACATTTTATCCTGTAGATGGTAGATATATTTTGAGAGGGCAGCAATATAATGAATGTTTGTGATATAGAAAAATTAACCTGGCACTCTGTAAAGCATTATCAATAGATACAGAGCAGTTTTGGTACTATAATAAACTAACCATGAAACAATACAAGTCTGGACTCTGGTGGAAGCTTAAGTGGAAATGGAAGGTCAGGCATGAGAAACCTAAAGGAAAATTCACTTTCATATTTTGTTTTGCACATAGGTCATTTTATGAATTTGCCCTAATTTCAAATTGCCATTTCAATGCTGATAATATAAATTATGAGAAATCAAGTAGTCAAGATAAAGCTTTCAAAAAATATATCCTCTGTGTGTGTGCAGGTATGTGTGTGTATCTAGATTGAAAGATTAAAAATATATCTCTGCATATATTTTAGAGAGAGACAGGTTTTCTCTCCTGTTTTACCCTGTAAATCCAAAGAACTAAAACTCATTATTCTCTAGTGAGAAGGAATGTGAAACAAATTGACTACCATGGATGTCATTCCATCTATTTAAGCATTAAATTGACTCCAGGCAATTGGAAACTTTTTTTTTTCTTTAGTAACTAGCTTATACTCTGCCTTCACATACACAATATTTTTCAAAGAAAAGAAAAAGATAAAGTGTTTTATGCTTTTCAAAAGAGCCCTGGATAAGATAAAATTGAACATCCATTTGTTTTCCTAGTATTTCTTTCCAGTAGATATTGTGTACACAAAATAAGTTACTACAAAATATTCTCTATTTCCCCGTGTGTGTGTGTGCACGTGTGTGCGTGTGTGTGTGCTGTGCAGATACATACGTCTATTTTATTTACTATGTAAATTGCTTGAGAGCTCGTAGGTTTAACTTGTGAAAATTAATAGTTTTCTTAAAGGCCCCTTCTCATAGTCTAATTTTACCTATTATTCTACTCCTTCTTTTTCTTCTTCTTGTGGAATGCTGCCAGGTTAGACTCTGATGAATGACTAGACACATGGATCAAATGATAACTGAAATAGAATTACAGGGTCAAGTAATGGTTGCATAAAGAGTTTGTCATATACTGACAAAATGTGTTCTAAAAGATGATCTTCCTCACTAGTGGAGCATTCATTTCAGTTGACATTAAATACCTTGATTAATATTACTAAATTCTTATGAATTTGATATACCCACCCATTGAATACAGTGAGATAAAATATTCTCTATGTTCAATAATCGTCATTTTTCTCGGGCTGGGGATGTGGCTCAAGTGGTAGAGTGCTCGCCTGGCATGCATGCAGCCCGGGTTCAATCCTCAGGACCACATTCAAACAAAGATGTTGTGTCTGCCGAAAACTGGGAAATAAATATTAAAAAGTTCTCTTTCTTCTCTCTCTCTCTCTCTCTCTCTCTCTCTCTCTCTCTCAAAAACAATCGTCATTTTTCTTGAATGACTTTTTTTTTTTTTAAAGAGAGAGTGAGAGACAGAGAGAGAGAGAATTTTTTAATCTTTATTTTTTTTTTTTTTAGTTTTCGGCGGGCATAACATCTTTGTTGGTATGTGGTGCTGAGGATCGAACCTGGGCCGCACGCATGCCAGGCGAGCGCGCTACCACTTGAGCTGCATCCCCAGCCCTCTTGAATGACTTTTTAGTGCTAAGGATTTAGCCCAGAGGTGCTTCACCACTGAGCCACATTCCCAGCTCTCTTTGATTTTTTATTTTGAGACAGGGTTTCAATAAGTTGCTGATTTTGTTACCAAAATAGGAAGCTTTTTCTTTTTCTTTTTTCTTTGATCCACTTTTCTATATAGCTAGGTACAATTTTTGGATAATTTTCACTGTGTACACACTCTTTTAAACTAATTCTGTTGTGAAAAATATTTTCATTACGGGCTCAGGTTATGTTCTCAGAGGTAAAGCGCTTGCCTAGCATGTGCGAGGCCCTGGGTTCAATCCTCAGCACCCCATATAAATAAATGAAATAAAGGTATTGTGTCCAACTACAACTAAAAAATAAAAATGTTTAAAAAAATGTTTTCATCAGTTTGTCATTTGTGCTTTAAAATAAGTGATTTTAATGTGTAAACATTGTAAATGTTCATGTATGCAGAAATTTCATCCCTGACACACTTTACCTGTCTCTCCTCATTATATGCTGTTGTCTATTAGCCCTTTTCCATAGCTTTCAAAAGGCACAGTTCCAGGCCACACAGTATCTGTATATGACATTTCCTCTTCTGCAATTTTCTCCCTTCACCTCTTCATGTCTCCTCCAAATTGGCTGTCTTCTGCACATATTCACATCTTATCTTCAATGTCCCCTTCTTGGGGGATGCCTTTGCCATTCAGGACTGCTAGGTCCGATATGTTTGTCAGTAGTCTTCAGAGTAACCCAGTAGTAGTTGCAAGTAAATACTGACTTAATATCTATTTGGGTAATGCCTAGAGCAAAGAGTGGTTGTCTGTTGCTTGCCATCATATCATAGCACACTAGTATGATGACATTTGGCAAATAACAGACAGCATTTGTATTTGCTGTATTAATGTATTCCATCCAGAATTAGGGAGTTTTACCTAAACAAAAGATGACATTAATTCTATTTTTGCAAGTTTTATTGCTATTTATTTTTTCCCACTTAATTCTTATTCCATCTGGAGTTTGTATTTGCATTATGTGAAATAAACATACTTATTTATCTAATTGATAAAGCAATTCCTTCCTTCTTATTCCCTTAAATATATAGTAGCAAGCCAGGTGCAGTGGCACATGCCTTTAGTCCCAGTGACTCAGGAGGCTGAGGCAGGAGGGTCACAAGTTTGAGGCCACCCTCAGCAACCTACTGAGGCCCTCAGCAACTTATTGAGACCCTGTCTCAAAATAAAAAATCAAAAAGAGCTGGGAATGTGGTCAGCGGTAAAGCACCTCTGGGTTACCCTAGCACCAATATATATATATATATATATATATATATATATATATATATATATATATATATAAAATAAATATAAACCAATTCTATGCCATTGTCGCTTTGGGCTCTGGGCAAAGTAATGTTCAATCTGAGTAAATTTAGATTGTTGGGTTTAAATTGTAGAAGCCCCATTTACTAATTGTGTGCAATCTGGAAGCAGTTGCAAAATTGCCAAGGCTTGCTTCTTTAAATTTAAAAAGATATAATAATAACTTTTTTCATCAAATTATCCTATGAGAAAAACACTTGAAATTTGATGGGAAATGATGTACTACTATAAGTTTGAAATGTCTCAATATATTTACAATATGAATCTGTCAGGATAATGTTTCCTTTCTATTTAATTATGTCATCTACACAGCTTCTTAGTAGTCATCACATGGAACCAGACATTTCCACACATTTTTTATTATGAAAGATTCCAAATATTTTTATATTTGTGGTGCTATTGTAAATGATACCTATGTATTATACTCTCTAAACAATTAAAATGAAAAGCTAAGTTACTTCAACTTCATTTCATCGGAGTAAGACTTTTAACTGGTTCTGTGTGATAATTAAGGGATAAAAATATAATGTCTGAAAACAATAGTCATCTTGTGTGTCCTTCCAATAGTTTTATTTCTTACTTTTTCTTCATCTGATTTAGTTATTGGTTTGACACATTGAAATGCTGTTTTGAAAGATGTATTTTCCAGAATCTACTTCTATTGAGTGAAGATACTAGGTAACAAAATCGGATTTTCTGGGAAATACTGGGTTAACTCTACTATACTTCCCTTATATGTACATGTGAGAACCTGAGGCCTGGACAGCCAAATCACACAGCCAGAAAAGTGACTGGAGATTAAATCTTGAGCCTTAAACAATGGTCTCATAAAAATATGCTACAACTTTTCAATGAAAGTGAAAGAAATAATAAAGATGGGAGGAGTAAACTGTGTAAAGTATAGCAAAGATTATAAATGGTCTATTTATTGTGATCTTCCCTATACTTACTACTACCTTTACTTACTAAGAGAGAAAAAATCACTCACTCAGATTTTTTAAATTTTTACTGATGAATCAGATAATTTATTTTAAGCAACTCAGTTAACATTTCCATCCTGCTGTTTACATATGCAAAGTGAGAATAATATATGAGTACTTTTCTGCATAATATATATCTGCTTTTTCAAAAAACTGCATAAATTAATGACTATTTTATGTGCATCAGAGGAACCAGTTACTTACAGTATACTTATTATGAATCACTGCTAATTTGAGAAAAACTTGACAATAGTTTCCAAATATAGCATCATACAGAAGGTAATAGATTCAGAATCATAAAAAGGACACCCATTATTTATGGAGCATGTCTTATATGTTAAGTATTTTAAGTACAATCTCTCTTTTAGTATTATAACAGTCTATGAACAAGTTTCTATTATCTTTATTTTAGATATAAGAAAACTGAAACCGTCAGTGGTTGAGTAATTTGCCCAAAGTCCAAACTGATAAATCCCATAGTTGTTTCAGATTCAATTTGCCTGACCACAAACTGCATGCTCTCAACCACAATGTCCATGTCAATAGCTACTCTGGTATAGCAGGAGCACAAGGGACAGAACTGGTAGGAAAAAATTACTGGTGGTGAATCTGAAAAGGCAATTTCTGAAGAAATTGTAAATGGGCAACTTAAAAAATGAGAACCTTTTAGTCTCCAGGAAGTAACAACAACAATAACTGTAGTAAAATTTGTATTATAACACTTAGGGAGCACATGTTAAGTACCAGGTATTTTACTAAGCAGGGGTGGGATGAGAGTGAGGCAATCAGACTTCGAGGAGGCACTCACTCTCGGGATCACCTGGCCCTGCTACTGACAGCTTCATATAAACAAGATGTGGAATGTGGAATGCACCTCTTATTGGCTAAATGTTTCACCAGAAAAACTTAAGGAAGAGCAGCAGGTACTCATATCCTAGGCAACACATGAGCAAAGTGAGGCCAAAGTAAGAGATAGTAAAAATTGTTGTGCTCCTGCTCCTACTTAATAGAACTGAGGAGGCTACTGGAGGGTTCTTCAGAGGTCTGTGATGTTGTGTCTCCCCATTGCTCTGCTTTCCTCCAGGAGAGAAAGGAGTGTTTTTTCCACCTCTGGTCATTTGAGAGGGGTCTAAGATTTTAGCATGATACATGCTCCTGTAGGTTCAGGTGCAGAGATTGGCAATATTTTCTGAGGCAAGGAGAGCCGCAATGTGAGGAAAGTACAAACCCAGCCATGACAGCAGCATAAACAAACTTAAAAATTTTACAAAATTTAGAAATGATGCAAAAGACTCTAACTATATATTTTAAAAGTCTAAAAGTAAATAGAATAAAGATCACTATGGCAGAGGGAAGGGAGAGAGGGAGGAGGGAAAAGAATGGGGACATACCAGAGACTAAATTACAGCAAACAATATTCTATGCTTTTTATAATTATGTCAAAATAAACCCTAATGCTATGTATAATTAAAAATTACCAATAAAAGAGTTAAAATCACATGTTTAAAATCACATGTTTACCTGCAGATTCTTGGGATTTAATCATTTCTCTCTACTATAAAAGACAATCCTGAAGTTACACTTTTATTGGTCTTTAGGATATTAGTTTTGTATGTAATCTACTATATATTTTCAAACATTTTTATTACCAACATATAGTTTCTCAGATACTCTTTGAACTGACTTCACATCCTACTGGTTCTCTTATTAATGAGTTAAATAAATCTTTCACAGAAGTTCACTGTGTATTGTATGAGAGTCATAACTTTTGTAAAATTCTATTCCTACAGTTTTAATCTTCTTTTAAAGCAAATTGGAGTCAAATAAGAAACACACAATCTGGACCCTCTTGAAAGTGACCTCATTCAAGAAGTCCATTCTGAGGTGTCAAGTGATTCATCAGAAGAATTGCAATAACTGAAGACTAGGAGAGTACTTGAAGATGATAAGCCAGAAAAAAACATCCCTGAATCAATGGAATTCCAGATGGAAATTCTTCCAGAGAAATATCTGAGAAATATGCAATAAGATCTTATGAAAAATTCAGTTTTGACATTTTGCAAATCTGTATGATTTGATTGCATATTCCTCCATGATATGACCAGCCACACTGCAATAGTACCAGCCACCTTTTACCTAGATCACCTATCCCTTATAGGTAAAATTCAGAGATTAGAAATCATGGCTAGCTAAGGGTTGTGGGACTAAATATGAAGAAGAGACAAACAGATCATCCATATATCTTGGGAAAATGGAAAATAGAATTTTCATACCTGCATTTAGTTTGGAGTTAAATAGTATATTACTCATTTCCATTAAGAAATGTGATTTTTCTTTTGACTTAAATGAACCAGAAAAAATTGTTCTATCTACATAAATTTAGTTCAGGTATAGACAAAAGAGAAAAAAAAAGTATTCCCAATGGAGTTTTAAGGACAATGGGAGAAGAAATAGAGTTGCTTTGTGACTACATTCTAAAGTTCCTTGTCTGCTTATATATAGACTGGCTGAATTTTTATAACCAGTTAATACTTACAGAAACCTTATGAAGTGGGTAGTGACCATTGTCTGGGTTTGGCCAAGTTGAACCAAAATCTGCATTCATCTCTAAGTTTTTCCTTGCTGCATCCTATATGTATATGGCTGGTTTCTCTCTGGTGTTGGAGCTCTGAGCTGCTAGTCAAAGGATATTAGTGTCCTGTTCCCTTTCACATGGAGAAAGCCCAGCTGCAGTAAAGGAGAATAGAACCAATAAATAAAGAGTAACCAAAACAAGATAAAGCCCTGAGGAAGATCCAGCTCTTGGGTCTTGGATTCCATCCTTCCTGGCATTAGCTTTTCTTTCCCATGCTCAAATTCTATAACCCAATACACTTTCTGAGTAAACTGATTGGACCTAGATCTCTGTCAGTTGTGTCATCATTTTCCACTGTTACAATCATATATACTTAACTGATATAGTTAGGTTGAAAGACTTAAGTATTATCCCCAAGGCCATACCTATAGTAAGTGAAGAAATTAACTAGAATATAGAATATTATAGTTAATCTTAATAAACAACTGTATATTGTGAAGGTTCCAAGGCATCCTTGAAGTTTTATAGATGGGAGATATATTTCAGTGCTAGGAGAATTGAAAAGAAGTGATTGAGAATCCTTTTGTCTTCCTCCTATTTTGTTTTGTTTTTTTATTTTTTTTTAATTTTTTTATTGTTGGTCGTTCAAAACAATACATGGTTCTTAATATATCATATTTCACAGTTTGATTCAAGTGGGTTATGAACTCCCAATTATACCCGGTATACAGATTGCTGTATCACATCAGTTACCCTTCCATTGATTTACATATTGCCATTCTAGTGTCTGATGTATTCTGCTGTTTGTCGTTTCTTCTCCCTTTTCTTTCCTCCTTTTGACTTTCAGAACTTCATCCTAATCTTATGACAAATGTGGGAAGAGAAAGTTAAGGAGATGGCTCGTGGTTACTGGAACACAGTCAGAGGAAAGGGCACATCCACAGAGAACTCCCTGCATGAGGAGTCAGACATGACCAGGTTCAAGAGGGCTGGTAAACAGAAAAAACAGACCCCTCTTTCCCTTGCTTCAACCCTTGCCTCATTTGCTGTTTTTCCCTCCACTTTTTCTTCATAACTCCTCTAGTTTGTAGCTACCCTCCTTGCTGCACAACCAACCTTGAAAAACTACAAAGTTTGCCAAAAGAACTGTTCTGATAGTTGTCAGGAGGGATGGAACCTAAGATCCAACCAAAGCAAGAGGCATTAAAGCAAGAACAATTTCCAATCAATTCCCCTGGAAGTTTAGCAGCAGTTAAAGATGAAGGTGACCTCAAGCTGGGCTAGACTCACAAGTACACATATACCTCTCCTCCCCTTGTCCTCTAAAACTCCTATCCTGCTTTGTAAGGGGAGTCACCCGATCTTCAAGTCTTTCCTGATGTACATCAGCTGAATAAATCTTTAATCTTGATTTGCCTCACACCATTTTTCCTTGACAGAATCCATATGGAAAAAGACATTGTCACTCAGTGTGAGATGCCAGATTTTGGGCGAGGGTAGAATGACATGAGGCATCAGAGCTTGAGTTGAGTACAGAGAGAGCATCCATGCAAAATTTAGAGTTAGGGATCTGATTTGTGATCAGGAGACCACAAAGGTAGGGGATTTTATATGTTGTTTGTATGCTTCTCTTAGGATCCAAACAATGCCTGGTACCTAGTAGACACAGATGCTAAGCATTATGTGATAAAGGAATTAATGAATAAATAAAGCACCTGAGAGATGGTTAACATGCAAAAACATCATTCATTCTAGCAGAGCTATGTTCTGTTTTTAAACAAAGGGAAAACATTTTTGTTTTATTAGGCCATGAAGTTCCTGCAGATGTGTTCTGCTTGATGAGAGTGCTCTGCTGTTCCATGAAGGTTAATCCGCAGTATACAAAATCCTACTCTAAAGAAATGCTTAGCACCACAACAATAAGACAAAAGCCCATGTAAATTCAACAATCCAGAGGCCATCAGAGGTTAAGTGGGAATCTGGAAATAATTATCCTATTTCTAAAAAATAAATGACATATGGAAAATGGAAGGAGTGGGGAAAGACTTCCTCTTTTTAAGCAGTATTGTATTCTTTAATTTTTTATTTGACAAAATAATATTTAACTAAAATATCTTAAAATATATAAAAATAGTAACACAGTGATTCTTTGATATTGAATATTGTTACTTTCAAGATCCAGCTTTATTTAAAAATGTTCACCACTATATTAAATGATCTTAATCTTCTAATTCTGTAATTCAAATTTGTTTCACATTATTTATTAAATCATTAAATTTAATTTATAGGCAGAGATTAGCATATGTTTTGATGAGGGGTGATAGGTCATCTACATATATGTGTGTGTGACATACATGCATACATGATCACACATATATATGGCCACATATATAGTCATAGATATGTTATATGGGAAAATATTTATCATACATATGTGTGTATTTTTTTTTTTCAGGAAAAAAAATTGGCTGTATCCTACAGTCTCATTTTGTCTCTCGTTCCCTTTTTGTCTCCTTCTTTTATTATTTTCTAAGCTTTCTGAAGAAGGTGTCTAGACTATCACCATTTCCTCCTTTGCCTTCCTCCCACAGCAGTCTGGTTTCTGTCCGTACCACCCCACTGAAACTGCCTTCACCCAGAGACTGTCTTCTTGGTCATTAAAGCAGAGGAGAAATTTTTGGCTCTTAACTTAGTTGACAGCTAAAAGCCTTTGGCACTAGTCTGCACTTCCTGTACTCTCTATGCTCTTGATGGACTTTTAAAGTCCATTTCATGCTCCTTTCTTTCCACATTACTTCCTAATTATTTGGCCCTATCTTCTCGATCTCTTTTTTTCCTTTTCTTTCTCCATTTCCACAATTGTCAAGTTTTATTTCTCCAGCTGCCCAAATAAGAACACCAGGGATAATCTTTGACCCCCTCACTTTCCTTCTGCCCTCTTGGCTAACCAGCCCCAAATATATCTCCACCCTTTGTCCTCACATTCTTTCCCACTACTGCTATCTTAGTAAACACTCTAATTATCTCTCACTAAATGATTGCAAGAGCTTCCTAATTAGTCTCCTTCTTTCCAGCCAGACTCCTGGCAGGCCATCCATCATAACTGCCACCAGAATCCTACTGCTCTCTGCTAAAAACTTTCAGTGGTTTCCCATTAGTGCCACATAAAGCCTCGGCTCTTTGGGATAGTGAACACACCAGATTTCCCTTTTTCAAATGTGGACACAGCCTGCCTCTTTAGTGTTACACACAACACTTGGGCATGAAACTCCCTCTTCCACATTCACCCTGCTGTTCTATGTACCTATGTATTTGCACAGGTCAATTAGTTCTTTAGCCACCTCTGCCAGAGGCTCCCTTAGCCCTGTAAACTTGAAACTTATTTGTGCTCTGCTGACTTGGCTTTCTGTGCTCTTTCCAGCTTACTCTAATACTCTCATTGTACATTCAACCTCTAATGAGACATCAGGGGATGCATTGCATGTTTAAAATTTACTCATATCTTCCCGAATATTCTCCTCTTTGCTATTCAGTTAATGGCCCACTGAATTGTCTTCTGCCAATAACCAGTACCCTCATTAGTTTCCTCTTTCTCCTTATTTCTCTGTATCCAGGTTCTGTGAAGTACTTTTGGTTCTTATTTTAAAATAAAACTTGAATTATTTTACTCACAGGCATCTATACTGCAGGTACCCTATATAAGAACTGCATTATACTTGACCAGCTCAATAACTTCTTACTTACCTTTCTAAACACATGACTTCCTAAATCCATTACAATCTGCAGGAAGAATTATATTTCTAACCTAAAAATGGAATATATTTTACCCCTCTAGAAACTATTCAATGGCTCCTCATGGTCATCAGTTAGTATCTAAATTCATTTATATGACCTTCAAGAACTTTCTCATAAAAGACTTGACTTACTTTCTGGCTCCTACCAGAAACTCATGCATAGTCATAGCGCTTTAGAAAGTTTATTCTTTTGTCCAGATTGTTGGCACATGTCTGTATTCCTAACAACTTGGGAGGCTGAGGCAGGAGGATCACAAGCTTGAAGACAATCTCTGAAACTTAGCAAGACCCTGTGTCAAAAACAAAACAAAAAAACTGGTGATGTAACTCAGTGGTACAATCTGAGTTTAATCTGAGTTCCTCCCCAAAGTTAATTGTTTTGAAATTGTTCATATAAAATTGTTCATTTATTTTATTTCTGTACAATTAATTTGTAATGACATGAAATTCCTTTTAGAAGTGGGACTAAAATAATAAAGCTTGAAATTTGGACATAGATAAAAAAGAATTAGCAGATGGCAGACAGTCCTTCCTGTGCAGTTATTGAAAAAAAAAGTTCTAAGACCTCATAAACTGATTTGATAATTAAAGAACCATTGATGTTTCTTAAGAAAAAAATTATCACTCTGTAATGTAGTCCCCACTTTCAAAAGGATTAGTAACAGTTTGTTCACTATAAGTGTTTTTCCTAAATTGATTATAAATCATTCCCCCAAAGTGGAAAACTTCTAAAATTGTACATAGTTTCTGTTTTTGAACTAACTCAAAACCCTTGAGTTTTAAGAGTTAACTTATTTCTTCTCTGACAATTTCCTGTCTTCACAGAATATCATTTGAAGCAAATTTGGACTTTCAAATCTTGGCGATACTCCAGGGACAACATTACCAGCAATGAGTTTTCTTCCAAAAATCCAGAGAATGCAAGGCGAGTTTAATCTGGGCTCTGTTAATTATATGTTTGTAAAGCACTCTGCTGGTGCTCTTTTCCTCGGGGATTTATTTTTAACACAAATGCATATACTGTACCTGCTGTGGTGCAACCACAGTTATACCCTCTAAACTTCATGAGAATTTACTGCTTTTATTTATTTATTCAACATTCCCAAAAATATTTATTGAGCTTTTGCTTGAGACAGACTTGATTCCCACCTTCATGAAGCTTACATTCTGATAAATCACAATTACTGATTATTTACTGCATACCAAGAATTACACTAAACGTTCTTCTAGCATCATCTCATTTAAACTTTAAAAGTAATAGGATATCTAGTTACCACTATTATTATTTTTATTCTTATTATTTTATACCCAAGAAAACAGAAACATAGAGAGATGAATAACTAACCATGATTCTTATGGAAGAATCACTGTGTATCTCAAAACTCAAAATAGTTTTTTCTTTCCCCAAAAGTTTTATTGGTGCATTACAGTTGTACATAATGGTGGGATTTGTTGTTACATGTTAGTAACCTAAAAATTGAATATATTTTACACCTCTAGAAACAACATAACATACAATATAACAGTATAATTTGGCCAATATCATTCCAAAAATAGTCTTTTTTTCACTATAGCAATGGCAGTATACACAGTACTAAACCCTGAGTTGTGAAAGAAAATTTTAGGTAAGATGTCTTGAATAAACTGCTCAAAAACATCACAAGAGAGTTGACAGAAGTTTCTCCTATTCTGTGGGTTTCCCATTTTCTTTTTACTGAAAGTTTTAAAAGATCAGATATCTGGAGCTATTACTGACCTTGAAGAAAAAGATTCAAGGAATTGACCATAGTTTCAGCAATTCAGACTGGATGCCTTTGGATATTATGTTATGTGAGGAAAAGAAAACTGTCTTATATAAATAAGTTACTGTTATTAGGTTTTTTTAATTCCATGCAGCTAAACTCAGACCTTAACTGACACTTCCAACAATCCATATTCTTCACATCCCAACTGAGTGATCTTCTAAAATGTGCAACATTTAAAAAGCTAGCCCCTACTACAGTGCTTCCCAACACAGTGAAAAAGAAATCTGCAATCTCCTAGGCTTACCAAGCCCAATGTGAACTGCATTTTACCTGACTTATGTGCCTCCTACCCTGCAGCCTTCTTTCTGTTTCTAGAACATGCCAAGCACATTCTTTGAGATCTTTAAACCACCTATTGCCCAGTAGACTCTAGGTTCTATGCTTCTGTGATTGGCTGGGTCCTCCTTGTCATTAAAATTTTAGCTCCTTGACACCACTCCAGAGAGCTCTTCTCTAACCACCTGTTCTAAGGAAGCTACCAGTAATTCACTATCACAACATCCTAAATTAATTTTTTCCTAGTATTCTGTACTATATTTTTCTTTCCACTGGGTTGTGTTTTGTCTGTATCAGTGGCCACACTTCCCCAAAATATATATTGCATTAGAACAGGCTTCTTGTCTTTGTTCTGTACTTATTCTGACATCTAAATAATGTCTTGGAATTTTACTCAGCAATAAAATAGGATAAAATCATGGCATTTGCAGGTAAATAGATGGTGTTGGAAAAGATAATGCTAAATGAAGCTAGCCAATCCCCCCCCAAAAAAACAAATGCCAAATGTTTCTTCTGATATAAAGAGGCTAACTCATAGTGGGGTAGGGATGGGGAGCATAGGAGGAATAGATGAACTCTAGATAAGGCAGAGAGGTGGGAGGGAAAGGGAGGGGACAGGGGATTAGCAAGGATGGTAGAATTTGACAGACATCATTATCCAAAGTACATATATGAAGACACAAATTGGTGTTAACATACTTTATATACAACCAGAGATATGAAAAACTGTGCTGTGTACATGTAATAAGAATTGTAATGCATTCTATCATCATTTATTTATTTTAAAAAATCAATAAAAAAGTATATTATGAACACTTAAAAAATAATGTCTAGTACATAGAGATTCAGTAAATATTTATTACATGAACAAATAGATTAATAAACCTCTTCCTAAAAATATAAAACATTGTAATTAGAATTCCCTATATTTTTTATGCTGGTTATACTAATTATTAAAAATTCTTCAGCATGTTTCAGTGTATAAAACATTAATTCTGTTTTTCTATTCTTTATCCTTTATTCTGATAATATTATTGTAAGAATAATGAGGATGAGATAAATTAGGGCTAGGTCAATAGTAATAAAATGTCTAGGAATTAGACAAATAGATATTGGACATACTGATAAATCAATGTTCAATTTGACACATTTATGATGGTAAAAATTTCTATATTCCTGTCTCATCTAAATATATTTCCCAATTAATATAGTAATTTTTGATGATCAATGAGAATAATAAAATTTAAACATATTTTTAAGATGTCTCACATAGTACCTTAGGTTGAATGCTTATAAGTAGCATGTTCTATTCACTTGGAAGCTTATTGAGAATATTGACACATGTCCAGGGTCTAAATTATTGAACAAACTGTGTTGCTCCTTCTGGATTCCTTTATCTAGTAAGGTGGCATAATAGTGATTAAGAAAGAGCTCAGGTTCTAGGTCCAAACTACCTGGATTGAATTTGGTTTCTACTATTTTTAGAAGTCCTTAAGTATATTACACAATCTCTCTGCACTTCTGTTTCCCCATATGGATGCATGAAAGTAATATTTACCCCATAGGTTGTTATGAGAATTAAAGGTGCCGACAGAGGTAAAACTCTTGAAAAAGAGCCCTACATATAGTAAACACTTAGTACATTGACTTCTAATCCTAGGCAACCAGATTAATGAATGAAACACACTAAGATAAAATAAGGCAAAGGAGGAGGTTTTCCTGTTTGAATTGAGAAGGAAGGAATTAAAGCAGGTAGATTGTGATCTATTTCCCTCCAAATGACCAATCTTGCCTCCTTAGAAATAGATCAACTGTATATCTGGGCAAAGAGTTCAATAATACATCCTTATCTGTGGAATTCTCTTAATAATGTTACTGGTTTAGGATTGCTTAAGGCTTCCAAGATAAAATCATGTGATCACTCCAACTCTCTAGCATGTAAAAGAGAAATATTTCATAATATATTAATGCATTCTAGAATGCTCCCTTGTGTGTGAGCAACCCACACACTATTTAGGTATTTTATTCAGAGCTCTGAGTTAGAGAACATGTGTTTAATACAAGAAGGACTGGAGTAGGCACACAGGTTCACCAAGAAGGACCTGAGTAAGCATACAGGTGCACCAGACTTTACCTGCTTCTTCTCTGCCTTGTAATTGCATATTTCCATGAAATTATTAGTAAAACTTGATATAAGTAAGATCTCTGATGTATATTATTTGGCTTTCCAATCCTTTGTTTGACTCAAAACAAACTTACCTATTTAAGCATTCTGGAATACTTTTAAATGATTAGCATTTACATGCAATTTCAATTTATTATGCTCAGTAATATTGTACAGTTGAAATTATTATTTTATCTTTTTAAAATTTGTTTGTTTTTTGTACCAGGTATTGAACAGGGGCACTTACCCATAGAGCCCCAGCCCCAGCCCTATTTATTTATTTATTTATTTATTTATATTTTAAGATATGTCTCCCTAAGTTGCTGAGGCTGTCTTTGAACTTGTGATTCTCCTGCCTCAATCTCCTGAGCAACTGAGATTACAGGCATGCTCCACTGGCTATTATCTTCATTTTACATAAAGAAGAAACTGAAGTTTATAAAAATTATTAATTTAGAGAAAGGAATGCTATCCTTAAAGTCAATAGGTCACTGAGATTAGTGTGTTAGTTCCTTATCTATATCCCCTCACTTACCAATTCAAATGGCCCAACTTCCCATTGCCAACACCTGTAATTCTCTGACTGAGAGCTTCTCTTAGAAGCCTGAGACTCATATGCCTGTATCCAAGAAAATTTGCACAGGGCAGAGTTAAATAGGCAAGAAAGACTTTATTCAATCTATTGTAACAGGGGTCAAAGCTATTATAATAACTGTTTGAACTCAGCTCTAAACTCAATAAACACATTTTGAGATTTGTGACCAAAGGGCAGTATGAGGGAGTCAGTGGATAAAATTACAAAGAAGAACTTGGTCAAGTATCAGTTTGACACAAGAGGAACTTGAATAGATATCAAGGTGAAGGAGATTCTCACTAAACTGGCTTTAGCAAGACTCTTGCTACAACAGGTCAAGGCTGAAGCCCAGTCAAGAGGAAGAGCAATAGTCCTGACTAAGGTTTGGCCAAGAAGAGGGTTATTGTCATCTGTCCCTAGAGCAGGCCAGAGATGCAAGAGAATTAACAGCTTCTGGAGCTGGGGTTGTGGCTCAGCGGTAGAGCCCTTACCACATACCTGTGAGACCCTGAGTTCGATCCTCAGCACCACATAAAAATAAATAAGTGAAATAAAGGTATTGTGTCCAACTACAACTAAAAAATAAATGTTAAAAAAAAAGAATTAACAGCTTCTGGGAATAGCTATCAACAAATGACTGACAGAAGCTGGTGTACAAATACTTCAGTTTCCTGACTCTAGAAGAGTAATCATTTGAAGCACTGTGCTCTAAGTTGGCTCTTAGGTTTACACAGAGGAATAAAGCTTCAGTTATCACAATAGCAAATTCCTGGGTAAAAAATTTTAACCCTCTAGTGCCTGTCTTTTTTTGTCTGTCACTTTCTAGTCCTTGCAAATTTCTTGGGAATAATCTCCCAAATGAATTCTAGAACACAAATCTTTGTCATAGTGAACCCAAATTAACCCATATATATTCATGCATTCTTTCTTAGTAGATAAGTTCTAAGCAATCCCAAATATATATATATATATATATTAATATCATACCTATAGAATAAGGCTATGTTTAAAACATTGACAATATTATGTATTTATATAATGTGTTATACTTTTAAAGCATTCACTATATTTTATCTTATGCTATATTCACACTGACCTTCTGAAGAAGATAGGAAGTATCTTCAATATGAGAAAGACATTATATATGTGCAAATAATTATAATTTTCAAATCAGCTAGCAGCAGTTATTTACTGTTATTTCTAATTGATACAATAACAATTTATCACTAGCAATGGCTTAAAGCAACACACATTTATTTTCTTACCCTTGTGGAGGTCTGAGTCTAAAATGGGTCTTATGAGGCAAAATGTATCTGATAGGAAGGGCTGCATGTCTTCTGGAGACTAGAAAAGAACCCATTTTCTTGCCTTTTCTGGGTCATAGCATTCACCTGCATTTCTTGACTTACAGCCTCATCCTCCATCTTTTTAACCTCTGCATCTGTTATCACATCTGTCTTTTACTCGGATCCTCTTGCCTCCCTATAAATGAACACATTTTGACCACTAAGATAATACAGGATAATCTTAGCATTTCAAATCCACAATTTAATTACGTAGGCAAAATTTCTTTTGCATAGAAGATGAAATATTTATAAATTCTAGGTATTGGTATGTGAGTATCTTTTTGGGATGGCATAGTATTGTTTCTACCCCATGTACTATATGGTTTTATAAGAGTCATTTTAGACAGAAGATATCTAATTTTAAATATGAGAGCATAATATTATGTGAATTAATTGCATTTTATGGCTTATTAAATTCTAAAATGCCCTAAAATTAGAGCAAATGAAAGTTTTGAATTCCTCATCACATCAATTGAATGCATGCCTAATTGTATTTTTTTTTCTGGGTTAGTTTCTAATTTTTCTTAATAATCTTTTAAACTTTTTTATGGTCTTACAAATAATGCTTTCACAATAGGTGACCACATTGTTAGATTCACATAATAAAAAATAGTATAGAATTAACCTTTTAAGCTTTCTTTCTCTTACAGCTTGCTTTTCTCATTAATTATATTTACTAGTATATTAAGGTTCTTAATCCTAAAAAAACATAAAATCTGACACTCTAAGTAAATACTTTTCTTATATCTACCTTTTATCTACTACAATCATCTGCATAGGCAGTTTGGTCAATAGAAATACACTGTGAGCTACAAATGTGAAGCATATATGCAATTTTAAATTTCTAAAAGAAAGAAGAAATAGATGAGATTAATTTTAACTGTCAATATTTGTGTACATAGGTACACACACACACACACACACACACACACACTGGAGATTAAACTCAGGATCTGAGCTAGGCCCCCAGCCCAAAATATTTTATTTAAATCAATATAATAAAATTATTATCATTTTGAAAGAGAATTAAATATATTGAGATATTTGGCATTCTTTTTTCATGCTAAAATATTCAAAATTGGGAGTGTGTTTTATACTTACACTAAGACTCTGTTTGGATTAAGTAAATCTAAAGTTCTTTGTAGCCACAGGTAAGTAGTGGCTACTAAATTTGATGACACAGAACTACAAACACTCAACTTTCACAAAAATTAAGCACAAAAAACAATGGTATTATGGCTACTGACATTTCTACAGCTCCATGTATTTTTGGTTCAAAAAGAATTTTTCTATTTTATTTCCATTCGAGAGATGAAAACACCGCAGCCCAGAAATTCAGAGACTTTTCCCAAGTTTATGTAGCTTGTAAGTGGCCAGGCCTCTGGTGTGAACCATCCAGGCAGGAGGCAACCGCTGCCCAACTCAGTAAAGCAAGGATCAGGTCATACTTTATGTAGATGGTAGCTCTGCAGCACAGTTCCAGATGTGACTCTCTGCAGGGCTTAATTGCTTCCCGATTATTCTGAACTGAAATTCAGGCTATGAAGATGTTTCTTCAGAAGTAGGGAAGCATCATAAAGCTAGTTACATGCTTCCAAAATTTCCCACGTTAGTATTCACTGTAACCTAGTTTAAATTTTCAGTCATTTTGGGGGTTTTGTCCACTCAAAAACAATTCTGTGATGGATATCTGCTAATTATTTTATTATTTGTTATTAACTACAGGTAATTCACACTTTGTTGTTTACAATGAACTACATCAGTTACTACCACATTTGGTTACCAAGCACTAAGAGCTTGGGGGCCATGTGATTAGAGGCTCTACTGCCACCTGATTGGTCCAAATGTCAATCATAGAGTCACTTTTACTACTTTAAAAATGTTATTGCTGGTGTTACTGCACTTTGCATAAAATACTAAAGTTTTGCTCTTCTGAGGTTATAATCTGATATCATCTGATTCCATCATTTTTGCATATAAAAAACTCCCAAATCAAACTTCTGAATAAAAAAAAATACAACTGAAAATACTTCCACATAGAAAATAGTTTTTACAAACTACATTAGTTTCAGTGAATAGAAAGAAACTGCTACCATATTAGTTTTATATATTATTTAAATAGTTACTTATATTTTTAGTAGTTGATTATGTTCAGAAAGGCATGTTCTTGGAATGCCCTTTCTTTATCTCCCATCTTGTTTACCTTAAGGGAGGGAACATGGGGTCTGACTAAAGGAGAGGAACTCCTTTACCAGGGGAAAGGAACTTTGATGATTGATTGATATAAAAGTCTTACATTTTTATCTTTTTTGTTAAATCACACTTCCTCAAACACTTAATGATTCATATTTACTAAAATATTTAAGAAGTATTCCATATAATCCAATACTAAGCAGTGCCTGAACAAGGGTGGAGTACTATTTTTTTTGTATAAAAAGTGATACTAGATCTTGAAGATTTAAAGCAGTTAAAGATGAGTACTGTTTAATCTCATTGGGGCCCTATAGAAACTCCCTGAATTTGGGGGGAAAGAGTATCTACCATTAGTAGCATCTACGCTAGTAGTATCTATGTTTATTGAAATAATTTTAAATCTATCTATCATCTTGCTATTTTTTGTTATATTCCTTTACACAAGGAAAAAGAAGCAGGATAGAAATATCCTCTGGGATAGGGTTAAGGTGAAAAGCACAAAGAGGGAAAATGCCAAATTTCAGACTTTGCATAAGGCTGTTTATCCAGCCAATATAAACAAAATTTTGAAATGTAAAATATCCCCATTTAAATAATTTCACTTCCTTTTTAAAGGCATATAAGCAGAAGTTGATAAACTCCTCTTGATTGATTTTTGATATTTCAATTGTCCTGCAGTGGGTGCAGCCAGATTATAGATTATGATGTTGCTTTCTGAACCGAAATTTATGTCTTTTCTGAGAAACAGGAACTGTTTTATAACATGTCAGGGGATGTTCAAATGGCTGTCCTAATGCTTGCCCTCATGTCGATCTTTACTGTCCTTTATCTACTCCCCACTCCCTAGCCTTTTCTCTCTCATTACTATCTGATATGCTTCAGTTCCAGACCCCCAAAAGACCACCAGAGACCAAGATTGATGTAAGCAGCAAAGAGGTGTTTATTACGAGCTAGCTAGGTCCTCTGCGAGCACACAGCAACTGGTGACACTGAGAGGCTCCAAGCCCAGGGTTTGCAGCAGTTTTATGTATTCTTTGGGGAAGGCAGGGACTTCACATACATCATAGCATCTCTTAGCAAATCATCACACACTGCGGAAAAATCATAAAACAACTCTAAAACATGATTAGCACATTCAGTGGCAGGAACAAGTTGGGTAGGGGTGATTGGTTAGTATAAGAGGGGGATTTGTTTGAACTGATTGGTTTAAGCCACGAGGGGAATACATGCTGAACTACATGGTTTTCCAAAATGTTATCAACCACCATAAACTACTGGGAGGGTCATCTGTCATCCTAGGTGTTTTCCCTGTTTCATGCTGATTGGAGGTTGCTAAGGGGTTGCTATGGGTCCTCACCTAGCCTAACTGAGTCAGGGACACCTGGCTCCACAGATCTCTCCTGTTATTTGTAAACAAACAACTCAGCAAGGTGGGTATGTGCCTAGAAGTGCTCTGTGGGTCTTTCCAAGGACAAGGTCTTTCCCCCTTCCTTGGACAGGCTTTGCTCTGAGGTCGAGGCTGGTTTCTCAAAAATAGAGTCACATCAGTTTCTCTCTACCTAGTGGGTTGCTTACTCTGGGCACTAGAATTTGTTGTACCTACCTAGTATGAGATTCCTTCACTCAGATACTATTTAGAAACTTAGGAATCTGCTGAGAATGATAGAATCCAAACTGTGGAATGAGATATCTGTGCATGTTTGTCTGGCTCTCCCATCCCCAAATCCAGAGCCTTCCCCAAACTTGCTCTAAATACCTGTATTTTTCTTCATTATAATTTTCACCCCTGACTCTGCATCTGCTGCCTTAGTTCCACTATTCTGATTTCCATCAAAAATATCTATTGAAGAAAAGGATCTTATATATTTATTCTTACAACATTTGGTTGATTTTAACAAGAGTCTCATTACCAATTCAAAATGTGTCCAACATCTTTGTGACTCTATTTTCATGCTTTGATGCTGAAAGGAAAGTAATAAAGTAGGAGACAGGCCAGTGAAGAATGAGTCAGAGACCCAGCAGAGATACACAAGAAAGTTTGTCACTCTGACAAATAAAGGCACATCTCTCTATAGGAGAAAGAGGCAGAACAGGCTTGGATTTGGGGGCTTTTATGGGATCATAAAGGGATCAGAGTTGGGTGGGTCCTAATGCAAGCAGTTTAAGGGTGGGGATGGATTGAGGGAGTGGTGAGCCTTTCCTGAAAAGATCCTTGGGAGGGAAAATGGCAGCTGTCACTTAACATGGCCACCCAGATGCTAAGCAAGGATCTTACAGATGCCTCTGCCCAAACCTGCTAACCTGTGACTCTGGCATCAAAGGAAAGACCTCTAGAAGGTGCAATCCACTACATTCTATTGGATAAAATATAGATATTTGAGTGTGTGTGTGTGTGTGTGTGTGTGTGTGTGTGTGTGTGTTTATTAAAGAATCTGGAACAATTTTTATTTTCTCCAAATTAAAGAAATCATGATGAAATGGTTTTTACCATTGTAAGATATAAATTTTAGTTCTTTCTGTGATTGGATACAATGATCTAAAGTCTCTCAAAGCTAACAAAGGAGGGGGATATATTTGTTTTCTTTTGCAGGGAAAAGTGAGACTTGAAACTAGATTCTTTTTATCATGGCATTAATAACTTTCTTCATGATACCATTAAGCATTTCTGTATAGTATATATTCAGATGCATTAGTGCCAACCACTTTAAGCCCCTAATCTTGTAGGTGTCCTGAATTTATAATGGTCTATAAGTTTAATTCAGCTCAATATATGGTCAAAAGTTTAACATGAATTAAATATATAATCTGAATTGCAACTAGTTTATCCTCAAAGGAGGAGAGTGAATAGAATTTTAAAGTAAAAAAATAATACTACATTGGAATTGTGGCTAAATTGAATGTCTAAATTCCACTTCATTAGAATCTATGGCTAAATTAAATAACCCAAACTGAATCCCAACTTGATGAAATGAAGTTCAAATTTATTCCACCATATAGTAAATTTTGAAAGAGTAGGTCAAATAACTATTTTTAAAACTGAAGAACAATCTTTTAAAGTCTCACCTGAGGGGCTGGGGTGTGCTCAAGCAGTAGTGCACTCGCCTGGCATGCGTGCAGCCCACGGTTGGATCCTCAGCACCACATACAAACAGGGAGGTTGTGTCCACCGAAAACTTAAAAAAAATAAATAAATATTAAAAAAATTCTTGCTCTCTCTCTCAAAAAAAAGTCTCACCTGAGCAAATTCAAAAAATGCAATCATTGTTTCCAATATTAGTACACACATGTGTTCATCTTTGTTATTCCTGTAAATCCCTTGAGTCACAGATATTTCTTGCTCATCTTTTGAGCTTCACATACCAACATTCACAAAATATCGAATGAATGAGCCTGACACTTTTCTTTTTTTGTCATGAGCCTGAGGAAGAAAGAAGGAAAAGTTCTCTTTGTTAAATGACTTTATTTTGTGAAATATACCAATATGCAAAATCACATCATGATAAAGCAAATATCTGTTCTCTTATTGAACCCAAAATTTGAAAACTATTGACTATACTACAACAATGAATACTGGAAAGGTTCTGACTTTACTTTTCAAATTTAATTTTGTTGTTTCAGCAATAAGAAAAAAGTAAAAATAGTGGGCAGAAGAATTTGTAAAGAAGTAGTTAATAGCAGTGTAATAATTGAAAGGCAGAATGATTTGTGAGACTAATTGTTATCAGTGAGTCCAATAAGTTCATTAAGAAAATAACTTTACACAATACAATGATGTTGATAATAATAATAGTAATATATTTGTATGGATTCAAAATCCCCAAATGAAAATGAATACATTTCTATTATTTCTTTATTCTTCTAGAACCATAATATACCATGTTTTTTTTTTGGTAATATTATATAATTAAACAAAAGTGTGCCTATCAAAAGTTTGCCAAACCTTGGAAGTTTTATTTTGTTCACTTTTTATTTTATTGGACAGATTTTCTTTCCTTCTTCCATTGATTCCACAGCTCATTGCAATTAGAATTGCCGTAATGGAAGGATGTGGTTGGTAAAAATGTATGACTTCATCCTTTATAATCACCAGCATGGCATTTTCCAAAACAAAACACTACAGGATATCAGTGAAGCTGAGCCTCTCTCCTCCTCGGATCGAATGTTTTCGTGTGTGCCAGTCTAAAAATGCTGACAGCATCCTGACCATGGTTCCCAACAGTAAGCTTGTAAAACAATAGAAAAGCAACAATAAAACTGCTATTTGTGTTTTATGGAACCATGTAAAGCTAAGAAAAGAGCAGAGTACACAAGAATTGAGTTCTTAAATATCCCCTAAAGTCTGAACTTTTGTTCTCAACTAGTTATGGGAAAACCTCCAAAGTTTTAAAATACAGTATCTTTTTAAAATACAGTATATTTCTAAAGAGAAACAAATTGAGATGTTGACTGCAATCAGCCTAGGCATATTTAACACTTAATCCTTTTCTAAGTGGATAGTGTTCTTTTATTGTTTCCTCATATAATTTTAGTTTCACTACATTGGATATATGGTAGTAGAAGATATTTTGGAGACATTAAGCTGGTGATTTAACTAAGTCAGCATTATCAATTCAAAATTGCCGTAGTCTTTAGCTGTAATGTTTTCCAGAACACAGATTTAGTTTTATTTCGACAACATCTCTGTACAACACTATAAAAATATAGCTATTTCTAAGTAATTCTTTAGATTTTGAATGTTTACCTACCTTTGTAACAATCTCCCAAAGTACCTGTAGGATTTTTACTAACAGTTATCCTCATATTTAACTTTCATAGATTAAAGATGACTGCAAAGTCTTTGCTATGCTTCCCATTGAAAAGTGAAAGCTAACTCCTCTCACCTTGAGTCTAGAATAACCTTGGTAAGTGTTTAATCAATAAAACGTTACATTCTGATCTTGAGGACACATAAGAAGGCTTACAACTTTCTCTGGCGTCTTGAAAATTTCCGATAACACTGATCTGAGATGACTGTGCAGAAGACACCACTGGTCAATATTTCAATTGACAATAGTCCCAGATGATTCTGATCTTCCAATCGTTCCCCTCAAGTGAACAGAATGTAATATGCCATATTGGGTGCTCCAGATCAGCCTGATACCAACTACATAAAACTAACTTAGTTGATGCTATCAAGAGCAGAGACAGCACACAGCTGAACCCTGCCCCAAATCACGAGATAAAATAAAATGATGGCTATCTTCCGAGTTGATAAGCTTTGTATGTATTTTGTGAGCAGCAGTAAATAACTAAAGCATGCATACCCCATTACATTGATACATTCTTGTACAAATGTTTAGATTTAATTGGAATTCATATGAACTTTTTAAATAATCAGTTTTTAATTAAACAACATCATTTCTGTTTTGGATTTTTTTTCTTTCATTGTGTTTTGGTTTTGCTTTTGTGTAGCATCCAATCTCTTTCTAAATCACACCACTTTTACTTTGGGGGCAAAACTCCTATCAAGTGTGGTCTTGGTGAAACATAGTCTTCTTCTATCTGCCCTAAGAAGCCAGGAGATAGCATTTAACCCTTCAAATCCCCTTGGACTTTAAATATTGAGAAAGTAAAACAAAGATATGAATGAATAGATAAATTTCCTAAAACTTACATATGATCATATCACTCCTGTTCTAAGTATCTCCCAGTCTTTTCAAATTAGATCATATCTAATTTCTTTATTTAGTAAGAGGTGCCTTTAAGACATATTCCTACTTTATTTCGTGTATCTCATACCTAGGATCCTAATGGACTAATCATCTGGATTATTGTTGAGTTGAATTGTGACCTGAAATCCTAACTCCTAGAACCTCAGACTGAGGCCTTACTTGGTAAATAGAGTTAAGCTTAAAATGAAGTCATCAGAGTGATCCCTAATCAAATACCTTTTTAAAAAGAGGAAATTGGGACACAAAGAGACATACATTGAGGAAAGATGGTAGGAAGGAGTCATTTTGGGGCCCAACATTGGAATGCTACTTCTCTAAGTCTAGGGATGCCTGAGCCTATTAGAAGGTCTGAGAAAAATATAGAATAGTTTCTCCCTAGTGCTTTTAGAGAGAGCAAGGCCTTATAAGTAGCTCAATTTTTCTGACCTAAAGACTTTTGAGACAATAATTTATGTTGTCTTGATCCACATGGTTTTGGATACTTTGTTAATATAATCCTAGAAAACCAATATAACTCTGGACTGCTGCCCAAGAGTGCCATGTTTGTCCTCATCTCTCCTATGAGTACTAAATGTAATATGGTCAACATCTGTTTCAGTCAGCTTTTTCACTGCTGTGACTAAAAACCCCGACAAGGACAATTTTAGAGGAGGAAAAGTGTATTTGGGGCTCATGATTTCAGAGGTTTCAGTCCACAGACAGCTGGCTCCATTCCCTGGGGGGACTGCGGGAAAAGTGTGACTGAGGAAAGCAGCAGGAAGCATGGCTCCAAGAAGCAAAGAGAGAGGCTCTACTTGCCAGATACAAAATATATACCTCAAAGGCTCACCCCCAATGCCCACCTCCTCTAGCCACACCCTACCTGCCCTCATTTACCACTCAGTTAATCCCTACCAGGTTATTAATCCACTAATTGGATTAAAGCTCTTATAATCAATCATTTTACCTTGAATGTATTTGAATTGTCTCACACCTGAGCTTTTGGGGGCACCTAATATCTAAACCATTTAACAATATCCCAAAGTTTTGGAAGAAGGAGGAGGAAACAATTAATGGCTTTTCATGAAAGTGAAGCATTTCAGTTAGCATTCTAGGACATGTAGGCTTTCAGGTGAAGAAGGAGGGAGGCATTTTACTTTCATAGATATTTGAAGAAGAGATTTAAATCTAGGATTTATAGATTTTTTTTTAAAAAAAGAGACTGTGTCTTTGCTATGTGTGTTGAGTGTGTATCATGAATTTTAAGAATGTTATTGCAAACAGGACAGTTGAAAGCAAGAACATATAAACATAATTTTAGTAACTCAATTTAATAGGCTAGATTAAGCCTTCCTTTAAGAAATCTCATGAAAACTTTAGGGGTATTTTATCTTTCTCTAGAAAAAAACATCTGGAATTTACAAGTAAGAATTTTAAAGATCAGGGAGCACAGTAATGCTATCATCTTATTTGGGTACTTTTTATTTGTATATTATTTGTTACCATCAACTCATTACAAGACTGAGATTTAAAGGAAAAAAAAGAAAGATAATTTCAGAGTCAAGTATCTTTTAAATTGAAAACAGCTTTGTGAAAATTGTCCTGTATTTTTTTTTCTCATCTCCCCCAAAACCAGAGAAAAGAGTCTATTTGTGAGAGGTGGGAAACCCTTGCTTTAAAATTAAAGAGATGAAGAAGCTTCTTCCCAGCATAGTCAGATTCCTGCCATCAACTAAATGGGAGGCTGATGGTGCTAGAAACTGTGGATTTTATTTAATAGGCTTCCTTACAGGCAGGCCTGAAAACAAGAAATCACAACTATTCTGAAGACATGCTTGAGTTTCCAGTGAGAAATCAGACTTTTTTTTTTTTTTTTTTTTTTTTTTTTTTTTTTAGGAAAAATGTCAGTTTACTTGTCTCTGCACAGGTACTATTCCTTGTTTTGAAGGACAGTGGTTTAGGTCAAAGGAGCCACTAGAGCCTGAAGTGTCCTTCTGAACTAGAGCTAAGTGCATCTAACTTCCTTGGGTTGAAGTTGCCCCCAACTCATCTTTCACCCTTTGTACACTCCTTATTTAAAAGCTTATGAATATCACTGTGAAGTAAATAAAACTTGAGTTAAAAGGAACTAAAACTGAATGAGTACACTAAGAGTTAAAGTAGGTTAAATATTTTAAAAATCTGTTACAGTTTAAAATTTAAAAAGAGGGTTAAGGCAAGTAGAAGCTTTTATAATAACAAAAGTTGGCAAGTTCCCTTGTGGGGTTACTCCATGGGAAGAATTCACAGGGGTGGGCTCAAAGGTTAAGACTCCATCTATCAGCTGTCTGCCATTACAGCCAGAGCCTCAGGCCAGACATGTGAACCACGTGCTCCAACTTCCTTGAACTTCTACAGTGCTTCAAACATCCTATGTTTTTAATTTCTGAACCTTGCAAATGTTAAACTTCTTCACTGCCCTTCCCCATTTTATGCCTCAGGCAAATATCTATTTACTATGATCAGAAAGAGTTGCAAATTTTTCTTACTATACTCCAGACATCATTTGGCACACCTGGTACATATTGACTCTCCTAATCCTCTAAGGTAGTTGCTGTTATTATCGAAACCCCACATAATAGATGAGGATGTGAATGAAAAAAAGAGATTTGTAACTTGCACGAGGATGCTAAGCTAGTGAGGGGAACATTCAAATTTGAACCCAGAAATCTGTTTATAGTGTTCTTCTCTTAAGCCACTCTTCCATGCTTTCCCCCTATGAAGATTTTGTGATCCCCCCCAAGAATCAATCAATCTTATAACTTAGCATTTATCTAAATGTTTCTAGAGGTTTTTACATCCTGACCCATGCTAAATCTTAAGCTTCCTAAAGATATAAATGAAGTATTACTACATTTTTTTACTTCTTCCCACTCCCAAAGCTACTCTTCATAATTTATAAAAGCCAATCAGATAAAACTACATAAACTAAATTTAGCTAAATTATTTTGCAAAGCTCCAAGTATTTATCACCTTTTTCAATGATGAAATACCATGTTTTTTTCTCTGATGATTAACATAAAAGCCTCCAGAGATTTCTAAGACATTTCTCAGTTTCCTATTTTAAAAATTGGCAGCAATCTGTACTTTCTTTCCCAACTTAGAAACTTTAACTTCTCAAAGATAATTCATATCTTAAACCATTTTAAATGATTTTTATTGTTATCTAAGCAAATAATTGTATACTAATGTCAGTTAAATATTGTTTCTATTTATTCATGTTCATGTGTTTGTTCATTCATTTATTTAACAAATACCTACATTTTCTGGGTATTTATCTATCTATGGGATTAGAGAAAAGACCAATCCCTGCCCTCTAAGAACTGATCCTGGGAAACACACTGGGAAACCAGCAGTTGTAGACCAGTGTGACATTTGATTTGCAAAAAGAATCTGTACAATATCTTGTCAGAAAAAGACATGGAAGATGAAGAGAAATCTGTAAAGTCTTCATGGACAAAAGGTAGTTGTGCATACTTTATTCTCAGAAACAATGATTCCTGCAGGCTGAAATTGTATTAAAGCTGGACATTTGCTAAAGGCTGTTGCTGTGACCTTTCTGTGCAGGAAGAAGGGTAAATGCCCACCTTCCTATGTTACCCTGCTTCTCCCTTTCTGTACCTGAGAAATATTTCAAAGGCATTCATTTTTCAACAGATTATCTGGTGGAGGAGGGATGGAAGCACACAGCCAATTCAAAGGCTATTCTTCCTGAAATGTAAGATCTCACAGACAATATACATCTGGCCTAATAGACATTTAAAGTGACTCAAGATAAGCCTTGTGGATCCAAGTTTCAGTTTTGCTCTTTAATTACCAAGATTGAACTCACTAGAAGGTTTTATTTATTTATTTTTCTTTCTTTCATTTCTAAAACTCATTGCTTAGTGTTTCCTCTCTACTCTGTGGGTAGTGTCACCAAATGAGCACTTCTCATTCTAAGAGACCAGTAAAGTTATCCAGCATTTGTAAATACTGAAGAGACCACACATTTAATGCAGATACCAAAGGATTTGCAAGACAGATCATTGTATCCAATCCTTATTTACTGTAACATTGATTTCATCTTCTGGCTCTCTAGAGTATTGAAATGGGGGTGGAGGAGGCAGAAGGCTCTCATTTCAAATATGGAAACTTCTAAGAGGGGGAGAAAAATATTTGCAATGTTATTTGGTTCTTTAGAACCTATAGTCCTGAACTGATTCTGCAAGCACAGCAGTTGAATAAATCATCTGAGAATTAAAAGTCAACCAATGAATGATTATCCCCTGGGGATTGCTATGCTCTTTTCACAGGGCACAAGAAAGAGAGAGCTGGAAGGAATGAAAGATGTTAGACTTATAGATGTTTGGAGGTTTCCAATCACTTTATATTTTTGTAAAAGCAAATCTTACTGATGGTTAGTTCCTGTCTCATGCTGACAGTTTACAAATAAGAATAGCAAGGTTCCATTTCAGAGTAGACAGTGTGGAGCCCTCTTCAGAAGCATTTTTAAATTAGAGTGACAGAGCTTCACAGGCATTCCTGGCAGTAAAGGATGAATACTAACGCTTTAAGAAAACAATAAACTAGATCTATAGGCTTTCACCACCACCACCCCCTCACTGTAACAGCAACTATTGGCAGTCAGACTCTTTGTCTCCTAGACTTCTGTAGTCATAAATGGAAAAAACACAATAGAGTAACCCTTGTAGCATGATTTATCATTCCATCAATAAACCATTCAATCAGAAAAGATCATCTTTTATTATTACTCCCTTGAATCCAGACTTATATACACATATACATGAACATACCTTCAATAGAAATATTCATTTTGAAAAATCCATATTAACCTGAACAATACCTGGTGAAGCAACCTGGCAGACAGGCTTAAAGAAAGACAGGTCTATGTACTAAATTCTGCCTCTGCTCCTTGCTAGCTGTGCAATTTTGGAGCCAGAACTTATTTTTCTCAACTTCCACACCTGTAAAATGGAAATAAAAATATCAGCAAATAAAACCATTGGAAGAGTTACATGAAGTCAACACTCTTGGAAAGGATTGGCTGTTTATGGTTGCTTTCTTAATATTACTGTCATTATGAACAAAAGTTGCATCTCACTGGGAAGTAACCAATGCAAAATAAACAAAGTGTTTGATCTGCCTATGCACTAAGCAGAGTGAAAAATAAAAGTGGTGGCACTGCTTTTGTGACCTTGGGAAAGTGATTTCATCTCTCTGGTTATTTATTTGACATGGGTATAACAGTTACCCTTATTTAGAGGTTTTTGTGATGATATTTTTCTTTTTCTTTTTTTTTTATTTTTCAGTTGTAGTTGGACAAAATACCTTTATTTTATTTATTTATATGTGGTGCTGAGGATCGAACCCAGGGCCTTGCACATGCTAGGTAAGTGTTTTACTGCTGAGCCACAACTCCATCCCCTTTTGTGAGGATTAAAGGCATTCTAGGTTAAGTTTTTAGTATCATTTATGGTTCATAAATAAATGCTCCTCGAAGAATGTTACCAATCTTTAACATCATGATTTACTTTATTATTCAGCCTAAAAGATGGAAAGTCCTAGAAAGAGAACTCTAAATATCTGATCCAAAAATAAAGAAGGGGATATTTCAGATTTTTATAATAATCTGTTTCAAAAAATCAAAAGCAGTAAAATATGAATAGGTATGCAGAAAAAAACAAACAAATGTTTTGAAGACATTGATAGGTAAAAAGGCAAGCTTAGCTAAATTTCCTTTTATTTATTTAAAAATATTATTAATACTGAGAGCTGAGCACTGTTGAGAGCACTTAAGAAATTATTATTGTTAATATTAATTTATATAATCCTCGTAATTCTTCAAAGCAAGTACTATTTTTATCCTAATTTTAAAGATATGGAATTTGAGATCAGAAAAGTTAAATAATGTACCCAAATCTCACATGAGTAATAAATTTGAAACCAGACCTCACATGTCTGTATTTACCTACTTTATGATTCAAAGAAGAGAATATTCTCAACATGTATTAGAAAAAGGAACAAAGAAAAAAACAACGCTAGACTGCAGCATTAGGATAAAGGCATACTACATCATTATATCAGGCATTTTCTTTGAGAAAGATACTTAAACTGGAGTTGAGAGTAGGTTAACCATTCAGCAAGCAATGCAAAGATAAAAAAAAAAAGTATGTCATCCTAATCATGAAACATGAAGTAAACCTAGGGAATAATTGGAAATTAACTGATAAGGCTTTAAAAATAAGAGGCAACACTAATGTATGCATTTGCCCCAAGATTTTAAGATCAAATGAAGTTGGCAGACACTCAATGATGCTGAATAAACAAATTATGGGGGGAAAAGCAATCATGGGAATGATGATGAACAAGAGGCTTTCAATTATTGATAATAATAAACTTGCCAACTGTCCTGGCTTTCACCAGCTCTAATGTATCAACATTGAATTATGAATACATTCCAATTTGACCTCTCCATCTCAATCCCTTATCACAATTTAATGTAGATTATTTTTGGAAACAAGAAATAACAATAGTGATGCAAAATGTAACTATTTTTTCTCCAAACATTTTTTATAAAATCTCTACAAATTTACATACCTGTTGATTAAGGATGTATTATTTGTTTCAATATCACAGTTCCATGGGGCATAATGATTCATTCACTAAGAAGTTAGGATTTGAACCACTGAAATGAACCTCCATCACTTTTCACAAGTTGAACTCCAAGAGCAACAGTACAACTCCTATAAATATGCTTTTGTGAGAAGGGCATGCTTCTAATAAAAATTCAGTGAATAGATTTGTGTTTAATTATGAATGTGGAAGTCAATTCTGTCAACATGAGGGAAAAAAGCCATAAAAATTTGCTGATAATTTGATCCAGAATTCTCAGGCTTCATAATAATTTCAAGGGCACATGTGAACATTTCATACAAGAATGTTTATTACAACAAAAAAATGACCTCAAAAATGAAAATTAATTAAGTGTCCAATTACAAGATATGGATGAGTAATTTATACTATGTTCACCTAATGTAAGAAAATATCCTCAATACCAAGATGTTGTAGAAGAATGTTTAAGGAAAATAACATAGAAAAGAGTTCATGGTGCATTACAACTATCGAATAAAACTTCTTAGAAAAAAGACAAAATCTATTTTAAATCGTAGTCATTTTAGGAATGCAACTAATTTTTGTAATTTTCCTTTCATTTTGTAAATTTATCCCAATCAACTTTTGTAATAAAATAAAAGATTTTATTATTCTTTTTAATGTAAAAATTTGTTCCCAATCCTAGGAGTCCCCAAAAGACAAACAGAATTGCTAAACTCTAATGCCAATAACCAGATCCTGGACTGAACATGGAAGGTGTTGGGGTTCCCTTCTGCCCATACTGATTTCCTCAGAATGGGTTTTGTTTTGTTGTTTTGCTGTTGTGAAATACAGCTCATTATATTCTTCAACCAAACACATATGACTAATTCTAGAACTCACTTAAAGCTCCAGGGCCCTGAAGATTTTCTTACCTATAAGCTGAGATGGATGCAATCATAAAAACTAAATGAACAAACAAACAAAAATCTTAAAAAACATTCTTGGCTTTCTTCCTTAAACTTGTACCCTAAAATAATAACCTTGTCCAGTAGAGCTTTGAATATTGACAGGAATTAGCTATCTTTGCATTTTACCTTATGGTAGCCAGTATGGAAGTTCCTCAAAATACCAAGAATGAAACCAACATATGACCCAGCTATTTTACTCCTTAAAATTTATACAGAAGAAATAAAATCAACATATAATAAAGACATAATACATGCCAATGCTCATAGCACATAATTCACAATAGCCAAGTCATGGAACCAGCCAAGGTATCCTTCAACAGATGAATGCCTAAAGAAAATGTGGCATAAATACACAATGGGGTACTATTCAGTCATAAAAGAGAATGAGATTCTGTTTTTTTTCCAGATAAATGCTAAGTTAAATAATCCAGACTCAGAAAATCAAGGGTCAGTTTTTTTTCTCTCATATGCAGAAGCTAGAGAGAAAAAAGAAATAGAAAAGATATCTAACAAAAATAGAAAGGATACCAGTAGAGCAAAAGAATGGAATTGAGAGAAAGGGAAAAGGAAAGGATAGGGAAAGTGCTGGGAAGTGCAATTACCCAATTATGTCGTGTGTGTACAAATATATCACATATATCCCACTTCCATGTAAAATTACAATGCATCCATTTAAAAAACAAATAGAAGAGAGACCAGTAGAGTAGAAGTAGGGAATCAGGGGAGAGAGGAGGAGAGGGAAAGGGAAAGTACTGGTTGATCAGGTTATATGAATACACAAGTATGCCACAATGAATCCCACTAGTATGTAGAATTATAATGCACCAGTAGAAACACACAAAAAAAGGCCATCCCAAGATGCAGGCTCCCAAGCTTGGACTAGACCATGTGTGAGTGTGTGTGTGTGTGTGTGTGTGTGTGTGTGTGTGTGTGTGTGTAGCTAGTGAGAATGTGAAATGAAATTTCTAATTATATTTAATCAAATTTAAATAGGCACGTGTGGCTGGTGGCTAGTGATTTGGGCAGTGTTTGGGAATAGTTAGATGGATTTTTCCTTTTCTGGACCCTTGACTAGGTTGCCCCAGTTTTTTAAGTTAAAGTCCTTACAAGAAACTTATCCACTAATTTATTCATTCACTGATTAAATGCTATAAAATTTCACTAAGTGTTGCATGCCAGCCTTAGTAATAAGTTCTACAGACTCAGTTGACAAAATATCCATGTTCCTACCTCAGAGTAAATATAGTTTAGCAGAAGCAAAGATGGATTCCTTGCCCTAAATTGCATGACATTTGCTTTGCTTCACAAAAGACTACTTAGAAAAGGATGGATTCTAGTTCATCCAATCATCTTGTGCTATGGTGAAACTGTATTCACAAATAAGTTCAGTGTCTCTCTTCAACTTTATGCTTCAAATCCTTCCAGGAGTCTTGCCTTAGTCTGAAGAGTAGTATTCTGTGTTTCTATTCCTGGCCATGTAAGATTTGGCTTATTCTTCAGAGTACAAAGCCTAATTGATCTGAGAAAATGGTAATAGAGATAATGCATAAATAAAGGTTCTTCTTTCTGCTTCCTGGCATTAAAATGTTTTCCTTGCTAGCTAAATTTAAGAGAAGAAAATCCAATATGTTTTCAAATTCAGCTTTCATTGGGCATTTCTGATCTCTAAATAATTTAATTAGATATTATAAGCAAAGATCCAAAAGACTTGATCTCTGCCTTCCATAGAACCCCAAATTATACAGCATCCAAAGTTCCCACATAACTTCACTTTCTTAGAAAACATCATTCCACCAGTCTTCTTAAAGCATCTAATAGGAAATGAAAGGGATCTGAATTTTAGAAGAAGGCTATATTAGGTTCATCTTTCCATTTAAAACTAATATAAGGGAAGGACTTTCTGTGTATCCAAAGCTATGCTCCCCTTGATAATGCATTGTGGTAAAAAGATGAAAATTTAACTGCAAACTCATGTATTTCATCTATAACATACATGTTAATGTATTAACTGATGTAAAACAAGACCTAGGGTACTTACCAATAGAAGGCACAGTGGTGACAAATGTCTAGATTCTATCCTACAGTTCTCAGTTAACAGTCTGTGAATGTAAGCAAGCTATTAAACCCTTCCAAGCTTTGTTTTCCTCATATGTAAAATGGAGGCAAAACCTGTCTTATGTGGATCAAAGGTAGTGTGTTAGCAAGGCCTGGCACTACGACTTCTGTAATAGGCATAAGATGAATGCTGTATTGATTAAGGGCTAATAATTGAGGGGGGTTATTGTTACTAAAGTCAAGCAAATACAGAAAGGCTTTGTATTATATCATCAGTAGGTTGTTCTTCCCTAACACAGGGCAATCTAGCAAATGCCCACAGCATATGAAGAACTAGACAGGCTTAATGTAGCTTTCTCAATGATAGAAGGAGCACCAAGGAGTGACTTCTCTGGAAACAACCTATAATATTATCAAATAATCCTAATTGAGTTGGACTTTTCTATGTCTTTAATGATGTCTCTAATTATTCATCTTCCACCTGAAGAAATAATAACTACAGAACAATTTATACTGAGCTTGAGGTATTTGGGATGAAATGGTAGAATGGCATCACCATCTCCATTTTCCTGATCAACTTAGAGGGTACTGAGAGATAAACTTAGAGGGTGCTAAGGGAGTGTTGAGAGTTCAAGGACCCGTTACTATCTAACCCAAGCACAACAGAAGCAAGGGTGCAGAGATTAACAGAGAGGGTGCTGTGGGTCCCTGTGCCCTGCCAGTGATTCTCAAAAGTGAGACTGACATAAGACATAAGCCTGCACACTGCTGTCTGGGAGTGTGTGCTACACGGATGTTCTCTCTATCCCTGAGCATCATCTGCCCCTGTCATTAGCAGCTATTAGTGAAGACACTTGTCTAAGCCATGTTTCCCTTGTCATCATATTTGCTCATTTACCAAGAAATCATGTGATGTCATCATTTGGGGCTTTTTAACAGTGTTAGCACTGGATGTCACTGTTGTTCCATGCAAACAGAACACAAGTGTGCCTCTTTCTTAGTGAGTTTCAGACATGGCCCACTTCCTTAGAAAACAGCTCATCATGTACTTTGGCAGAACCAACCACATTAAACTCCCCAACCAACCTGGCACTGCTGTTGCTATTTTCAGATTTGAAATCCAATCTGTCCCAAGAATTGGAGTCCAGGGCAAAGGCCATGAAACTTCTGAGACAGATTTTATATAGTTTCATCCTATATTCAAACTAACTAGCAAGATCTGTTTGTGAGCAAGAAATTCTGTATATATATTTATGAAACAAATATATTTTATGAAACAAAAACTCAAAAACACAAAATCTGAATCAGATTGTATCACATCATCATTCTGTGAAGAGTTCCAGAAGATTTTTTTTTTTTTTTTTGTAAATGAGACACAACATGTAACTATTTTTTCTTCTCCCACTCACTTTATTAACTAAGTAACAACCAGTAATCAGGGCTATTAAAACTCCAAGTCTGATCTTCTAAACTGCTCTTAGACACAGGCAAGCACAGTAAGGCATGCATTTCAAGGCAATTACAGGTATAACTTGAGCATTTATAAGACAAAACATCATAATAGAACCATCTTTCTGGTGTTTGGGAGCTAACAATTAACTCCTGCCACAGGGGTAGCCTATAAGTGGTGGGAAAAGACCAATTGCTCTGAGGGTGGGAAATAATTTTGCAGTTCAAGTTTGTGAAAGATGGCATTTCTTCTTCCATTATATTCAGAGTTGAATGAGTGTGCTGCAGTTTTTTTTTGTTTGTTTGTTTGTTTTTTTTATGGCTTCCTCGTGATAATGTGGTGGTTACTTTAGCAGGGGGTGGAAAACTGATAAATGTAATTGCTCTAATCACAGGATGTATAGGATATAAATATTTGCAGGGCAATTAAAACTTTTTGCCTCTTTATCTCAAAATAAAAGGCACATCTGAATGGCAACACAGTGGAGATTTTAGAAAAATAAGCGGAAAAGATTTTTAAGTGGCAAGAGTATGAAATGATTTATCGAGCGCTCATTTTGTGGTTTGGTCAGATGTGAATGCAGGAGAAAGAGAGCAAAATATTGTGGATCAGGAGAAATGTGTCATCAAATAACTAAAAATAAATCTCAAAATAACACCCTGGGGTTATAAAGGATCACAGTGTGTGGCATTACCAATCATCCTCTCAAGCTGGCATATTGTTTGGGGATGATGTCTAACTACCAGGGTGGGTGTTATTGAAACAAGTCAAGGGGCTTGCCTCATTCGTTAAATACTTGTAGGATGGTAGTCAAAATAAACCATGCCAATTTACTACCATCCAATAATGATAGTTTTTCTGAGAGAATAAAATTTCCTTTTTCACTCTTACTTAATTTATATGTTAAAACTTTCTATTTCTCACTCTACATTCTAAGTAACATTTTTATTATATTTGACTCATATTTGCTAATTTTCTGCTCATAGTCTGATCTTTTCTTCCAGCAGGGATTAGTATAGTGTATTTGGTATAGAATAGAAAGTCTACATTCCATACTGTATTCATGAGAGATGTTTCTACAGTAATTTAACATTCATACATTCCAAATAAGTTGGAGGAAAATATGGATTTGTTACATTCTATATTTGACTTTGCCTTGCTCTTGATCTATTCGTCTGATTAAAAAAAAATATTCCCAAACCAAGACAAGACACTAAAACTTGATGATGAATAATAACTTGTGGTTTCAGGCTCTCAGGTTAACTCTCTTAAGGGTAAAGAATAAATGAGTTTGGATTTTTTAAATCTCTTCTATGCTGTTAGTATTCTATCTAGGGATATATAATCTCATGAGCACACACAGAAGGGAGTTTTGACCCAGTTGGTCCTTCATTCACCCTTCTAACTCTGCCTGAGGAATAATTGACAGGTCAAGGCATTTACACTGCCCTTGTAGAATACATATTCCCAAATTTCTAGATTGTGGCACTCAAGGTCTGTGCCCTCGGGAAAAGCAGAGCTGACAACTACTCTCATGAAGCTCAGCAAGCTCTTTATGGCAGCAAGGCTTTGAATTCTCAATTTTTTAGGCAGGATTGATTTTCTGAGACTCCCTGGCCTTTACTTAGAGCTTTTGACCTGCAGTGGTTTCCACAGACCAAGGCAAAACAACCACTTGGTAGTTTTGTCTAGTTTTGTCTAGTTACTCTTACTTTTCATTTTAGACACCTACTTCTTCCTTCACACAGTCTTGCTGGTACAGTGGGAACTTATCCACACTGTGCACTGGCTGTAGCCTTGCTGACCCAAGGTTACAAGTGTTGACGTTTCTTCTGCCTGTATAGCTCTAGTATGATACCTCCAGTTTGTATACGCAGAAGGAAACAGAGCAGAATCTGAAATGTTCCTAGATTTTTCCTCATTCAACCTGGAATCCAGACCAGACCTTCAGTTGTAGGACGCCCCTTCTCTCTAAACTCTGACCAAGAGACCATAGGCAGAAATTGCATCTAAACCCAAATCACTTTTTTAAAAAATATGTCTCACTTTCTCACCACAGAGATTGAAGAAATTTGTTTGAATTTTTCTATCTGAAAGTAAGTACCTTCTATTATATCTTTTTTCAAAGATTCTGATAGCAAAACTCTATGCCTCAAATTCCAAGTTCCACCTTAATACAAAAGAAAGCTTGGGGATTTAGAACCCTTCCCCTTCTTGTTATGGTTTGGATGAGAAAGTACATGTGTTGAAAGCTTGGTTCCCAACACAACAGGCTTCACAGGTGGGGCTTTTAGTCAATGATCAGATCCTAGGGCTCTGACTTTATAAGTAGATGATTCCGTTGATGTCTAGATGTACATTTGGGAGGTGGAACCTAGTTGGAGGAAGTAGGTCACCAGGCCGTGCCCTGGAAGGGTTCATCTTCTCCCCGATTCCTGTTTCTGCTTCCTTACTGCCATGGACTGAGCAGCTGTACTCTGCCACATCTTTCCACCATGAGGTTCTGCCTCAAATCAGGCCCAGAGCAATGGAATCAGCTGAACATGAACTGGACCCCTAAAACAAATGAGCCAAAATAAAATCTTCCTCTTCTAATTTTTTTTCAGGCATTATGTTCACAACAATAAAAAGTTAACTAATATACTCTTTTATTTTTTCCAGAAAGCCATGACTTAGTAGATACTGTCTTTCTCAATTTTTTTTTTTAAAAGGGAACTTGAAATTTCAGATTATTTATTTCATTCTCTGTTGTACCCACTGAAGCAATATAAGCGATTTATTCTCTGGATTGAATTATGAGGTAACAAAATTTGGAGAAAAGTTTTTAATGTTAAAACTTTTAGTTTGGTTCAGTGGCTTGAAACTAAACTATCTTAGAATCTTATCAATGATGTTATCACAGATTGAAAACTCTCAATCTTCAATGATGCTTTTTGACAAGGTGCTAAAGGCCTCCACATATCCCTCACCTGCCTTCCAGGCTTCTCTGTCAGGTCAGTCAAGTACAGGAACAGACTCTGGACTTTTGAGCTGAGATTCACAGAAACAGAAGAGAAATTGCTAAGAGGCAGAGGCAGATTTTTACCAACCTGTAGTCCCACGTAATATCAAAACTTAGGTTCTGAAATTAGCGCTTAAGGCAAAAACTGATTTTATAAAAATTATCTTTGACAATTACTTAAGTCGTCTGTAAAGTACATTTTGCTCAATGGAAGAGTCCAAAAATATCTTTTATTTAGTCCCACAGCATTTTTATTCCTGAAGTAGAAGGTACGTTGTATGAAAAATATGTCTGAGAGAGATTAATGGGACCGATTAATTTAATTGATAAATTAATAAGATTAATTTCTCTTTTCCATAGAATGCGGACTTTCCCTAGGTTAAATGTACTTATGCTGTGTCTCCACCAAAGTGCAGGAAAATGTTCCAATAAATATTACTGAAAAATAAAGTGATACAAATATGCTGAAAGTGACCAGATGGTGGGGCTGTAGCTGTGGCTCAGTGGCAGAGCACTTGCCTAGCACATGTGAGGCGCTGGGTCCAATCCTCAGTACCACATAAGAATAAATAAATAAAATTAAGGTATTTTGCCCAAAAATCTTTAAAAATAAAAGGAAAGTGACCAGATGGTGACAATGACAATGATGGTAACAATAGCAGTATTTGCATGTCTCTGTGTCAAGCATATTATCTCATTTAGCCCTTACATTAATCCATTGAGGGAGACACAATCATGATCCCTAGATGTAGAAGAGAAAATTGAGTAGAAATATTTGGAGAGGTAGATATGTCATTATGTCATCAATCTAGATATAAGACAAAGATACATATTTTTCAGTGCCAGTTATTAGACTTACAGGTTTTCTGATTTAATAAAATCAGAAAGTGGAGTGATTTCCCTCAATGCACAACATAGATATGAATATTTTCATTAAAACTACTGCAAAACTAATTTTTTATTTCTGCTAGGTCTATGGGAAAAATAACAGAGAAATTCATTATAGGCTAAATTTGCTCTTACTAAAGATCTATAATATTCTCTTGCTTAGGATTCTAATATAAAATAAATCGTGAATTGCCTGAGAGGATTCAGGATTGGACAGCTGTATTTTCTAGGTGTTAGATTTCTATTGTTTCCACATATACACATCAATTACAATAATTTCAAACTCAGTTTGTTACATAACACTTTAGTCTTACAGAGTATGCATTTTAATATTAAAGTTTGTCTTTCTCTGCAGACTAATCTTCAAAAACACTTTCTAAATTGGTTCTTGACTGACAAATATGTCTATTCAGTTTAGCTCTTTGACATGTGTTCTATAATAATTGTGATTCTTTTTCCTGAGGCACAAATTGAAGGAAAGAGAAGCATGAACCCACTGGATTTGTTTTTCCCTTTATGAGCTTATACAAAGATGAGACGTCCTGTCATATCTTTAATTAAGTAGATAACTTCTTACAGTTTGCAGAAGTAGATGAAGGAAATGATAATCTTTTTGCTGATTAGAATGCCTGATTTCCTCTAGGAAACCTGAAAGAAAGCCAATTAGTGTTAGCAGATGTGTATGCGGTAGAGAAGGTGAAAGGAAAGAGGGCAATAGTAGCTTTTTAAGGACTTAAAGAAAAAATTCTGGAGAAGGAGAATGCTAGGGTTCAGGCTTTATGTGGAAGGTCATAAAACTGTGCAGTTACAAATTCAAGGAAGATCTGTGGTATTAAAATGGACAGTATATATCAAGTGTTTGTCAGGGGAATTATGTGTAAGGAGCATAAGTGTAAAAACCCAGGAAAGCATTCTCCTAAAAGGGAAAACATATATTACATTTTCTTTCATTCTGTGCTCCCAAACTAAACATTGTATGGAGTGTTAGATCAAAATAAGAGTTCAAAATTCTTCAGAATTCAGTGTAACTCCCCAAGAAATTCTGAACATAGCTTGGTGTCACTCAATGTGAATATAATGTGAGCCATGTAATTTTAAATTTTGTAGTAACTACAAAAAGAGAGAAATAGATGAAGTTAATTTTACTATATGTGTTAATCCAATAGATCAATAATATCACTTAAGCAAATAATCTGCATTTGAATGTTAATAAGATGTTACTTGTTAGGTTATTGTATCTGATGTGTCTACTACACTTACATTCTATAGTACATACTGTGTGGGAACTAAATTTTCTCTAGAAATGTGTGATCAGTACTTAGAGCTCATAAAATTCATCACTAAAAACACAGATTTGCATGCCTACGTTTTCCCAAGCATGCTTAAATCTTTTACATTAACTGAAGCAAGAAACAACAACAACAAAATCATTGTCTATTAATATTCACATCCACATTGGCAAAACGGGCTCATTCTTTAGAATATTTGATTTGCCTCTAAATAGCATCAGTTCCAAACAATAATTTTTTTCTCCCATTAATTGAAAAGCAATTTTCTTGTTTGTACAAAATCCAAGGCTTTTATAGCTTATTGAGTACAGATCCCATTGAAAATATTATTTTAACATTTTTTGGTGGACATGTAATTCTGACTCTGCGTGGCTAAATTTGTCAATGTTTGTGAACCTGGGTTTGCTAAATATTATCTACTATCTTTAAAAAACATTTCACACAAATAAAGAAAGTTGGTTTTTTTTTTTTTTTGCTTTGATCACCCCAAGAAAAGTGCATTTAGACTTTTGTACAAACTCATGTCTTTTATCATGGTAACCAACTGGCAGTAAGAATAGGAGCTTACATGAAGGCAGAGTCCATTTAGCACTCGACCCCAAATAGTTGTTGGTTGTCCTGTTTCCCAGCAAGCTCCAGATCTAGCATAATAGGCAGCTAGTAATTTCCCAAGGAAAGCGGTGGGACTTAGTTCCATATGTGTTTGCCTGTTGTGAGTTCCAGTCAGAGTGGTTAGGCAGACAGGACACAGTAATTCTAGATCCCTTAACTAAACATCATCCGATTATAGTCTAATGCCAAAATTATCTTATGTCGCATTATCACTTTATTACATGGCTGTGAAGAAAAGTGATGGAGTCTCTTTATAAACTGATAAATAGGTGATACCTGGCAGAGGGTTATATCCTTATCAAGCTAATGATGATATTAATTACAGTGATGAATTTTGAGGTTATAAAGAAGACATTAATGAGGATGTTAATACATGATTTTTCACTCTTTCCCTTAGCCACAATAACATAGGTAACTTTAAGAGTTACATGTGACTTGTAAGTATCCCATATATTTGAAGAGATATATACACCATTTCCACCCTGTATCCCTCTTTGAGGCCAATTCTTTAAGCCTCTTGCTGCAGACCATAAAGTGTCCTAAGCCACCACTGCCACCTCGTGGTAGTTCCAGGAACTGTCTGATACAAATTTGTCTTTGCTCTGTACCATTTATTCATTTTACTCACCTCTGTGTTTCTTATCTGGCCACAGTTATTTTCATTACATACATGTGAAGGAAGGATGGTGGAGTGACTAAGAGTATAAATGTAGAGTTAAACTTTCTAAGAACAACTTTTTTCATAACTTCCCAGTTGTGTGGCGTTGGATAAGTTGTTTACTCTTGAGAGTCATTTTCTTCATTTATAAAATGATAATAATAACACTTACCTCATAGAGTTGTTTTGAAGAATGAATAATATAATTCATGTGCAGAGTTAAAAATTAGTGATTTACATACAAAATATTCTCAATAAATGTCAATAAATGATAGCTGCTATATGTACACAAATCTCTTTGATTATGGCCCCCTTTTCTCTCTCAATTTTGGATATTTTTTTTATTCCTTTCAGACCAATTCAAAAAATGCCTGGTAAGTTTTCTATTATTAGTATAACTTATTAAAGAAATGATTGTATCAAAGAAAAATAAGTTGTCATATTTTGATATGAAATTAAATATAATCAACATAATTTGTAAATCTCTTGAAATACCCAGAAAATTCATTAAAAATCTCAGTAGAAATCATTCATCCTTTAACAAAAATTTTTTTAAAGATCATCAGCTGTCCATAAAACATTTTAAAATATTTTATTCCATCTTTAAAAGTAAAATCAACAATCAATTTTTTGCATTATGTAAACAATGAATGAATACTTTCTTGAAAAACCATTAAAACAGAGATGATGCAAAATTTTGTCTTGACTTCCCCCTCCTTCAACTCTACTAACTTCTTCAGAGTTTAAGACTTTCTCTTTGGTATATTTTATCCTAGGTCTTTTCCCATGAATTTGTCCATTGCTTCAAATTTCTAGAACATTCCCAGCTGATTCTGGAAAATTCATTTTTGGTCATTGCACTCTGACTTCCAGTTTCCTGACTATGCAGTCTGGATTTTGCAAATGTCCCCAAGAAGTGGATGGCAAAGGTCTGCTTTTGCCACTAGCAGAAGTGCAGCCCAAGTTCTTCCACTTCACTTCTAGGTCACATGGAAAGTCTTCTTCCTTTATAATTTGCAGACTCTTGTCTTCTCACTCTTTCTGACTAAACCCATCTAACTAGACCCCATGGGCAGAATTGACTTTTCAAGCATGGACTTAGATCTTTCTGTGTTGAACTTTGGTCAGCAGTGTCTTTGAATTTCTACTCTGTTTTGTTATGGCTTAGAGTGCCCTTGGGGTGGTTTAAGTAAGAGAATTATAGAGAAACCCAAGGATTACTATTTAGGGTTATTATTTCATCACATGTTCATTTATGCATAAAAATAAATATATGCTTTGTTTTAACCTTTGTTCACACAAATAAAATTGCAAATAATTTTTTATTTGTTCACACAAATAAAAAGTGTAGATATTTTTTTTTCAGATTGTTTAACATTCAGCTTGAAATAAATGTTAAAATATTTATTGAGCCACTACCACATGGGATAACTAATAATTTCATGAATCAAGAAATAAGTACAAAGTGGTATTTAAGAGTCCCCCTTTTTCTCTAGATTTTTGTTCTAATAATATCAAATTTAGCATGCTTTTCCAATTTTTTATGCATCAACTTTCAGACTATTATAAATAAACTTTATCAATATAATTTATATATGAAGTAGAAACTTCCATGTTTATACTAGAAATTATTTTTAGAAACAGTAATTTTGAACTTATTTCCTCAAGAAATTACGTGCCTTTAAAATCTTCTCATGTTGATTTCAAACTAAAAAATCCCCAAACTTTAGTTGCACATATTTTATATATTTCAAAATTAATTTGATAAAACCTGATTTGTCTTTCTACACAAAATGTCATATATAATTTTCTTCAAAAACACACATACTGGTTATTTCTTTTCGGTGTAAAGTGTATCTAAAGAATTGCCTTATGCAGAATTGTTTGTAAATCAAAGAACTGAATTGTCTACATAAAAGTGGAATTAAAACTGAAAATTACCTGTAGTTTAGAACTAATTATAATGTGTATTTAATTACTATTTCTTGTCATCTTTGTTATGTGTAGAGTGAGTAGCTAAAGAAAATTCATTATCAGGGACAAATACCATTCAAGCAAGTTTTGTTCAGTTTTAATTAACATAGAAAGCCCACTTACAATACTGTGTGTATATTGTAATATTGGCAAATTCACAGACTCGTTTTCCTTTTGAATAAAATAATTCCCTTTTCATTAAATTCACCATACAAAGCTATATAACCAGGATTAGTAGCTTTCCAATACTTTGGAATGCCCTTTTGGTACAATTTTTAACATGACATAAAACTACCTGTTACAAGTATAAACTTTGACCAAACTAAAAAACAAAAGCTGTAGAAAATGTGACTGAACAATATTTTAAAACATTTTTTAAGGGGAAATGTCATTGTTTAATGGAGCTGGGTTGGTAAAGATGGAGTTTTGGAGGGATGTTCTACAACAGCAGTTGCTATGCTGATCAGGATAGTAAGTTGTGTTCTTTTTCTGAGTAAAGTATAAATCTTTCATTATTCATGCAATTTTTTTTAAATAAACTCAAAGCTTCAGGTGAAATATAAAAGAAAGTCAAATGATTGAGTTTCTTACATTGCATGAAAGTCTTAGTCTACCTGGAAAAGCTTATGTAGAACAGGTTCACAGAACACCTTCCTCTGCAGACAGCGCACACCTCTGCCGTGCTCACATTCCCCCCCAGCATTGGTGGAGGAGAGAAAAGAATGAATGAAAGCAAGAAATTGTATTTTATTTTGCTTTGTTTTTATACTATTATAGTACTGAAAAATACCTCTGGACTTAAATTGGGCAAGGAAATTATCTGGGGGCTAGTCAGTAAGTTGCATATTCATCTGGAATATGTAATTGCCCACTCCTTTTATTTTATTTTATTTTATTTCATTTTTTTACTCTTGGCACAGTGAGCATCTTGCCAGCCTGGTCACAGAGTTAGGATTTTATGTGATCTCATTTTCGCAATTACTATCTATCATTCCCAGGTAAGTGTTTAAAAAAAATTTATGCTGTGCATTTGTGGATTTGGTGTCTCACTTATGGGCTAATTGGCTTACACGCATTTTTCTGTGGTTAGCCGCTTAACTCCGAAACTGCTTTTTACCTTATGATTCATGCCATCCTTCTCACTATATCAGGTCTTGGAGGAATTGTTCTGGTGTCACTGAGTATGCAATTATCTTCTCATCATTTCTGTTTTTGTCCCTCAACTTGCACTCCTCTGGATTCTTTCCAACAATGAAAGGTGGAGTTCAAAACTAGTGTAAAAGTTTTATCTGAAATATTGGCTAACAATAGAAACACAAGGCAATCCAAATATTAACTGGCTTGGCAATTCCTCAGATGTCATGGAAATGCGATTATGTAGAGAATTTCAGTTTGTTCTTTCTTATCTCTTTCCAGATTTCAAGGATATTGTGAATTAATATGAGAGTATTTGTATCCAGGTACAATTGTTATTTCACACTGATATCAAGTCAGTCACTATTTTTTAAATGAATGCTCACACACCCTATTTTCTGCTGGGTACCATGAATGGTGTAACAGTGGTAGAGAGTGGGGATTTCCACAGTGAAAAACAAAGGTTCATCTCAGATTCCTGCAGAGGACCTCAGTCTCTGTCTCTTCTAGTGTCGATCACATTCACTTCACGATTGCTGGAGGATTAAATAATGTTTGCTTAGCATCTGAACAATGCTTTCAATATAAAAAGCTCTCACGATTTGGTAGCTATTATATTATTTTAAAGAAGTCTATTGGCCAGGACCAAAATTCTTGTGTTGGATCATAAAAGCATAGAAATTTAGAATAGAAAGGTTTTTTGAGAGGCACGATTGCTAAGAAAGCTTTTATGACTTTGGGCTAGACTGTGGGACACAGGGGAATGAGAAAAAATTTAGTATGCAATTTATCTGGAGAAAGAAAAGAGGCCTATTTGATAAGCAAGAATGTAAGATTGGTGGGATGGATAATGAGGAGGAATCATATAAACTGAAAATGGAAAAAGAAGAATGTTGGATTTTGTGTATTAGCCAATGCAATGTTTAAAATATTTATTATAAATTTAAAGAAACACTTTTAGAAAGGGGGGAATTCATTCTTTTCCAAGGTGAGCTCATTGTATATAAAGAAGAGACTCAAGATCCCTGATCTAAAATAATTCCTATCAATTTTGATTGTTTATGTTTTCACAATAGGGAGTTCATCTGGACAATAAGCCCTCTGTGATGAGAACTATTTCAAGAGATCATAGAGTTATTTTAGAACACTGGCCTTAAAAATAAAGTAAAAAGGATGTTCGGGAATAAAGGGAAGAAATTAAAGAGAAAATAAAATACTAAGTATCCACAGCTATTTTCAGATTAGCACTGGCAGAACCTAAAACAGAATGTGAGAAGTGTAGTACCCAAGTTGGTACAGTCTTTCCAAAGTTTTCTTTATTCCTCGTGTCCTGCTCTTGTTTTAAAGTTTAGTTCTTTAAAAAATTAACTCTTATCTTCTCAAAGTCTTTAAAATATTGAAGTTAGTAATCTCCACACATGTCTTCATAATTTTATTTATCAGATACTGTGGTCAGGGTGACATCCAGGGCATGTGGGCTATTTCTGAGCTGCCAGGCTGAAAGTGAATTGGCTGTTTGCATGAGCCCCATTTCTGCAAGTCTCCCCTCTGACTCAACAACACACCTCACTGGATGACTGGCTAGATAAACTGGGTTTTCTTTAAAGTACCAGCCATGTATACATCATTCTTCTCCTCTCTGAAACAGGCCAATTCTCTGTTGGCCAAGTCAAAAGACATGGTCCAAGTCCAAATCTCCTTTCAACTGATGTGTATGAACCAGTGTGAATGGGTCTCCTGTTATTCAGACATCCTTTATCTAGGCAGAGTTGCCATCAAACTCTGGAAAACCATCTCGTGTTTTAACTCTAAGGCATTTATATTAGTTCTCTGTGGAGCAGGTCAATGCATAATAAACAGCAAGTAGCTTCACAACAGAATATGATTCCTAAAATAATAAACATCTTATTTGCTCAAAACTCTGTTTCTAACAGATCTGAAAAGAGTCTGAAACTTATGCCTACTTCCTAAATAAAGCTATGGACTTCAGAAATCTCAAAGGTTGCATATGTTATTTATGTATGTAACATAGTCAATCACAATTACTTAAGGAGGATGCGTGCCTAAGAAAATGAGACCTAGGACAAAATACTTTTCTTCTGAGAGATGAAACAAGGGAATACATAATATGAGTTTATTTTGGATGCGTGTGTAGAATATATTTATAAAATATTTTGTCATTCTCAAGCCAGAAGTACATTTGTATAAATTAAATTTATTTTGCTTTACTTCATTAAGGTAGATAAATATCAACTTACTTAAAAAAATTTTATAATTTTTTTTTAGTTGTAGATGGACACAATATCTTTATTTCTATTTTTATGTGGTGCTGAGGATAAAACCCACTGCCTCACGAGTGCCAGGCAAGCGCTCTACCACTGAGCCACAGCCTTAGCCCAAGATTTTAATAATATTCTTGAACAAGATGCAAAGAGTACTATTGCCACTATGTCCAAAGTTTTCTTAGGTTTCTAAGTAACAATGCACAGACCTAGAAAAACTATCTAAAAAATATCTACCTTCATAAATAGTATCACTATAAAAAGAGATATATTTTTAACTGGATAAGTTTATATGACTGGGGTCATTATATGAGTCTATAAAAAGTTAAAATAGACTAATAAATAAAAATAGGTTTTCTTTCAGTTTCTAAACATATAATTGTTCTATATAAAATGTATAGCACAAGGAAATAAGAATGTGTCTGTTTTGTGTATTTATCAAAGTAGTTTTTAATTTTTATTTAACTTTAGAAACACTTTAGAAAGGGAAAATATATTCCTTAATATGGAATAAAATGATTAGTTTTTTTTCCTTTGGGTATATTTAAACAAAAATAAATGTGGTTTATTTTATATTCCAAAGAAATGGTCTTACATTGATCAATTCTTCCAAAACAGAATACACACACAAAAAAAATTAACACTTTCAGTGAACTAATAAACAGAAAATAATTATTCAATACACACACCTTGGCAATCTCAAAAAAACAAAATATATGTAGTTATTTAATTCATCACAGAACACAAAAATATAAAATGCAAAAAAAAGATAACAATAAACATTTTTAAACATTAGAAAAATGTTTACTTAATTAATGCCAAATAATTTTTTCACTAAGTGTTCTAAACTCAGTCTGCTTTTTAGGGTCTGAAATTTTTTTTTTACAGATGTCAATCTACCCATATCAAGAGATACATCACTTAGTATTTTCAAGTCTATGATCAAATTAAACAGAGGAAGAAGACCTCTAGATCACTCACCATAAATCTTTACAGTTTGCAGTAGGACATTTGGTTTAAAAAATGAAGTTAGGTCTGAAAGTGAAGCTCTAGTCCATAAAACTGGATTGGAGGAATTTGTCAATATGTCAAAAGAACTGTTTGACCTCTGGAGATGATGCTCCCAAACCAGACAAAATTGGGCAGACTTTTAAAAATCCAAAGAAAGCACATGTAAATTAGAGGTTACTAAAATTTACAAACTTAGCCAAAGAACTTGCTGTAGGTTATATAACTCTTGTCTTATATTTTTGCTTTCCAAGTGCTGAAAGATTCTCTGGTTTTCTGCTCTTTCTCTCCTTATATTAATTTGGAAGGAAATTTGCTTTCTGGGGAAACATGGTATGGCATATAATTCACATTACATCTTGTGTTTTAAACCTGATTGGTAACATTTTAAGTGCTTCCCATGGCACCTAATTACTATAATATACAGAAGTTGGTAGAATACAAGGATTTGTGAAATCCCATGGGGGAAAACTGTGAGATCTTTTAAAATCATTATATTCTTCATTTTTATGGGTATAAAATGATAGGCTTGATCTTTATAGATATGTAACATTACAAAATGACAAAGTTAGCCATTGTTAGAGTTGAGTCTAAAAGATAACTGCATCCCTATCCAAATTCTTCAGTTTGCTTTCCATTATTTAGATCACTTCTATCATATTTACTTTTTAGTAGCGCGGGGTGGGGGGTCACTATGCGAATATTTGAGTAGAATTTATAAGTCTTCAGATTGTTTATCTTAAAACCCCAGAATTATTAATTTTTAGAAATGGAAAATAATATAAAATCATGACTTAGCACAATAGTCATAATTTTATGGATGAGACAGCTTAGGTCAAAAGATATTACTGACATCAAAAATATAACATTTCAGTAAGCCAAAATAATATTTATAGTTACTGTCACAATAAATATTGACTAACTTTTAAAAAGTTTTCTATTATTCAAAGTTCATTTCTGCTGCTATAACAGAGTACTCGAGAGAGTGGGTAATTAATAAAGGAAGAGGCTTATTTTGCATTCTGGTTCTGGAAATCCAAGAGCATGGCACTGTCTTCTATTGGGCCTCTGGTGAGAGTCTCATGCTGCTCCATGTTTGGTGGGAAAGCAGAAGGGCAAATGGTTTATGCAAAGAGAGGAAAGAGGGCCAATTTCTTGCAATAGCTAAGGCATTCCCTTGAGAAAAGATTGTTCCATTCAGGAAGACTCTATTCCCAAGACTCTAGCACTTGCCACCAGGCTCCATTTCCCAACATTGCTACATCTAGAGAATAATACTCCATGTTTTGGCAGGGATAAACTGTATTCAAACCATAGCTTGCTCCAAATTCTTCTTCTTTTCACCATCCTTATAAGGATGAATACAAATATTGTTCCCATCCAGGGGAAGCTGGCATAGAGAGAATTCAAATAACATGCCAATTAGTGGCAGAGGGAAGACTCACATTCTGGTCTTTGATTCAAAAGAATTGTTCTCCATATGAATATTTTAGTGAATATTAGGTCATTAAGTTTCATGAGGATTTAATTGAATCTTATATGTAAAATGTAGAGGGGATATTGTCCTAAGTAATGACAAACAACTAATATAAAATAATTTGATGTAAGACTATATAAGTATCACCTTTGAAGATTCAGTTTTCTAAAGATGTTTGGTTAATAAATACATTTGACTGATTTCATTTTTTATATCTTGAATCAAAAGGCTTTATATAGTTTATATTTAAATGTAATCTTTTAGTTGGTTTTATTGCTGGAGAGACACTGATTTTTCTGCAGAGTGATATTTACTACTCTTTTCCTTGGTTTGGTTTTACAGGAGATTCCAGTCAACTTTAATTTGTGCTATTTTAATATTTTACTACAGTTTACTCCTTTAAGAGAGAATTTATTCCTCCTTCCAAATTTATGGGATTCCTTTACAGCTTCTTTGTGAAAAGAAAAAAATAAGTCAGGTTGCAATTAATTCTCTTACAGATAGTTTATGAAATTAGAGCTGACTCTGTCCCTTCCTTTACTGTGGTTTGTGAGGCCTTAAAATGTAATTTAAGAGGTGAGATTATAAGTACTTCCTCATTCAGGAAAAAGCAAGAGGAAGAAAGCTTGTCTCAGGAAATACAACAAAGGCCTTAGAAGAAAGATTATTTTGTAAGCATTTCAAGGAGAGGGGTGGATCATGTGAAAGTCGTGTTCTTTCAAAATAGTCAGTGGCTCTTTGTAAGGTTACAAATTCAAATGTGGTCTCACAAATGCAAGTCAATTTAAATCAGGAGGAATCTTAGAGCACCATTTAAGTCCATACTGTTACCAGGATAGGATTAAGCAACCAAGGCACTTTCTCAGTGGGAGACCAAGGTCTAGCTTTAGAAGGATTGTAATCCATCATTAGTAAAGAGAACAATCAGAGTGGTATAATGGGAAGAACTGGGTTTCCAGGCAAAGATCCTTTCAGTAATATGAACTTGCAGTGGCCAAGGTATATTCATTCAGCCAATCTCCTGAAATGCATCCACTTTCCAGAGCTCTTGGGGTGAGATTCATTAATTTCTTCTGCATTTCATATCTGTTCCTGGTCTTCTAGTAGCAAGTCTCAGTCTGAACTTTTCCTTCCTCCCTTAGAAAAGGATATAAACAGAATAATGTAGAGATCCCTTCCAACTCATACTACGCTCTAAGAAATGTTTGAAAATGCAAGACAAAAATGGGCAAAGAAATGACAACAGAATATTTAACCATCAAAAAAGGATATTAATGATAGTAAAAACCAAGATTACTGGCTTGGGGTTGTGGCTCAGTGGTAGAGCGCTCGCCTAGCACGTGTGAGGCCCTGGGTTTGATCCTCAGCACCACATAAAAATAAATAAATAAAGGTATTGTGTCTGACTACAACTAAAAAATATTTAAAAAGAAACAAAATTACTGATTTTTTAACTCACTTTTCAGTTTTGAAACCAAAATAATCTACACAAATTGTCATAATTTTGTAGCTTTCAAAGATAATCTCTATAAATAAAATTAGAAAGAAAAAATCCATAATTTGACCTGAGGATCATAAGAACTGATTATTTGAATCTGGGTATCATTTGGCATTTATGATATCTCCCACCTCCATCCTTTCCAGAGCAGAACTGGTTAATCAATTGTAACCATCTTTCTCTGAGCTTTTTAAAAAGTTTTTTTTAGTTGTTGACGGGCCCTTTTTTAATTTATTATTTATTTGTATGTGGTGCTGAAAATCGAACTCAATACCTCACACATGCTAGGCAAGAGTTCTACCACTGACCCACAACCCAAGCCCTTTCTCTGAGCTTTCAGGGTTTAGAATAAAAACATATCTATCATCCTGCCAACCACTTAACCCAGTTAATCTCATTACTCTTTTTAAAAAGGTAATTAATTTCAGTTTCAATGAGTTAACCTTGGATGGAAAAGACTCAAAATCAGCCATTGGCAGGCAGAGCAGCCAAATTCTTTGTGCCTCCAAGGCCTGTGCTCTTGATCACTGGACTGCATTGCCTCTTTTCATAGTAAAAACAAGAGAACTTGAAAGAAGATGAATCTAAATTGAACCACAGTGTTCTTTCATTCATTTTGTTCACAGTGCTTATTGAGCATCAGCAATTTTCCAGACAATATCTAAATAGAAAGAATACATCAGTCATCAAAGCAGACAAATATCTATTATGTATACTTGTGATGGAAACATATAATAAACAAGATCAGTAAATAAAGTATAAAATTTATTAGTGATAAATGCTACAGAGAATACAATAAGCCAAGGAACATCAGGTTAGAGGACTATAAATTAGATAGTTGTAGGGAAGTTGTTATGAGAAGGTCAGATCTGACTGAAGAAGAATTGAAGGAAGGGAGACAGTAAGAAGAGTATTGCCAACTGAGAGACAGCAGGCATATAAACATTTAATGAAGAAACCTGTCATAGCGGTTCAGGACACTGGACTAGAGAGATCAAGTTGTAAAAGGTGGTAGATGAATTTGGAGAAGAAACAGATTTCTGCTTGTACATTTTAACAAGAGAAGAAGAGGATGGCAAGCTTTGACAAAAGGGTGTGTGATCCAATTCTGTGTGTACTGGCATTATTCAAATATGGATGGTTTTCCTAATGAGAAAGAATTAGAAATATATATTACAACTTAATAGACTTGCAGTAAAGAAGGCTGCTGTTATTTGCTGAATTGTGTCCTCCAAATGCATATGTTGAAGTCCTAATCCCCAGCACTTCAGTATGTGAATGTATTTGGATATAAGGTTTTCAAAGGGGTTGTTAAATTAAAATGAGGCCATTGAGGTTGACAGATGTCTTTATAGGAAGAGATTGGAACAAAGAAACACCGGTGATGCAAACACAGAGGAAAGGCAGGTGAAGACACAGGCAAAAGGCAGCCAGCTGCACACCAAAGAGGGAAGCCTCAGGAGACTCCAAAGCTGCCAAGGCCTTGGTCTTGGACTTCCAGTGACTACAACATGAGAAAATAAATTTCTGATGGTTAAGTCACACTGTGGAGTATTTGTTATGACAGCCCTAGACAACTTACACATACGACTACAACATGAGAAAATAAATTTCTGATGGTTAAGTCACACTGTGGAGTATTTGTTATGACAGCCCTAGACAACTTACACATATCCGTGGTAAATCATGCAGTCTTATGCACAAGGCCTTGGGTTCAATCCCCAGCACCACCAAAACAAACAAACAAACAAATAGATCATTCAGTCTTATGCATATATTTTCTTCTTATGGAGAACAAGCACACTCAAACTACAACAATTGTGGCAAAAGTGATTTTTCTTTCTATTCTTCCCACTATAAAAGTAAATATCTTTAATATAATATTTAATATAAATATATGGACAGAGTATATCCTACCCCAATATAGCAATTAGAGGCAATCAGCTGTCAGCTTACTTACACATCCCTCTTTAAGGGAGTTACATACAACCAAAGTATACATAAACCTAAATAAAATTCTAATTCCCAATCTTTTAAAATCTTTTAAAATATTACTGGATTTTTCTTACTCAACTTTTGAAAGTGTTGGAACTGAGTTTGATCAAGGTAGAAATCCTATTTAAATAATGTCGAATTTCAAAAGAGGTTCATTTGCTGCTTTTAACTTTTCAATTCTGCTTGTCAAAGTCTCTTTTTGACCAGAGGACTTAGTGTTAAGATGAAGCAAAAAATTGGGAATATTTTCCCATTACATTTCTCTGTCCAAACAAAAGACAATGGAGAAAAGAAACTATATATCAATCCAGTGAAAGCAGAGGCTCCCTGGTGGAGGCTAGAGTGAATATGGAAATATAGACCTTTTTAGAGCCCTCATTTATACCCCCAACACACCAGAAAAAAAATTCCTTCTCACTCCCTCTTTCTCCCCTATCTCTCTCTCTCTCTCTCTCTCCACACACACACACACACACACACACACACACACCAGTCCTCTACAGAACTGTCAGATATAATTCAGGATATCCACCTAAATTCATATAGACCTACTGTTTCAGTTTTAGCTGTTTAACTATATTCCAAATATTTATTTGCAAAATTTGGTAACCTTGCCTCTCTTTTCATTCTGGAGCTCCCTCCTCCTCCTTCTCCTCCACTTCCTCCTCCTCTTTCTTCCAAAACGACTTTATTTTATTTATTTTTTTATGTGGTGCTGAGGTTCAAACCCAGTACCTCACATGTGCTAAGCAAGTGCTCCACCACGGAGCCACAACCCTAGCCCTTGGAGCTCTCTTCTTTATGCTCTGAAATAACTGATTGCTAAAATTCTGGAATTTTTCAGTCTAATTGGCATAGTGTTGCTAGCTTGAAATCAACCAGGGTGGGAGTATTAACAATGCAGAAATGGATGGTATTTCAAAAATCAGGGTCCATTTTGAACTAGTTTTTAAGCACGTACCAGAGTGCCACTGCATCCTCAGAATGACTGGACTTCTCAGAGCACTATCTGAAACTTCTGCTCTATAGGAATAAACTTGGCTTACAATTGTAACCACTGTGCAATTTACAAACTTGTTTTGCACATATTAAGTCACCGAATTATTATAGCAATCCCATGTGTTTTCTTAGTGAAGTAGACTTTTAAGAAAGGAAGCTTAAAGAAGATAAACTATGAGGTAAGCACCTGTTCAGGAACCACAGTCTAGAAGAAAGGAAGAATGGAATTAGTCAGGAGAGGCTACACCCACAGATGACTCACTCACTGTCAAGGGGAAATGTGTTTATAGAATGAGAGGCCTGGTCATACCCACATTAACCAAGGAATCAAATGGTGGTAAAACTTGACATTAGGTCAGCTCTGATGTGATGCAATATGAAATATTTCCAATATAATGCCTAAGATACACATCAGTATTGTGACACAGCAGTTAAAAGGGGACAAAGAGAGGATGCCAAATGCTTTACTAGGATTGGACCAAAATGATATTAAAATCTTTTCCCCCTTACTTTTAAGATGTATACTCATAAAATAAATTAAATAACCGACTACAACTAAGAAATAAATATTTTTTAAAAAGGAGGGGACTGGGGTTGTTGCTCAGTGGTAGAGTGTATACCTAGCATGTGTGAGGCCCTGAGTTCGATCCTCAGCACCACATAAAAAATAAATAAAACAAAGATATTATGTTCAACTTTAACTAAAAAATAAATATTTTAAAAAAATAAACTAAATAAAAACTTTCCCAAATCTTTCAGAATTTTAAGTATGTCAATGTTCCTTGTTATCTTATCAATCAAATAAGAGATATGAAGCTCAAGGGTTAAATTCAGGTTTGCAAGAAATATAATCTTCATACTTCATAAATAATTTAACTTCTATTTTCAAGCCTCCTTTTTTCTTTTTCTCCCCAAGTTGCATGTATCTTCCAGTACTTCTTGCAATAACAACTCTTGGAATCTGTCCTAGTCCATTTAGGCAGCTAGATGAAAATACCTCACACTGGATAGCTTATAAACAGCAGAAATATATTTCTTACAGTTTTGGAAGCTGGGAAGTCCAAGACCAAGGTATCCTCTGAGTTGAAGTCTAGTGAGGGCCTGATTTCTCACAGCATCTAACTGCTATGTCCTCACATGGAAAGTGCTAGTTATGCCTGTGGGATATCTTTGATAAGGACACTAAAATCATTTATGAGGGCTCCACCCTTATAACCTTATCATGTCCCGAAGGCTCTGTCTCTTAATACTGTCACATGGGAGATTTGGCTTCAACTTATATATTTTGAAGAGAAACAATCATTTCGACCAGAGTAGTAAAAAGAAGCAAATTTGGCTGCAGATCCTCTAGGCTTCTTGGAGGTGTATATAATCCTAGCCTTTTCTCAGCTCTCCATCTGGACCAGTTGGTACTTGGACCTTTTTCACCCCTGTTGATAGTCCTCCCCCTGTGGAGCTCTTTCAGTCATTTCCTTGTTCCTATTGAGGGGAAACGTGCAGATCCTCTCTGTCATGAAGTCCTCTGGCACGGGGGCTAACTAAGACCATGTTCTCACATAAACCATCAAATGATCATTTGTATTCTGCAGACTGAGTGCCAGGCTGGGTTGGTCAGAACCCTAGAATGTTGCTATTTTGCTGTGTAAGACCAAAGTATTCAGGGTGTGAATTACTTTATTCCCTCTCCCACTTTCAGGTTGGTGGTCTCTGTGAAATGCAGTCTAGAGGCCCCTTACGCAGGAACATGATGCTACCTAAACTCTCTCATTCTTTCTCTCTCTTCCTCCCTACTCTTCTTCAGCTGGGGAAAGTTCTGTTTAGTTTTAAAGAGAAATTCATTCTGTATGCTTGGGGCATTCTTCCATATCCATTGTTCATGCCCCAAGTTCTAGACTTTTGAAGATAAGAAATGAACATTTATTCTTTTGTTCTCTATGTTCTATAGGCTCATCACTTCCCAGGGATTAAAGATAATCAGTCCAAGTTGCCTGAATTAGATGGGAGACAAGGTAGGGATGCAGGGATGCTAATCCTATTGTTTTACATGTTAACAGATTATCCATTACATTTATCAAAACACTGAAATGTACTTATTCATAATTTTGCCAGACTACCCTTCTCCCATAATCATTTTTTAATTTGGCATGTACTAATTCTTTCTAATCCTGTTTGACATCATAGTTTTTCAATTCACTCAATCTCATGTCCTAACAAAATTCATTCTCTAAATAAGATGGCAATTCAACACAATATGTGTGTCATGTATGTAAAAATTTTTAATTTTCTAGTAATCACATTGGGAAAGTAAGAAGAAATAAGTCCTATTAAATTAATAATATATTGTATTTAAACAATATGTGCAAAGTATTACTGTTTTGATAGGTAATCAATAAAAATATATACTTTATACTCTTTTCTACTAGGCTAAATCTTTGAAACCCAATGCGAATTTAAAATTATAGTGTGTCTAATCTTGCACTAGAAGTTTAATGCTAAATACAGGAGATAAAGTACTGGATAGTGTGACTCTAATATCTCTTGTTTCAATGTATGTCAAAATATCAAAAATGTCAAAGCTGAATGTAGTTTATTTTTATAACTAGATTAAAGGTGTTCTGATGTTTATAATGCTTCTCTATTTCATTTCTGGGGGCTAACTATTAACATTAAAAACCTCACACACTCAGAAACACAGATAAAAATGTGTATCACATTAATTCTTTATCTTGAAAAATTATGTCTTTATATTTATGCAATTTTTACTATTTCTGTTTGTCCACAGTAAACTTATTAGTAGTAATAAAATGAGTTATGATTATTCTCTGTAAATACACAGAGTTGTTTTTGACTAAACAATAAGACCTGCCTAGCAGAGAGCATTTGGCAGAGCAAAAGGAAGATATTAAAGATATATTGAAAAATAATATTTTGCTATTTCAATTAGTGGTTACTGATGGAATTAGGCTGCATCAGTTTGGGAGAGCAAGATCAGTGTTAATGTATAAAAACAACTAGAAGAAAATCTAATGTCATAGTTTGGATTTGGAATGTTGACCCAAACCCCAGTGTCTTGGTCCTGGGGTTGGGGTTGTGGCTCAGTGGTACAGCACTTGCCTAGCATGTGTGAGCCTCTGGGTTCGATTCTCAGCACCACATCAAAAAAAAAAAAAAAAAAAAGAAAATCAATAAAATAAAGGTTCACCAACAACTAAAGACATATTTTAGTAACAGAAAGGACAAGTATATATTTTCTCTTAAAAAATAAAAAACAGTCTTGATTCTCAGTGTGCTATTGGAAGGTGGCAGAATCTTTAAGAGTTGGGGCCTAGTGGAAAAAAGTTAGGTCATTGAGAGTATGCCCTTGAAAGGAATATTAAGATCCTAGCCCCTTCCTGTTTCTTTTTCTTTCCAGGCCACTGTGAATTGAACAGGCCTCCTCTGCCTTGTCTCCCACCATGATATATTGTGCTGCCTTCATCCCAAGCAACTGAGCCAAGTGACCATGACAGAAATCCCTTAAACCATGAAACAAAATACACCTTTCCTCCCCATAAGTTGATTACTTCAGGTATTTTGTCATAGTAATGGAAAGATAACACAGTGTAGCAACTAGAAAAATTCTAATGAAAGTTTTGGCATTAGAAAAGAAAATGAAATAGCAAAAGAAACATGGTCTGTAACAGAGACCCTATCTATGGGGGTACACATAAAAGACCATCTGTACACGATTACCTGATGCTCACCTAGCACAATTCTTTTATGCATTGGATATATATATATATATATATATATATATATATATATATATATATACATATATACAAAAAAAGAAAAAAGAGAAAAAAGAAAAGAAAGAATATAAAAAGATAAAAAAGAAAAAAAAGGATATATATATCCTTTTTTTATCTTTTTATCTTTTTTTTTTTTTTTTACAAAATACCTTTATTTTTATGTGGTGCTAAGGATTGAACCCAGGCCCCACCCGTGCTAGGTGAGCCCTCTACCGCTGAGCCACAATCCCAGCCCCTATAATAAATATTTTTGAAATAATCAGCAGAGTAGAATTTTAACTTCTTTTCAAAACCTGGCACTAAATGCAATACTGAGTAACTAAGACACAGGTTATATGGATTGAACTCTTATTATGCTTTGAACAAAATTTAAAAATGTGGAATAATATACTCAAATTTGACCTACCTTATAGTCATTCTTAACATAGTGGCTCCCATAAAGTTTTGGGGCTGTGCTTTATGAATACCTCCTATTCTGCAGTATCTATTGACTTTTAAATTCCTGAATAAGTATTGTTATCTCTTTATTTGTCCCAGAGTCTTAATTATAAGGTCGCCTTTATAAATGTAACCTGTATCTCCATAGTACTACCACGAACTCAGTCATTCTCTAACTAAAGTGTTTGCCTACCAGTGAAATAGCTACACAGCTCACAATGATACTGAGAACAGTAGCTTTAATCCAGTCCTTTCTAAAACCTATAAATAGTTCAATAATTTATATGAAACCATCTTATCTGATTTAAAATAGATTGTAGATATGTTCACAGTGTTTGTTTTTAAATTGAGCACTTTGTATGTTATATATCAAATATAAAAAGTGTAAATTTGAACCAAAATCATGTAGTTTAAAAATTTAATTTTATTACTCAAAGAATTGCTTTAAATAGGCCTATAAATTGAGGTAATAGCAAAATTGGGAAAATTTTGATACCCTTTAAATGTGGGTAGGATTCTTATAAAATTCTGATTAGATTGATTACTTGGGGGAATTTTAAAGAAATATTAGGAAAAAATTAAATTCAGTAAGAATGAAACATGTTGTAATTTAATATCATGCAGTAAAAGAAAAAAAAATGTCCATGGCTCTTTCCCAGTAAAGAGTTACATAAAACTTGAAAATGTCATTTAAAACTATTTCTAACTCTGCAAGAACTCTCAAGAAAGCTTAATGAAGGCTTTTTATTTCAGGACATAAATAAGCCTAAAATGATTACTAAGAAATACTAGATTTATTATTTCCTTTAAAGAACTCATGTAGCTAAGATTTATCATATTGATGGATACTAAGAAAATAATCTACAGTCTTAATTGCCAAGTTCCCAAATCATAAAAAATGATACTAGGATCAAAGGATAAAAATCACTTCTTTGATCGCAGAATACAAACTTTATAGAATCTCTGTTACCACACGAACATATCTATGGGGAAATCAATTTGTAAAATGCACAATTATATTATTCAGAGTTTCTTCAGAGAATTAAAAGTTCATGTTAACATTGAACTATAGTAGCATGGTAAGTACCCTGTACTTAAAAAAAAAAAATCCAGCAGGACCAAATAGATGACATCTAAAACATCTCTCATAAAGTTTTATAATTCTATGAAAGTTTTCAAATTTGGGGAGAGAAATAGTTTTTGTTTTGGCTTAGGAAACTTGTATTTTTGAAGTTAGTATCTATAGCTTTATCAATGAGCCAATGACTTTGAAATCCATTTGCTAAAAACCCAATTTCTCTCCATAGAAACAGAAACCTAAATCAAACTAGTCACTGAACAGCTCTACCTAGTTCCCCCAGCAGCACCTAAAACACATCTAAGGTGGAAGCTATTGCCATCTAGAACCATCCCAGGTTTTTATAGCATTTATCCTTGTGTATGTTGTGATCACACCAGTTCCTCAGAGCAAAATCTGAAGACAACTTAAATGGCTCTTTACGTTCAATTTTTTCAAAAGTCATGTAACAAACAATGTGAGACAGTAAAGTCCTTTCCTGCTCCTGGAAGTTATCAGTAGAAGAAGACATTATAACAAAGACACATGTTTTCTTTAGGTGAGAACTTTTGTTTTCCTCTAGACCCAAGAGAGACTATCTTGATGGTCTTCATCAGCTAGAGGAAAAAAGAAGCTAGATGAAGAAGGGCTGAGTGCTATTTTTAGAGACATGGATCTTAATTAGCTCTAGAGGCAAGAACTGTGAAGAGCTCTCCATAGTCCTTCATGAGAGTATTAGTGGGAACTCCACCCTCAGACCTGATTGCCTTCCAAAGGTACCATCTCCTCATATAATCATGCTGGGGTTAGGATTTCAACATATATAAGTTTTGGAGACAGAAACAGTGCATATGCAGAGTTTGAAGAAAAGTAATCCCCCCATTTACTTCTCATTTCTCCTTATAAAGAAGAACATTCATCCTTTCTGTCTATATTATATGAGATGAGAAGTTTAAAATCTTCCCTCCCCACACACTTTAAGTTTGAACTGGAGAAGGACACTTGCCCCAAAGTTGCTGAACCATCAAAGTGGCAGTGAAATACAAGTTATCAGGGTATACTAAAAGGATCCAGAGAGAAAGGGGCAGCAAAAACAGGGAATACCAGGAGGCCCTCTTTGTTCCCAAGCATCTAAATTTCCCTCGTTTAGACTAGAGACTGAGGCTTAATGCATTTTTATTCTGGTTTCTCCTCCACCACCTGACTGAGGCCCATGAACAATCAGTGGTTAAGGGGTCCTCATCAGGAAAAGATGTGAATGGATCTCTTGTAGGAAAATAGGAAGAAGAGGAAGCCCAGGGGAAGGAGGAACTGCTTCTTGAACAGCCATCTCTCCTAAGTCAGAAGATTGCAAGGGACAGTCTTATATCAGTTTCCAGATAAACAAATAAGCCCAAAAAGTGACTGGACATTGACTTCTCCAGGCATTTTTATCCTGAGAGGCAGTGGCCAAGAGAAAGGGAACAGCATGTCTGCCAACAGCCACTTGTGTTGCTCAAGAAAGCAAATGTCACCACTCCCCCACACTCTGCCAGTGATCCATACAGTCTTGGGGGAGGAAATGAGAGGAGAGGGATCAGGTGAACCAGAAGGGATGCCCTTCCCATAGGTTTAGTCTGTGCTGAAGGAGTAGAATTTTTAATAGAAGAAAGAACTGTTTTAAAAATCAAAAGTGACTAAAATATTCTGACATTATAATGTTTACTGAGCTTCTAAAAAAAGATTCTGTTTCCCAAGACAGAAAGAGTCTATAATTAGAATGAGTTTGGGAAAGATAAAACTGTTCCATGTTTTCATCAGTATAAGCTTGGACTTGTCAATCAAGCACGACATGACTATTGGAGCTCCTGAACATTTCCCAGATCTGCTTTTGTCTCTCATGTCCTGTTGTAACTGCCATAGGTCAAGTGTTCTGTGTGATTTCCTCTCACCCTGGCTTTCCTTTCTTCTAGACAGTTATCTTTCCATGGCTTTTCCAGTATTTTTCTTTATCTTCCTAATTTGCCAATTTAACAATCATTCTTCAATGGTACCAGAGTCTTTGTAAATCTATTGTTTTTTCTTTCTTGACATTCAGGCTCTTTATGATCTGACTTCCTACTTACTCATTTTATCCGTTGCACAAAATATATATAACTGCAAACTGAACTAGGTAGAATTTCTGAACATTCCTTCCTCTCTCAGCCTACATATATTTGCTTTTGTCCCTTTCTTGGAATGCTGGTGATTTTGCTAGGCAATTTATCTATTTTTCAAGATCGACCTAAATGTTAATGGGCCACACTTCCCATTTCTTCAGGCTGAACCCAGTGTTGCTCTCCTAGGTTCTCTCTGTATCCGGTATGTCATATCACTGTAACAACTGCTTAACTGGTTCATTGTAATTATTTGCCATCACCATTGAAACAAATTAGACTTGTTTTATGAAGATCAACAAGAGCACTTTTACTCAGCTCTTAATATCAGGAAAAGGTGTGCTTCTCTTGAATAACTTCTTGTATTTGAATACTAGGACTCATAATTTAGTCCCCCACCCTCTTTTTTTTTTTTTTTTTAACCAGGAATCGGACTCAGGGGAGCTTAACCAGTGAGCCTTTTTTTTTTTTTTAATTTTGAAAAAGGGACTCTCCAGTTCCTTAGGGCCTCACTAAGTTGCTGAGGCTCACTTTGAATTTGTGATCCTCCTGCCTCAGCCTCCCAAGCTACTGAGATTATAGGCATGTGCTACAACACCCAGAAATTTTCTCCTTTCTTTATAAGATTTAGATGCTTTAAAAGTCATCTAGCCTATACTAGCAGATTAATTACATGCTCTTGAATGAAAAAAATGAATGCTACTATGTCACTTTTTACTGTAGTCACTAGAAAACTCAATGATAATTTGTGACCTATCTTTAGTTCTCACACAGTTCTTCATGGTATGAGGTTGCGTATTAACCATAATGAAAGTTTTACCTTATGTTTTATTCCTTTTTGTTCTTTATTAATCATGATACTTCATAAGTTATTTTTTCCTTTTCTTCAATCTTTAAATAGAATACATATACATACCACTTCATTTTCTTTCTAAAAGCAAAATAAGGTATAATCAAAAGTAATGATCACATACTCGTTATTTAATGAGAGAAAAGTAGATGTAAATACTATTTCACACAGTTAAACTGGGTTTAGCAAAAGGGAATGTTGAATTAATTTTCTTGTGGACTTTGTTGAGGAAGAAAGCAATAAAGTTTACTAATTGTACTTTTAATTCAACTTTCATTGTTACACAAACTGCAATCTAAACTATAGATATTATCACTTAGAAAGATTATGGTTGATTTAATCAGATTTTCAACAAAATATGCTTACATGACAGGCATGAAATTATCAGAAATATTTTGTCATTCTAGTTTTACTAAAACAGACAAGATTTTCCATAAGTACAGCCATGATGAAGATATAAAATTGCAATATGTTCCCAGTTGCAATGGAAATGAGTCTAACATAGGAATAGTTCAAGACTTCCTTAATGTGTTCCTTATTGGGTTATCTGTACCCTCCATTCCTCAATACAGAAAGGAAAATGATTGCTGATACCACGAGTTGAGAAAGTTTATACTTTAGAAGAAAAACCAGTAAGTAGGTTAAAAACCAGGATTTTCTTTTTGTGGAAAAAACTTTTTTTAAATTTAATTGATTTTATTTTTTTTTAAATACATGGTAGTGGAATGCTTTATAATTCTTATTACACATATAGAGCACAATTTTCATATCTTTGTATATAAAGTGTGTTCATGCCAATTCATGTCTTTATACATGTCCTTTTTTCATTGCAATTCTTATTACACATATATACCACAATTTTTCCATATCTCTGTTTGTATGTACAGTAGGTTGATTGGTAATGCTAGTTTTCTATTTACCTATTGGATTAGAAAGTGTGTAACTCATAAGCACTACTGAAGTTCTTCAGAAGAGATAGAATTTCTCATGTATTTTGTTATGGATGCATAACCACTGAGAGTCTATTCAACTAGTTTTTAATTTCATCTTTTCCTTTTATGAAACCTCCCTGGATGGTAAGAAACAGAATAGAAGGAAATCAGGGACCTTACCTGAACAAGCATTCACTGGATAGACAAATGATTTAATGTAGGATAAATAGCTTCTCTAAGAAAGAATTGATTCTTTACCACTAAGCCCTGAGATTTTTTTAGGTGTAACCCTTTATATTCCTCTGCATGTATCTGCTAGAATTTGAACTATTTGAAAAAGAGAAGCACTAGAGGAAAAGAGGACATTGGATTAAAATAATTCAAAAAATACATTATACATTATTTAAATCCTGATGAAAAAGAATAATTAAGTTACTATATTCTGTCAGTAGACTGAAAGTCCCCAAAAAGAAGAAACACTGTCTATGTTCTATGAAAATTTATATTTAATGTACTTAACTTCACAGCAACACCTTATGGTACAGATGAGGATGATTATACTAATTAGGGGACTGAGCCTAAGAGAGGCAAGAACTTTTCCAAAAGCTTCCTTTTAATACCTGGCTAAAACAAAGTCTTGGAAGCCATTGGTTGAGAAGCAGCCAAGAATAAAGGAAAGATTCTGAGGCACCAGCTACATAGTCTTGTGAATTATTTAGCCTCTTTGAGAACCTGTAAGTTGATAATTAGACTTAGTGATAATGATCTCTTAGTGTTATACTAATATAATGAGATTGTGCATTAGAAGTATAGTAGGTACTAAATAAATATTTGGTGTTATATTATTAAATAATTAAATAGTGAAAAGTTCTACTATTGTTCTTAAGTATTAAATTAGATTAGTATTTATTATGGCATGGCACATGTAAGTACTAATGTTATATTGTATTATCAAAGATCAAAAAAATTATTAAAGTTTTAAATAAGAATATCTATTATAATTCTTCATTTACTAAGCCTGATTTTATTTCTGAATTCCTGTCTTACTAGTTATCCTAATCAGAAATTATAAATATCCAGGCTACCCAGAGCAAAAAAGTCTCCTTTGAAAGTTTAAGCTGAGAGAAAGCTATATATTTGAGCTCTTGTCTCTGTAATTGCATAGCTACTTACAAATTCATATCTTGATTATTCTTTTTTATTTGTCTAATATTCTATACAGAACTACATTTTTTTAAAAAAAGCTTTTAGTGAAAGAAGTTACCTTACAAAACCTGCCTTTTTCTAATGGAGGCAGGCGATACACCATGTGTTCCCATTCTGCTCACCAAGGGCCATTTCCTTGTTTAGGAGAGATTTGACACTGCCATTCCCAATTCATGAACCCACATGTCACTGTCACAGGCCTCGTTTTGATCTTTGAAGCACCTCTTCCTAAACTAGTATTCAGACTCCTTGCTTTTAAGAAAAGGAGACCTGGTGCCTCCATCAGATATTATTAACCTGAGGAGAAACACAAATCCTGCCATGACAGATGTGGCTTGTGACATAAGCATGCTGTTGTCTCCAAGAGTCTGGCATGGACAAACAGTCCAAGGGTTCAGCCCAGCCTGCCGACTGGTACTGCACATACAGGAAAGCATCAGAAATAGGGCTGAATCTGTTTCACATTAGGGGAGCAGGAATACAGTAAGATGATTGCACTGTGATTAACTCACTGAAAACAGTTTATCAGATCAAGAAGTTGTCACACCATCTGTCACATAAATGAGACAGTAAAACAGATTTGGTCTATAACACAGTCTGATGAAATGCAAACCGGACCTGATTGTTCATTTTTTAATTCCTTGTTTTTATTACCTTTGTGGAGTGAGTTTTCTAGTTTTAGTAGTCATTCATCAAGAAGTCAGTCTTCTCCTTGGTGTTGTGTGTATATATATATATATATATATATATATATACACACACATATATATATATATATATACACACATATATACACACACACAGAAAGTCACTGTGCCAGTTAACACTTTGTTCTTTGCTATTTCATTTTCTGAAATCTTATTTTAGGGGTGACTGCTAGGAGACTGTATCCAAATAGTCGATCATGTTTTCATTCATTTTAGTAATCAATAAATTTGAAATTTCCTTCATTAATAATGACTATCATTTTTTGAGGACCTATTATGTGCCGGGCTAAATATTTAATAGGTAGTCATTTAATCCTCACAGAAATTGTCACAGATTTTATAATCTTCTTGTTATGGATGGAAAATCTGTGCTTCCAAAAAATTAGATAATGTACTCAGAATTACACAAAACCTAAGTGAGAGATGTAGAATTTGAACTCAGGTATTTCCAACCACCCAAACTGTTTTTCATCACTTAAGCTTCATTTGGATACAATTCAGTTAAAAAGACTATTTATTGAGACCCAGTAGCTTAATAATGTAGGGAATGTGGGGTAAGTATACAGCAGATTTAAGTTGGTAAGAGCAATATATAGGGTATAGTCTAGGCAGACAGGGTATAATTATAATTATAACTGAAACAAGTTTATTTCCTACTCCATTGCCCCACACCAATCAAGTATAATTGTCTAAGCCCTATGGCAAAAATCTAAAAATGTGCTATTGAGGAAACAAAAAAAATCTATAGATATAAATGCCTTGATGATAACTGGAAAACTGGTTTTCAGTTCAACATAGACAAGTTTTATTCTGATACTTTATAGTCTGAAGATAAATGGAAAAATGGAAGATTTTTTAATCATTTGGAGAAGTATACATATACACAGCCATCATAACAGTTACCAATTTGCTGCCTCTTAGCTCCAAAGCCACCCTCTTTTGAGCTAGAGTAGGCCCTTGTAAATGTTTCTCTTTGTCAGGAACCAAAAGAAGCAAGGGCAGGGGATTGACATCTGTGAGGGGAAGAGGTATCTCATCCCTGTTCAAGTGCTATATATCTTGCTCCAAAAGCTCAGCTGCCAATGATGTCTTTCTCTTCAGCAGGCAGCATCCCTACTGACAAGAAGCTCCCCTATCTTTGGTGTGAGTGGTGCACACCCTGCCAAAGAGTATTTCAGCATAACTATGTTCATCCTGATGGGCAGCTTTCAGCAAGTCCCTCTGGCACCCCAGTTGATGGCTTCCAGCTTTATAGTTACCGCCAGTGGCACTCAGAAAACTTTACTGCCTGATTAAGAAAAGGAGACCTGGTGCCTCCATCAGACTTGGCAGAAGTCTAGATGTCAACCTTGGGTCAGGGCAAGGAGTTTCTTCCTTGGACAACTCTCTTTGGTTTCTGCAGTTAGAAATTGCTCCCTACATCTAATTAGTCCTGCACTTCTATTACCCTTCAAGCCCAAAGGCAAATACCCCCATAAATTCCTTTCTGATTCCTAAAGTAATTGTCTCTGTTTTCTTAATTTCTCTTAATAATATACTAAACTCCCTCATAGGCTTCTTGGGACTTTTCCTTTATGTTTTAACTACAGGAAATACTTATTGTTCGACAACTTTCAGGTTAGGAAAAAGATTACATTGTGTATTTTTCATATTTAATTAGAATGATATTCTAGAAGCATAGAAGAGGTCAAGATTATCAGAAAATCCAGAATCACATTCTTTAGGGAATACAAGATAGTCTGTGTACCAACAAGATAATTCAGAAAAATTTGAGCACAGAAAAGTGGTCCTTGGTCTTCCTTTCTAGAAACAGAAAGGGTTAGTGCTCAGCCTTTATGCACAGAAAGAGAGCAAAGGCTTAGACCTCCAGCAAACTCAGGACATCAACCAGATGAGCAGAGTTCACTTTATTTTTTAAATTAGAAAATATAGAAAGAACGTATTTTAAATTAGGAATGTATACATAAGTCTAGCACTTTATAATTCAGTATTATGTTGACTCTGATCTATTTAAGGAAAATTGAATGAGAGTTTCTTAAACTCTTCAATGCTCTGAGTCTCTGAAATTCCTGCTTGGGAAGAATTCTGGCATCCTTTTTTTGACCCTGGAACACAGGGCCACTATTACACAGTCAGGGCCCTCCTCTCCCTATTTAATCTAGCATACTTGCCTAAATGGGCCTGGTCTTTTCGGGAGAGTGACCCTGAGTGTGATTTCATTCTTTCACTGCAGGTTAGTCATGACTTGCCTTTGTTCAGGTGTATCACCTCAGGAATCTGGGTACCCACCCAATCATCCTCCTCAGAAGCATCCACATTAGAGGTTCTGGATCCCAGTGGATTTGAATACTTACCCACACAGAACCAAGTTTTTGTCTTCTTTTCCCTGAGAAATCTTTGCAACACCAGGTTTTGTTCCAGGGGCTGGTGATTCATCTGAAAATCTTGATGGTCTTTAGAAAGGACTGATAGGGAGGCCTGGTCACCCTGAATAAATCACTCTCCCATTTCTTCCCAAAGACAGATGTGGAACTTATTGCACAAACTTTCTAACTCTCTCTCTCTCTCTCTCTCTCTCTCTCTCTCACACACACACACACACACACACACACACACACACACACACACACATGCATGTATATACACAAGGCACACTTTAAGTTCTTTCATGGTCACCTATATTTTTTGTCATAATTTTTTTTTTTGCCTTTTCCACTGGACTCCAAATCCTGAATATAAGTTCAACTTCTAACTTATTTCTGTCCTTTCCTGACTCACATAAATTAGTATTTTTGTATATGTTAAGTGAACAAAATATTTATTGAATGATAGAATAAATGAATTGCATTATTTTTAAGGCTGATTAGTAGAACCACATGATTAAAGTTTTGCTTTAAAAATAATAAATCACTGACAATAACAGAATTGGGACTCAAAATTACTTACTTAAGGACTACTTATAGTTAATTAGTCATTCAAAAACATGATTAAGCACTCACTGGACCTGGAACTATGCTAGGTGCTAATGTTACAAAAATAAGATACCTGCTATCAAGGAGTTCATAGTTTTTAGAGGACAATTGGAATATACACATATATTTACTTTTCAATGCAATGAGGTCAATGAAGATAACTCTAAAATACAGGAGAGCAGAGAACACAGTTATGTGGTGCTCTGTAATTCACCAATACACCCAAGCACAATTATTGGTTAAATAATTGCCTTCTCTAAAAGATGGTAAGCTTTAGGAGGTCAGTAGCTCTGTTTGTTACAGTTCATAAAAAACGAAATCAAGATTGCAGGTAGAATTAAAGCTGCTATTAACTGACTTTAAATAAGAAGATTATTTTAAACTATCTGTCATGTAGGATGTAATAAAAAAAATTTTTGTTTTTTATCTTTTTCCTCAAACCTGCTCCTCCTCTGGTATTTCCAACATTAGGAAATGAGACTTATTTTCTTCTAGCTGCTGTACCCATAATGTTTCTAGTCATTCTTGACTTCTCTTCACATTCAAGTCTTCAAAGATCCTGGTCAGCTCCACCCTAAAAATTCATCCAGAATTGAAGTTTAGTTTTGATATTTTTTGATTCGCCCCATGATCTCTGAATTCCTTTAGGAATGGAAATCATTCTTCTAGTGTGTCAAATTTCATTGCTTTCAAATTTGCAAAGCAGTTGGCAGATAAACTGTGTGATTTTGACCTGTATCAAGTTAGTGAACTACCATTCCTGGTCTCCCTGTTTCCACCCTGGCTGCATCATAGCTTCTTCTTTCCCTTGTAGTCATCAGAATGGTGTCTTTGTATAATTATCCCATGCTCTATTACCATCTTAATGAAATAAAATAGCTCTTATCATGACTTACAAAGTGATACATGACTTGGTCTCCAGAAGCCTCCGTTCTCATTCTTTCTTCCTGATCCTTATTGTGGTATTCTGACAGCCATATCATCCTCCTCATTGCTTCCAGAACTCTCCAAGCACATTTTCTACTGCACTGAAATGTTCTCCCCAGATATCTACCCACGACTGGTTCTCTCCCTTCTTTCTGATCCCCTTGACACCTGTCAAAAACAGCCCTCCTCACTTTCTTATTGCCATGGCTCCTTGTCCTATTTTATTTTTCTTTGGGTGCTTGCCCCCATCTGTTTGTTTGGAACATAATGGCAAGGACAGCAGAGATGTGATCTATTTTTGTGATTGTTCACTACTCTACTTTTTTCACCCCAATCAGGATATGAGTCATGGGAGGTACTCGGAGAGTTTTGTTGTTGTTGTTGTTGTTGTTGTTCCCAGGGATTGAACCCAGGGTCTCTCCACCACTGAACCACATCCCCAGCCCTTTTCTGTATTTAATTTAGAGACGTGGTCTCTCTAAGTTGCTTAGGGTCTTGCTAAATTACTGAGGCTGGCTTTGAATTCATGATCCTCCTGCTTCAGCCTCCAGAGTCACTGGGATTACAGGAGTGGGCCCTGTGCCTGGACTCAGGAGATATTTTTGACAGAAGGAATAACCGATGCTTCAGTTTTCATCACACAATTTATCTGCTCTGTGGTCTTCAGTCAACTGCTTTGCAAATTTGAAAGCAATGAATTTTGACACACTTGAAGAATGATTTCCATTCCTAAAGGAAATCAGAGATCATGGGACGAATCAAAAACTATCAAAACTAAGCACAAAAAGAAGTCTAAGTTTCAAATATTGGCAGTGTATTTACTTTGGAACCAGATGTCAAGTCAAATCCTAATTCTGCCATCTACAAACTGTGTTATCTTGGGCAAGTTATATAATTTCTCTGTGGCTACCTTTTTCATCTATGAAAGACTAAAGTTAACTGAATCTTTCTTTGATGATTCAAAGTCAATCAGCATTATTGTTTTTAAAGTTCTTTCAATCATATCCATTTTCAAAAGCTACAGATGTGACACCTGCCCTTGATACTATTTAAAAAGAAAGGGCATGTGGATAAGCTGCTGGACCTGAACTTTCTCTGTCCCACTGTGGTGTAGGGTATTGGTCATGTATCCTGCATCCTCTCTTGGACCTTTCTGATACAGTATTGACCTTAGGTAGCTACATATTGTTCCTTCTCATAGCCCACCTACCCAAGAGCAAGCACAAGCCTGGACAGTTCACATGATTGGTCCAAGGCAGAGTTTCTAAACTTCTTTGTCCCAGTACCTCTTAATCATCTTAGAATTATTGAAGATTTTAATTGTTTTATTTTGGGTCATATATATATTGATATTTACTACTCTGGTGATTAAATCAAAATTTTAAAAATATTTATTATTCAAGATAACAATAATAAATCCAGCTTACATTAACAAAAATAACATGAAAAAAAATGGGAGACAACAGTTAGTGCATATTTGTATTCCCAGAAGCTCGGGAGACTTGAAGAAGAAGGATCTCAAGTTCAAAGCCAGTCTTAGCAACTTAGCAAGGCCCTAAGCAACTTAGCAAGACCCTGTCTCAGAATTCTTTTAAAAAATTTTAAAAGGAGTGGGGAAGTGTCTCAGTGGTTAAGGGCCCCTGGGTTCAATCTCTGGTACCAAAAACAAAGTTTGGGGGCCATTCACAGAGATCCCCAGATATCCCCCGACTACACTTTCAAAACTATTGGTTCAAAGTAATTCATTACTACACCCAATGAATGAGGGGCTAAAAACAACAACAACAAAAAAATCTCCATTTGGCATTTCCCTTGTCATAGGGTTTGGCAAAGTTACTCAAATTCAGGCCAGTGAATCTAGAAAAGAACTTCTCTTATTGCTTCTGAGAAATGAATCTCTTAAGGTAAAATCTCTCTTAAGGTAAAATCTCTCTTGGTTTACCAATGAAACCAAAACCTTGCAATACCACAATTTCTCTCTCCCTCGCTCTCTCTCTCTGTGTGTGTGTGTGTGTGTGTGTGAGAGAGAGAGAGAGAGAGAGAGAGAGAGAGAGAGAGAAAGAGAGAGAGAGAGAGAGAACAGATATGTGTATACAAAAAGAGAGGATAAAAGAGAGAAGAACAAGAGTTGTAACAGGACAAAGATCTAAAGGAAAAAACTAAAATTTAGAGTTGTCCTTTGTTATCCCAGTTGAGGAATTAAAAAAATGATGTATTGATGAAGAACAACATCAAGTTTTCTTGCTATTTCCCTGGTCTGATATTTTGGCAATCACCTTACAACAGAAATTGTCATCCAAACAACTTCTTTTTACTGCACATTAGAAGTGCAGAGAAGAGGTCATCTCTCTTTCTTCAGGTGTTGAGACAAGTAAAATGCAGCCAGTGTGCTTGAGAGGGTTCCAGTTCATGCTCTTTATCTAGAATTGATATTGGGAGGGAGAGATAAGGCTGAGCAGATAGAAACTTACAAAGAGGGCATTTTTAAATCAGAACCTATGTGATTGGGGTCCAAGACTCTCCAAAGAAGGAAAAATTCCTTAGTGATATTTTGATTGGACTAAGGACTGCAGGAATATACTGAATGCCTTACCCAGGACTGGGCAAGGGCTGACTTCCTTAAACCTATATAAACCTATGTAAACCTCTACACAATAGCCACTCTGGCTGGGTCTTGGGATCCCTCCCTTTTTGGGAAATCTGCTTTCTTGGGGGAAAAAAGGAAGGGTTGGAGGTAAACCTTCCACTATTTACATTTTTAATATTGTGAAAAGATTATATACTTCATATTCACATTAATACATTAATTGAAGTACTCAAGATAACATTTCAATATGCACAAATATTCTCATCATAAAATGCTCTTTTGCAATGTCTTGGGCCATTTAATAAATTGCACTGTGATTTTATGCCTCCAAAATCTTTAGATATGAAACACTGAATAGTGTTTGAACTCTGCAGGCAGTGAATGAATTGCTGATTAAACTGCTTACATTATCTAATTAGAATGTAAATATTCTAAGAAACTGGTGAATTATTTATTACAAGTATAATATCCATCTCTACTTTTTCCTGCTTTTCTTCTCCACCATTATCCTGTACTGAAGGAGCACTGCTTTTTTTCATGCTGGTGAAATAGCTGTTGCAATTCTTTGTTTCATTTCCACACTCCTAGAAAGGCTATCTAATTCATCACTTAAACTGGGACATTTTGGAAAGTAAATGGTAGTGACATAAATACTCAGTCTATAGCATGGAGCATTGGATTGGGTTTCATGAATTTGAAGAATAAAATCCATAGACACAAGAGTGAGAATAAAGTAATAGGATTGATTAGAGTAATAGGAAGATATTTTTATTTCTGTAAATATAAATGAGATTAATTTTATGTACTTGTAAACTTTTTTCTGCTATTTATATACTTTTTTCTATTTATTTGTCATTACTCCTTATGTAATAAAAAAGTGTTCTGTTACATTTAATAGTATGTTCTTAGTTTTCCATTTATCATTTTATTTTTATTAATATTTTTGTCATAGATAATTTAAAATTTTAATGCTATAATGGATAAAATTCATCTTTTTAACTGAATGATCTAGATTGGTGTCATTTTTAAAGCAGTTCATTCTTAGTTTTTTTTTTTTTAATTTTCTTTATTTTTTATTTTTTTACACCTGAAATGTATTTTGAGAGAAAAACTGAATACCAATTGAACTGTTTGCCTCAATCTGTTTATCAACCAACCATTTTTATTCCACAAAGAGGCAATGCTACTTTCCCCAGTAAACACAATAATTTACACCTAGAATATAAATGTATTTATTTTTATCTATAATTTACATCTATAATATAAATATGTATCATAAAACACAATGCTTTTGTAAATCCTCAGGGCTAGCTTCCCCTGTAATTCTTCACTGATCAAAACCTTAATGGTTATATTTGAGACCAGGATAATCCCCCAGAGAAGCAAATTATTGGGAGAATCAGTAGTTATTTATCTGTTATATTTTAAAACAATAAAAGTTGAGTTTTGTTAAAAGAAGATAAATCACTAGAAGTACAGATAAGGCATTGGATTAAGTAAATTTCTCCCCTAAAACACCTCTAACAAAAACATAACTATATCATTCTAGTGAGTATTTCTTCAGAACATTTTTGTTTTGAGTTATTCAATTGTTATTTGGGAAATGGAGCATATTTTCTGAATTCCTACAGAAGAAAATTGTGGGTGTGCTTCTCTTTGGCTGTGTTTTCTGATCTAGTTTCCACTAATTAAGCAGTAATTGAGGCCCTTACACTTTGAAGTTTCACTCATTACCTGGCTTCTATAAGTCAACAAAAGACAACATCTAAAGCCCTCAGTATTGGACCATCACTTTGGGGACAGCTAATTGAATGTAATTATTTTGTGCCAGGGTTCATACTTGTAACATTGCCTTGTAATAATTTAAATTGTCTGCATACTGCAGGGGGACTCTTTGACGCCAGAGTGGAGACGGTCAGGCAGCCACTTGGGCCTTGTAAGCAAAGTCTAAAGTGAAGAGACATTGTCATTTGGCTACCTACTCATTAGCTGCTCTCTGTGGATGTCTGTTGTTTTGAGTGGACAGGATGTGTAGTGACTGAATTTTGCCCCTAAAAATAGCTGTGAAAACATGCATTTGGGATGTACAGTAATTGGTTGCTTAGTTGATCACAGATATTTTTAAAAACTTGAGGAAAGGCAAGATATTTTTAAACCAAAACCTTGCCTTGCAATACCACAGTTTCTCTCTCCCTCGCTCAGTGTGTGTGTGTGTGTGTGTGTGTGTGTGTATGTGTGTGTGTGTGTGTGTGTGTGTGTGTGTGTGTGTGTGTGTGTGAGAGAGAGAGAGAGAGAGAAGAGAGAGAGAGAGAATGATATGTGTATACAAAAAGAGAGGATAAAAGAGAGAAGAGTTGTAACAGGACAAAGATCTAAAGGATAAAACTAAAATTTAGAGTTGTCCTTTGTTATCCCAGTTGAGGAATTTAAAAAAATGATGTATTGATGAAGAACAACATCAAGTTTTCTTGCTATTTCCCTGGCCTGATATTTTGGCAATCACCTTACTTACAACAGAAATTGTCATCCCAACAACTTGTTTTTACTGAACATTAGAAGAAAGTTTATTGTAAAAGGGGAAAATTACAGGTTTGAAGCCTTTAAAAAGTTCTGGAAAAGCTCTCTGACCCACACAGTAGGTGCAGTTGAGGCTAAATTTTTGCCTCTGCTTGGGTGATTAATCTTATGTTGAATCTGGTCTCACTAGCTCTAATAATAGGGCTTGCCTTTGACTTTTTGTGGACCTGGGAAGTAAGAGCATCTTCCTTGAGTGTTAGAATACTCCCTTTTTGTTAATGGTGCCATCAGGTCTACACCCCTGGAAGTTAAAGCTAACATAAGCCTTTAATTCTCAAATTGCATTCAAGTTTAGAATGAAAAGAAAAAAAAAACAAGAAAAGAAAAGAACAAGAGCAGGTGAAGGACAACAAGGAAAAAATACTAATGAAGATGAATAAATTGAATATAGTTAACTGTAAATCTTTGATTTACTGGAATCCTCTCTAAATACTTCTTTGTGATGGTTGGAAAAATAAAATGACCACCAAAGTAATAAATGTCAACTCTTTCCTGATATGTGTGTGTTTAGCATGTTTATTAGACATAATTCAAGTACCATAAAATACACCTTTCAAAGTTATAATTCAGTCATCTTTAGTACATTCACAGAGTTGGGTAGTCATTACCACTAATTCTATGACACTGTCAGCACCCTATGAAACCCCATATACATTTTAGCAGTCATTCCCATTCACTGCT